>NC_083408.1:115245560-115577435 GCF_020745735.1 Hemiscyllium ocellatum
AGACATTCCTCACTGACAATAACATCAGGCATATCTCACTGACAATAACATCAGACATATCTCACTGACAATAACATCAGGCATATCTCACTGACAATAACATCAGACATACCTCACTGACAATAACATCAGGCATACCTCACAGACAATAACATCAGGCATACCTCACTGACAATAACATCAGAAATACCTCACAGACAATAACATCAGGCATATCTCACTGACAATAACATCAGACATATCTCACTAACAATAACAACAGACATATCCCATTGACAATAACATCAGGCATACCTCACTGACAATAACACCTGACATAGCTCACTGACAATAACATCAAGCATACCTCACTGACAATAAAATCAGACACACCTCACTGACAATAACATCAGACATAGCTCACAGACAATAATCTCAGGCATACCTCACTGACAATATTCTCAGGCATACCTCACTGACAATAACATCAGGCATACCTCACTGACAATAACATCAGACTTACCTCACTGACAATAACATCAGGCATACCTCACTGACAATAACATCAGGCATACCTCACTGACAATAACATCAGGCATATCTCACTGACAATAACATCAGACATACCTCACAGACAATAACATCAGGCATACCTCACTGACAATAACATCAGAAATACCTCACAGACAATAACATCAGGCATATCTCACTGACAATAACATCAGGCATATCTCACTAACAATAACAACAGACATATCCCATTGACAATAACATCAGGCATACCTCACTGACAATAACAACAGACATATCTTACTGACAATAACATCAGACACACCTCACTGACAATAACATCAGACATAGCTCACTGACAATAATCTCAGACATACCTCACTGACAATAACATCAGACATACCTCACAGACAATAACATCAGATATACCTCACTGACAATAACATCAGAAATACCTCACTGACAATAACATCAGACGTACCTCACTGACAATAACATCAGGCATACCTCACTGATAATAACATCAGGCATACTCACTGACAATAACATCAGGCATACCTCACTGACAATAACGCCAGGCATATCTCACTGACAATAACATCAGACATACCTCACTGACAATAACATCAGACATATCTCACTGACAATAACATCAGACATACCTCACTGGCAATAACATCAGACATTCCTCACTGACAATAAAATCAGACATACCTCACTGACAATAACATCAGACATATCTCACTGACAATAACATCAGACATACCTCACAGACAATAACATCAGACATATCTCACTGACAATAACATCAGGAATACCTCACTGACAATAACATCAGGCATACCTCACTGACAATAACATCAGGCATATCCCACTGACAATAACATCAGACATTCCTCACTGACAATAACATCAGACATACCTCACTGACAATAACATCAGGCATACCTCACAGACAATAATCTCAGACAAACCTCACTGACAATAACATCAGGCATACCTCACTGACAATAACATCAGACATACCTCACTGACAATAACATCAGGCGTACCTCACTGACAATAACTTCAGGCATACCTCACAGACAATAACATCAGGCATATCTCACTGACAATAACATCAGGCATATCTCACTAACAATAACAACAGACATATCCCATTGACAATAACATCAGACATTCCTCACTGACAATAACATCAGGCATATCTCACTGACAATAACATCAGGAATATCTCACTGACAATAACATCAGACATATCTCACTGACAATAACATCAGACATATCTCACTGACAATAACATCAGACATATCTCACTGACAATAACATCAGACATACCTCACAGACAATGACATCAGGCATATCTCACTGACAATAACATCAGGCATATCTCACTGACAATAACATCAGGCATATCTCACTGACAATAACATCAGAGATACCTCACAGACAATAACATCAGGCATAACTCACAGACAATAACATCAGGCATACCTCACTGCCAATAACATCAGGCATATCTCACTGACAATAACATCAGGCATATCTCATTGACAATAACTTCAGGCATACCTCACAGACAATAACATCAGGCATATCTCACTGACAATAACATCAGGCATATCTCACTAACAATAACAACAGACATATCCCACTGACAATAACATCAGACATTCCTCACTGACAATAACATCAGGCATATCTCACTGACAATAACATCAGGAATATCTCACTGACAATAACATCAGACATATCTCACTGACAATAACATCAGACATATCTCACTGACAATAACATCAGACATACCTCACAGACAATAACATCAGGCATATCTCACTGACAATAACATCAGGCATATCTCACTGACAATAACATCAGGCATATCTCACTGACAATAACATCAGACATACCTCACTGACAATAACATCAGGCATAACTCACAGACAATAACATCAGGCATACCTCACTGCCAATAACATCAGGCATATCTCACTGACAATAACATCAGGCATATCTCATTGACAATAACATCAGACATATCTCACTGACAATAACATTAGATATATCCCACTAACAATAACAACAGACATATCCCACTGACAATAACATCAGACATTCCTCACTGACAATAACATCAGGCATACCTCACTGACAAGAACATCAGGCATATCTCACTGACAATAACATCAGACATATCTCACTGACAATAACATCAGGCATATCTCACTGACAATAACATCAGACATATCTCACTGACAATAACATCAGACATACTTCACACACAATAATCTCAGGCATACCTCACTGACAATAACACCAGGCATACCTCACTGACAATAACATCAGGCATACCTCACAGACAATGACATCAGGCATACCTCACTGACAATAACATCAGACATATCTCACTGACAATAATATCAGGCATACCTCACTGACAATAACATCAGGCATACCTCACAGACAATGACATCAGGCATAACTCACAGACAATAACATCAGGCATACCTCACTGACAATAACATCAGGCATATCTCACTGACAATAACATCACACATATCTCACTGACAATAACATCAGACATATCTCACAAACAATAACAACAGACATATCCCACTGACAATATCAGCAGACATTCCTCACTGACAATAACATCAGGCATATCTCACTGACAATAACATCAGACATATCTCACTGACAATAACATCAGGCATATCTCACTGACAATAACATCAGACATACCTCACTGACAATAACATCAGGCATACCTCACAGACAATAACATCAGGCATACCTCACTGACAATAACATCAGAAATACCTCACAGACAATAACATCAGGCATATCTCACTGACAATAACATCAGACATATCTCACTAACAATAACAACAGACATATCCCATTGACAATAACATCAGGCATACCTCACTGACAATAACACCTGACATAGCTCACTGACAATAACATCAAGCATACCTCACTGACAATAAAATCAGACACACCTCACTGACAATAACATCAGACATAGCTCACAGACAATAATCTCAGGCATACCTCACTGACAATATTCTCAGGCATACCTCACTGACAATAACATCAGGCATACCTCACTGACAATAACATCAGACTTACCTCACTGACAATAACATCAGGCATACCTCACTGACAATAACATCAGGCATACCTCACTGACAATAACATCAGGCATATCTCACTGACAATAACATCAGACATACCTCACAGACAATAACATCAGGCATACCTCACTGACAATAACATCAGAAATACCTCACAGACAATAACATCAGGCATATCTCACTGACAATAACATCAGGCATATCTCACTAACAATAACAACAGACATATCCCATTGACAATAACATCAGGCATACCTCACTGACAATAACAACAGACATATCTTACTGACAATAACATCAGACACACCTCACTGACAATAACATCAGACATAGCTCACTGACAATAATCTCAGACATACCTCACTGACAATAACATCAGGCATACCTCACTGACAATAACATCAGGCATACCTCACTGACAATAACATCAGACTTACCTCACTGACAATAACATCAGGCATACCTCACTGACAATAACATCAGGCATATCACACTGACAATAACATCAGGCATACCTCACTGACAATAACATCAGACATACCTCACAGACAATAACATCAGATATACCTCACTGACAATAACATCAGAAATACCTCACTGACAATAACATCAGACGTACCTCACTGACAATAACATCAGGCATACCTCACTGATAATAACATCAGGCATACTCACTGACAATAACATCAGGCATACCTCACTGACAATAACGCCAGGCATATCTCACTGACAATAACATCAGACATACCTCACTGACAATAACATCAGACATATCTCACTGACAATAACATCAGACATACCTCACTGGCAATAACATCAGACATTCCTCACTGACAATAAAATCAGACATACCTCACTGACAATAACATCAGACATATCTCACTGACAATAACATCAGACATACCTCACAGACAATAACATCAGACATATCTCACTGACAATAACATCAGGAATACCTCACTGACAATAACATCAGGCATACCTCACTGACAATAACATCAGGCATATCCCACTGACAATAACATCAGACATTCCTCACTGACAATAACATCAGACATACCTCACTGACAATAACATCAGGCATACCTCACAGACAATAATCTCAGACAAACCTCACTGACAATAACATCAGGCATACCTCACTGACAATAACATCAGACATACCTCACTGACAATAACATCAGGCGTACCTCACTGACAATAACTTCAGGCATACCTCACAGACAATAACATCAGGCATATCTCACTGACAATAACATCAGGCATATCTCACTAACAATAACAACAGACATATCCCATTGACAATAACATCAGACATTCCTCACTGACAATAACATCAGGCATATCTCACTGACAATAACATCAGGAATATCTCACTGACAATAACATCAGACATATCTCACTGACAATAACATCAGACATATCTCACTGACAATAACATCAGACATACCTCACTGACAATAACATCAGACATACCTCACAGACAATGACATCAGGCATATCTCACTGACAATAACATCAGGCATATCTCACTGACAATAACATCAGACATACCTCACAGACAATGACATCAGGCATATCTCACTGACAATAACATCAGACATATCTCACTGACAATAACATCAGACATTCCTCACTGACAATAACATCAGACATTCCTCACTGACAATAACATCAGGCATATCTCACTGACAATAACGTCAGACATATCTCACTGACAATAACATCAGACATATCTCACTGACAATAACATCAGGCATATCTCACTGACAATAACCTCAGACATATCTCACTGACAATAACATCAGACATACCTCACTGACAATAACATCAGACATTCCTCACTGAAAATAACATCAGACATTCCTCACTGACAATAACATCAGGCATACCTCACTGACAATAACATCAGGCATACCTCACTGAAAATAACTGAAAATGTGTTGCTGGTTAAAGCACAGCAGGCCAGGCAGCATCTCAGGAATAGGGAATTTGATGTTTCGAGCATAAGCCCTTCATCAGGAATGAGAGAGAGTAGCCAAGCAGGCTAAGGCAAAAGGTAGGGAGGAGGGACTTGGGGGAGGGGAGATGGAGGTGGGATAGGTGGAAAGAGGTCAAGGTGAGGGTGATAGGCTGGAGTGGGGTGGGGACGGAGAGGTCAGTAAGGAGATTGCAGGTTAGGAGGGCGGTGCTGAGTTGAGGGAACCGACTGGGACAAGGTTGGGGGAGGGGAAATGAGGAAACTGGAGAAATCTGAATTCATACCTTGTGGTTGGAGGGTTCCCAGGCGGAAGATGAGGCGCTCCTCCTCCAGCCGTCGTGTTGTTATGTTCTGCCGGTGGAGGACTCCAAGGACCTGCATGTCCTCGGTGGAGTGGGAGGGAGAGTTAAAGTGTTGAGCCACGGGGTGGTTAGGTTGGTTGGTCCGGGCGGCCCAGAGGTGTTCTCTGAAGCGTTCCGCAAGTAAGCGGCCTGTCTCCCCAATATAGAGGAGGCCACAGCGGGTGCAGCGGATGCAATAGATGATATGTGTGGAGGTACAGGTGAACTTGTGGCGGATATGGAAGGATCCCTTGGGGCCTCGGAGGGAAGTGAGTGTGGAGGTGTGGGCGCAAGTTTTACATTTCCTGCGGTTGCAGGGGAAGGTGCCGGGGGTGGAGGTTGGGTTGGTGGGGGGTGTGGATCTGACGAGGGAGTCACGAAGAGAGTGGTCCTTGCAGAACGCTGATAGGGGAGGGGAGGGAAATATATCCTTGGTGGTGGGGTCCGTTTGGAGGTGGCGGAAATGACGGCGGATGATACGTTGTATGCGGAGGTTGGTGGGGTGGTAGGTGAGGACCAGTGGGGTTCTGTCTTGGTGGCGGTTGGAGGAGCGGGGCTCAAGGGCGGAGGAGCGGGAAGTGGAGGAGATGCGGTGGAGGGCATCGTCGATCACGTCTGGGGGGAATCTGCGGTCCTTGAAGAAGGAGGCCATCTGGGCTGCTGTGCTGTGCTGTGCTAATCTGCTGTGCTTTAACCAGCAACTCATTTTCAGCTGTGATCTCCAGCATCTGCATACCTCATTTTTTACTCACTGACAATAACATCAGGCATATCTCTCTGGCAATGACATCAGGCATATCTCACTGACAATAACATCAGGCATATCTCACTAACAATAACATCAGGCAGATCTCTCTGTCAATAACATCAGACAAAACTCACTGTCAAAAACATCAGGCACTCACAATAACATTAATCATATCTCACTCACAATAACATTCAACATATCTCACTGACAATAACATCAGACATATCTCACTGACAATAACATCAGGCATATCTCACTAACAATAACAACAGACATATCCCACTGACAATAACATTAGGCATACCTCACTGACAATAACAACAGACATACCTCACTGACAATAACATCAGACATACCTCACTGACAATAACATCAGGCATATCTCACTGACAATAACATCAGGCATATTTCACTGACAATAACATCAGGCATACCTCACTGACAATAACATTAGGCATACCTCACTGACAATAACATCAGACATACCTCACTGACAATAACATCAGACATACCTCACTGACAGTAACATCAGACATACCTCACTGACAATAAAATCAGACATATCTCACTGACAATAACATCAGGCATATCTCACTGACAATAACATCAGGCATATTTCACTGACAATAACATCAGACATACCTCACTGACAATAACATTAGGCATACCTCACTGACAATAACATCAGACATACCTCACTGACAATAACATCAGACATACCTCACTGACAGTAACATCAGACATACCTCACAGACAATAACATCAGACATACCTCACTGACAATAACATCAGACATTCCTCACTGACAATAACATCAGGCATATTTCACTGACAATAACATTAGGCATACCTCACTGACAATAACATCAGGCATATCTCACTGACAATAACATCAGACATATCTCACTGACAATAACATCAGGCATATCTCACTGACAATAACATCAGACATACCTCACTGACAATAACATTAGGCATACCTCACTGACAATAACATCAGGCATATCTCACTGACAATAGCATCAGGCATATCTCACTGACAATAACATCAGGCATATCTCACTGACAATAACATCAGGCAGATCTCTCTGTCGATAACATCAGACAAAACTCACTGTCAAAAACATCAGGCATACCTCACTCACAATAACATTAAACATATCTCACTCACAATAACATTAAACATATCTCACTAACAATAACAACAGACATATCTCACTAACAATAACAACAGACATACCTCACTGACAATAACATCAGACAAATCTCACTGACTATAACATCAGACAGACCTCACTGACAATAACATCAGGCATACCTCACTGACAATAACTCCAGGCATATCCCACTGGCAATAACATCAGACATTCCTCACTGACAATAACATCAGACATACCTCACTAGCAATACCATCACACATTCCTCACTGACAATAACATCAGACATACCTCACAGACAATAACATCAGACATATCTCACTGACAATAACATCAGACATACCTCACAGACAATAACATCAGACATATCTCACTGACAATAACATCAGGAATACCTCACTGACAATAACATCAGGCATACCTCACTGACAATAACATCAGGCATATCCCACTGACAATAACATCAGACATTCCTCACTGACAATAACATCAGGCATACCTCACAGACAATAATCTCAGACATACCTCACTGACAATAACATCAGGCATATCTCACTGACAATGACATCAGGCATATTTCACTGACAATAACATTAGGCATACCTCACTGACAATAACATCAGACATATCTCACTGACAATAACATCAGGCCTATCTTTCTGTCGATAACATCAGACAAAACTCACTGTCAAAAACATCAGGCATACCTCACTCACAATAACATTAAACATATCTCACTCACAATAACATTAAACATATCTCACTAACAATAACATCAGGCATACCTCACTGACAATAACAACAGACATATCTCACTGACAATAACATCAGACATACCTCACTGACAATAACATCAGGCATACCTCACTAACAATAACAACAGACATATCCCACTGACAATAACATCAGGCATACCTCACAGACAATAACATCAGACATATCTCACTGACAATAACATCAGGAATACCTCACTGACAATAACATCAGACAAATCTCACTGACTATAACATCAGACAGACCTCACTGACAATAACATCAGGCATACCTCACTGACAATAACTCCAGGCATATCCCACTGACAATAACATCAGACATACCTCACTGGCAATAACATCAGACATTCCTCACTGACAATAACATCAGACATACCTCACAGACAATAACATCAGACATATCTCACTGACAATAACATCAGGAATACCTCACTGACAATAACATCAGGCATACCTCACTGACAATAACATCAGGCATATCCCACTGACAATAACATCAGACATTCCTCACTGACAATAACATCAGACATACCTCACTGACAATAACATCAGGCATACCTCACAGACAATAATCTCAGACATACCTCACTGACAATAACATCAGGCATATCTCACTGACAATGACATCAGGCATATTTCACTGACAATAACATTAGGCATACCTCACTGACAATAACATCAGACATATCTCACTGACAATAACATCAGGCATATCTCTCTGTCGATAACATCAGACAAAACTCACTGTCAAAAACATCAGGCATACCTCACTCACAATAACATTAAACATATCTCACTAACAATAACATCAGGCATACCTCACTGACAATAACATCAGACATTCCTCACTGACAATAACATCAGGCATACCTCACTGACAATAACATCAGGCATACCTCACTGACAATAACATCAGATATACCTCGCAGACAATAACATCAGACACACCTCACAGACAATAACATTAGGCATATCTCACTGACAATAACATCGGGCATATCTCACTGACAATAACATCAGGCATACCTCACTGACAATAACATCAGATATACCTCACAGACAATAACATCAGACATACCTCACAGACAATAACATTAGGCATATCTCACTTACAATAACATCGGGCATATCTCACTGACAATAACATCAGACATTGCTCACTGACAATAACATCAGGCACACCTCACTGACAATACCATCGGACATTCCTCACTGACAGTAACATCAGACATACCTCACTGACAATAACATCAGGCATACCTCACAGACAATGACATCAGGCATAACTCACAGACAATAACATCAGGCATACCTCACTGACAATAACATCAGGCATAACTCACAGACAATAACATCAGGCATACCTCACTGCCAATAACATCAGGCATATCTCACTGACAATAACATCAGACATATCTCATTGACAATAACATCAGACATATCCCACTGACAATAACATCAGATATATCCCACTAACAATAACAACAGACATATCCCACTGACAATAACATCAGACATTCCTCACTGACAATAACATCAGGCATACCTCACTGACAATAACATCAGGCATATCTCACTGACAATAACATCAGACATATCTCACTGACAATAACATCAGGCATATCTCACTGACAATAACATCAGACATATCTCACTGACAATAACATCAGACATACCTCACACACAATAATCTCAGGCATACCTCACTGACAATAACACCAGGCATACCTCACTGACAATAACATCAGGCATATCTCACAGACAATAACATCAGACATACCTCACTGACAATAACATCAGACATATCTCACTGACAATAACATCAGGCATACCTCACTGACAATAACATCAGGCATACCTCACAGACAATGACATCAGGCATAACTCACAGACAATAACATCAGGCATACCTCACTGACAATAACATCAGGCATATCTCACTGACAATAACATCACACATATCTCACTGACAATAACATCAGGCATACCTCACTGACAATAACATCAGGCATACCTCACAGACAATGACATCAGGCATAACTCACAGACAATAACATCAGGCATACCTCACTGACAATGACATCAGGTATAACTCACAGACAATAACATCAGACATACCTCACTGACAATAACATCAGGCATATCTCACTGACAATAACATCACACATATCTCACTGACAATAACATCAGACATATCTCACAAACAATAACAACAGACATATCCCACTGACAATATCAGCAGACATGCCTCACTGACAATAACATCAGGCATATCTCACTGACAATAACATCAGACATATCTCACTGACAATAACATCAGGCATATCTCACTGACAATAACATCAGACATACCTCACAGACAATAATCTCACACATACCTCACTGACAATAATCTCAGACATTCCTCACTGACAATAACATCAGGCATACCTCACTGACAATAACATCAGGCATACCTCACAGACAATAATATCAGGGATACCTCACTGACAATAACATCAGGCATACCTCACTGACAATAACATCAGACATACCTCACTGACAATAACATCAGGCATACCTCACAGACAATGACATCAGGCATACCTCACTGACAATAACATCAGGCATATCTCACTGACAATAACATCAGGCATATCTCACTAACAATAACAACAGACATATCCCATTGACAATAACATCAGGCATATCTCACTGACAATAACAACAGACATATCTCACTGACAACAACATCAAGCATACCTTACTGACAATAACATCAGACACACCTCACTGACAATAACATCAGACATAGCTCACTGACAATAATCTCAGACATACCTCACTGACAATAATCTCAGACATACCTCACTGACAATAACATCAGACTTACCTCACTGACAATAACATCAGGCATACCTCACTGACAATAACATCAGGCATATCTCACTGACAATAACATCAGACATACCTCACTGACAATAACATCAGGCATACCTCACAGACAATAACATCAGGCATACCTCACTGACAATAACATCAGAAATACCTCACAGACAATAACATCAGGCATATCTCACTGACAATAACATCAGACATATCTCACTAACAATAACAACAGACATATCCCATTGACAATAACATCAGGCATACCTCACTGACAATAACACCTGACATAGCTCACTGACAATAACATCAAGCATACCTCACTGACAATAAAATCAGACACACCTCACTGACAATAACATCAGACATAGCTCACAGACAATAATCTCAGGCATACCTCACTGACAATAATCTCAGGCATACCTCACTGACAATAACATCAGGCATACCTCACTGACAATAACATCAGACTTACCTCACTGACAATAACATCAGGCATACCTCACTGACAATAACATCAGGCATACCTCACTGACAATAACATCAGGCATATCTCACTGACAATAACATCAGACATACCTCACAGACAATAACATCAGGCATATCTCACTGACAATAACATCAGACCTACCTCACAGACAATAACATCAGGCATACCTCACTGACAATAACATCAGAAATACCTCACAGACAATAACATCAGGCATATCTCACTGACAATAACATCAGGCATATCTCACTAACAATAACAACAGACATATCCCATTGACAATAACATCAGGCATACCTCACTGACAATAACAACAGACATATCTTACTGACAATAACATCAGACACACCTCACTGACAATAACATCAGACATAGCTCACTGACAATAATCTCAGACATACCTCACTGACAATAACATCAGGCATACCTCACTGACAATAACATCAGGCATACCTCACTGACAATAACATCAGGCATATCTCACTGACAATAACATCAGGCATATCTCACTAACAATAACAACAGACATATCCCATTGACAATAACATCAGGCATACCTCACTGACAATAACAACAGACATATCTTACTGACAATAACATCAGACACACCTCACTGACAATAACATCAGACATAGCTCACTGACAATAATCTCAGACATACCTCACTGACAATAACATCAGGCATACCTCACTGACAATAACATCAGGCATACCTCACTGACAATAACATCAGACTTACCTCACTGACAATAACATCAGGCATACCTCACTGACAATAACATCAGGCATATCTCACTGACAATAACATCAGGCATACCTCACTGACAATAACATCAGACATACCTCACAGACAATAACATCAGATATACCTCACTGAAAATAACATCAGAAATACCTCACTGACAATAACATCAGACGTACCTCACTGACAATAACATCAGGCATACCTCACTGATAATAACATCAGGCATACTCACTGACAATAACATCAGGCATACCTCACTGACAATAACGCCAGGCATATCTCACTGACAATAACATCAGACATACCTCACTGACAATAACATCAGACATATCTCACTGACAATAACATCAGACATACCTCACTGGCAATAACATCAGACATTCCTCACTGACAATAAAATCAGACATACCTCACTGACAATAACATCAGACATATCTCACTGACAATAACATCAGACATACCTCACAGACAATAACATCAGACATATCTCACTGACAATAACATCAGGAATACCTCACTGACAATAACATCAGGCATACCTCACTGACAATAACATCAGGCATATCCCACTGACAATAACATCAGACATTCCTCACTGACAATAACATCAGACATACCTCACTGACAATAACATCAGGCATACCTCACAGACAATAATCTCAGACAAACCTCACTGACAATAACATCAGGCATACCTCACTGACAATAACATCAGACATACCTCACTGACAATAACATCAGGCGTACCTCACAGACAATAACTTCAGGCATACCTCACAGACAATAACATCAGGCATATCTCACTGACAATAACATCAGGCATATCTCACTAACAATAACAACAGACATATCCCATTGACAATAACATCAGACATTCCTCACTGACAATAACATCAGGCATATCTCACTGACAATAACATCAGGAATATCTCACTGACAATCACATCAGACATATCTCACTGACAATAACATCAGACATATCTCACTGACAATAACATCAGACATACCTCACTGACAATAACATCAGACATACCTCACAGACAATGACATCAGGCATATCTCACTGACAATAACATCAGGCATATCTCACTGACAATAACATCAGACATACCTCACAGACAATGACATCAGGCATATCTCACTGACAATAACATCAGACATATCTCACTGACAATAACATCAGACATTCCTCACTGACAATAACATCAGACATTCCTCACTGACAATAACATCAGGCATATCTCACTGACAATAACGTCAGACATATCTCACTGACAATAACATCAGACATATCTCACTGACAATAACATCAGGCATATATCACTGACAATAACCTCAGAGATATCTCACTGACAATAACATCAGACATACCTCACTGACAATAACATCAGACATTCCTCACTGAAAATAACATCAGACATTCCTCACTGACAATAACATCAGGCATACCTCACTGCCAATAACATCAGGCATACCTCACTGAAAATACCTGAAAATGTGTTGCTGGTTAAAGCACAGCAGGCCAGGCAGCATCTCAGGAATAGGGAATTTGATGTTTCGAGCATAAGCCCGTCATCAGGAATGAGAGAGAGTAGCCAAGCAGGCTAAGATAAAAGGTAGGGAGGAGGGACTAGGGGGAGGGGAGATGGAGGTGGGATAGGTGGAAGGAGGTCAAGGTGAGGGTGATAGGCTGGAGTGGGGTGGGGACGGAGAGGTCAGTAAGGAGATTGCAGGTTAGGAGGGCGGTGCTGGGCTGAGGGAACCGACTGGGACAAGGTTGGGGGGAGGGGAAATGAGGAAACTGGAGAAATCTGAATTCATACCTTGTGGTTGGAGGGTTCCCAGGCAGAAGATAAGGCGCTCCTCCTCCAGCCGTCGTGTTGTTATGTTCTGCCGGTGGAGGACTCCAAGGACTTGCATGTCCTCGGTGGAGTGGGAGGGAGAGTTAAAGTGTTGAGCCACGGGGTGGTTAGGTTGGTTGGTCCGGGCGGCCCAGAGGTGTTCTCTGAAGCGTTCCGCAAGTAAGCGGCCTGTCTCCCCAATATAGAGGAGGCCACATCGGGTGCAGCGGATGCAATAGATGATGTGTGTGGAGGTACAGGTGAACTTGTGGCGGATATGGAAGGATCCCTTGGGGCCTTGGAGGGAAGTGAGTGTGGAGGTGTGGGCGCAAGTTTTACATTTCCTGCGGTTGCAGGGGAAGGTGCCGGGGGTGGAGGTTGGGTTGGTGGGGGGTGTGGATCTGACGAGGGAGTCACGAAGAGAGTGGTCCTTGCGGAACGCTGATAGGGGAGGGGAGGGAAATATATCCTTGGTGGTGGGGTCCGTTTGGAGGTGGCGGAAATGACGGCGGATGATACGTTGTATGCGGAGGTTGGTGGGGTGGTAGGTGAGGACCAGTGGGGTTCTGTCTTGGTGGCGGTTGGAGGAGCGGGGCTCAAGGGCGGAGGAGCGGGAAGTGGAGGAGATGCGGTGGAGGGCATCGTCGATCACGTCTGGGGGGAATCTGCGGTCCTTGAAGAAGGAGGCCATCTGGGCTGCTGTGCTGTGCTGTGCTAATCTGCTGTGCTTTAACCAGCAACTCATTTTCAGCTGTGATCTCCAGCATCTGCATACCTCATTTTTTACTCACTGACAATAACATCAGGCATATCTCTCTGGCAATGACATCAGGCATATCTCACTGACAATAACATCAGGCATATCTCACTAACAATAACATCAGGCAGATCTCTCTGTCAATAACATCAGACAAAACTCACTGTCAAAAACATCAGGCACTCACAATAACATTAATCATATCTCACTCACAATAACATTCAACATATCTCACTGACAATAACATCAGACATATCTCACTGACAATAACATCAGGCATATCTCACTAACAATAACAACAGACATATCCCACTGACAATAACATTAGGCATACCTCACTGACAATAACAACAGACATACCTCACTGACAATAACATCAGGCATATTTCACTGACAATAACATCAGGCATAGCTCACTGACAATAACATTAGGCATACCTCACTGACAATAACATCAGACATACCTCACTGACAATAAAATCAGACATATCTCACTGACAATAACATCAGGCATATCTCACTGACAATAACATCAGGCATATTTCACTGACAATAACATCAGGCATACCTCACTGACAATAACATTAGGCATACCTCACTGACAATAACATCAGACATACCTCACTGACAATAACATCAGACATACCTCACTGACAGTAACATCAGACATACCTCACTGACAATAACATCAGACATACCTCACTGACAGTAACATCAGACATACCTCACAGACAATAACATCAGACATACCTCACTGACAGTAACATCAGACATACCCCACAGACAATGACATCAGACATTCCTCACTGACAATAACATCAGGCATACCTCACTGACAATAACATCAGACATACCTCACTGACAATAACATCAGACATTCCTCACTGACAATAACATCAGGCATATTTCACTGACAATAACATTAGGCATACCTCACTGACAATAACATCAGGCATATCTCACTGACAATAACATCAGACATATCTCACTGACAATAACATCAGGCATATCTCACTGACAATAACATCAGACATACCTCACTGACAATAACATTAGGCATACCTCACTGACAATAACATCAGGCATATCTCACTGACAATAGCATCAGGCATATCTCACTGACAATAACATCAGGCATATCTCACTGACAATAACATCAGGCAGATCTCTCTGTCGATAACATCAGACAAAACTCACTGTCAAAAACATCAGGCATACCTCACTCACAATAACATTAAACATATCTCACTCACAATAACATTAAACATATCTCACTAACAATAACAACAGACATATCTCACTAACAATAACAACAGACATACCTCACTGACAATAACATCAGACAAATCTCACTGACTATAACATCAGACAGACCTCACTGACAATAACATCAGGCATACCTCACTGACAATAACTCCAGGCATATCCCACTGGCAATAACATCAGACATTCCTCACTGACAATAACGTCAGACATACCTCACTGGCAATACCATCACACATTCCTCACTGACAATAACATCAGACATACCTCACAGACAATAACATCAGACATATCTCACTGACAATAACATCAGACATACCTCACAGACAATAACATCAGACATATCTCACTGACAATAACATCAGGAATACCTCACTGACAATAACATCAGGCATACCTCACTGACAATAACATCAGGCATATCCCACTGACAATAACATCAGACATTTCTCACTGACAATAACATCAGGCATACCTCACAGACAATAATCTCAGACATACCTCACTGACAATAACATCAGGCATATCTCACTGACAATGACATCAGGCATATTTCACTGACAATAACATTAGGCATACCTCACTGACAATAACATCAGACATATCTCACTGACAATAACATCAGGCCTATCTCTCTGTCGATAACATCAGACAAAACTCACTGTCAAAAACATCAGGCATACCTCACTCACAATAACATTAAACATATCTCACTCACAATAACATTAAACATATCTCACTAACAATAACATCAGGCATACCTCACTGACAATAACAACAGACATATCTCACTGACAATAACATCAGACATACCTCACTGACAATAACATCAGGCATACCTCACTAACAATAACAACAGACATATCCCACTGACAATAACATCAGGCATACCTCACAGACAATAACATCAGACATATCTCACTGACAATAACATCAGGAATACCTCACTGACAATAACATCAGACAAATCTCACTGACTATAACATCAGACAGACCTCACTGACAATAACATCAGGCATACCTCACTGACAATAACTCCAGGCATATCCCACTGACAATAACATCAGACATACCTCACTGGCAATAACATCAGACATTCCTCACTGACAATAACATCAGACATACCTCACAGACAATAACATCAGACATATCTCACTGACAATAACATCAGACATACCTCACAGACAATAACATCAGACATATCTCACTGACAATAACATCAGGAATACCTCACTGACAATAACATCAGGCATACCTCACTGACAATAACATCAGGCATATCCCACTGACAATAACATCAGACATTCCTCACTGACAATAACATCAGACATACTTCACTGACAATAACATCAGGCATACCTCACAGACAATAACGTCAGACATACCTCACTGACAATAACGTCAGGCATACCTCACTGACAATAACATCAGACATATCTCATTGACAATAACATCAGACATACCTCACTGACAATAACGTCAGTCATATCTCACTGACAATAACATCAGACATACCTCACTGACAATAACATCAGGCATACCTCACTGACAATAACATCAGACATTCCTCACTGACAATAACATCAGACATACCTCACTGACAATAACATCAGACATACCTCACAGACAATAACATCAGACATATCTCACTGACAATAACATCAGGAATACCTCACTGACAATAACATCAGACATACCTCACTGACATTAACATCAGACATACCTCACTGACATTAACATCAGACATTCCTCACTGACAATAACATCAGGCATATCTCACGGACAATAACAACAGACATACCTCACAGACAATAACATCAGGCATTTCTCTCAGACAATAACATCAGGCATATCTCACTGACAATAACATCAAGCATATCTCACTGACAGTAACATCAGACATACCTCACTGACAATAACTGAAAATGTGTTGCTGGTTAAAGCACAGCAGGTCAGGCAGCATCCAAGGAATAGGAAAATCGACATTTCGGGCATAAGCCCTTCATCAGGAAAACGTCAAATTTCCGAAACGTCGAAATGCCCGAAACGTCGAATTTCCTATTCCTTGGATGCTGCCTAACCTGCTGTGCTTTAACCAGCAACACATTTTCAGCTCTGATCTCCAGCATCTGCAGACCTCATTTTTTACCCTCACTGACAATAACATCAGACATTCCTCACTGACAATAACATCAGGCATATCCCACTGACAATAACATCAGGCATATCTCACTGACAATAACATCAGGCATATCTCACTGACAATTACATCAGGCATGTTCAGGGTGCCATAAATCACAGTGTTTCAGAGGGTTGGGGTTGGGGTTGGGGCCACAGGGAAAGCGGTTTTCTCAGTGTTGGGGATGTCCCGGGTTAGTACAGGGAGTTAACGTTATACAGGAATGGACAATGAAAAGGTGAGGTGGAGAAATGAGATGGTGATAGGAGAGGGGATGCAGAGGAAAAGAGTGTGGAGGGTAGGATATGGGGGATGACGAGGTGTGGAAGGATTGGGAAAAGCCACAGTAAGTGTCTCTCTATCAGGCTAATGTCTAGGATACAGCCGATCATTAACTTACGGGAAAGCCAGTCATGTCGGAGGTGATATTGATGAAACAGAACTCGCATGTTGTCCTGTGTCCCATCGACTGTTCTCTGTCACTTTAACCCAGCTCATGGTCAACGTGTCTACTGCTGTTTGGGAAAGCAGCCACAGGGATTCCTAAAGAAAACCCAGAGGGAAGAGGAGAAGTGCTGGTGGGGGTGTTGGTGGAGAGGTTTCGAGGAGGTTTCAGTGTAAAACAGCTTTTGACTGAAGGTTTCACTCTGAGCAGCAGATATTTGACAGCATCAAAAGCAAGGTGTCAGTTATTTATGATGAAGGACATGTGGTGAGCAGTCCAGAGGAACAGGGATATCCCAGGATAATGAGAGAACTCACAGAGGAAATGAGACTCAAAGACTGGGAACGAAAGAGTTTCCAGCGACTGAGCTTTGATTCATGTTTACATTACTGTCACTGTCATCCACTGACTGGGAAAGTCTGAAACTGTCCTTTTATTTTCTTTATTCTGCCTGGTGTTAGTCTTCAAGCGAGAATTTTATAGATCAATATTTGTAATGAACCCTTTGTTGGAGTGATTCTGTGAGGAAATATCCATCCCTGCATCCACCCTGTCAGCAGCTCCTGTCAATGCCACTCTATTGGGATTTCACCACATCTGGGGTTGTTAATGTGACAGGACTAATGAGGAGGCAGCTTCACTCAGAATGAAAGGGGCAATGTTTAGATCCCACTGCTCACCACTTCACAATGTCCCAGTCAGCTTTACAATCAATGACTGACTTTCTGAACTGTATTCACTGCTGCAAGAAACATGGCAGTTAGTTATGGGGGCTGACTCACAGAAAGTTAATACACAGGTTACAGCAAAATGGTCAGTCATCTCAGCTCCAGGACATCTCTGCAGGAGTTCCTCAGGGTAGTGTCCTAGACCCAACCATCTTCAGTTGCTTCATCAATGACCTTCCTTCCATCATGAGGTCAGAAGTGGGGATGTTTGCTGATGATTGCACAATGTTCAGCACCATTCCCAACTCCTCAGATACTGAAGCAGTCCATGTTCAAATGCGGCAAGTTCCTAACAATATCCAGGCTTGGGCTGACAAGTAGCAAGTAACATTCACACCACACAAATGCCAGGCTATGTCCATCTCCAATAAGAGACAATTTAATCATCACCCCATGACATTCAATGGTGTTACCATCACTGAATCTCCAACTATCAATGTCCTGGAGGTTACCATTGACCAGAAACTCAACTGAACACGTCACATAAAGATCAGGTCAGAGGCTGGGAATACTGCGATGAACAATCACCTCCTGACTCAACAAGGTCTGTCCACCATCTCCAAGGCACAAGTCAGGAGGGTGGTGGAATACTCCCCACTTGCCTGGGTGGGTGCAGCTCCAACAATACTTGAGAAGCTTGACATCATCCAGGACAAAGCAACCACTTGATTGACCCCACCTTCTCAAAGGTAAGATGGGTGACGCAGTGGTTAGCACTGCTGCCTCACAGCGCCAGAGACCCGGATTCAATTCCCGCCTCGGGCAACTGACTGTGTGGAGTTTGCACATTCTTCCCGTGTCTGTGTGGGTTTGCTCCGGTTTCCTCCCACGATCCGAAATGTGCAGGTTAGGTGAATTAACCATGGGAAATTGCCCATAGTGTTAGTTGCAGGTGTATATGTAGGAGAATGGGTCTGGGTGGGTTGCTGTTTGGAGGGTCAGTGTGGACTTGTTGGGCCTGAGGGCCTGTTTCCACACTGTAAGTAATCTAATCTAATCATAAATGCAGGCTCAGCATGTGATACCCACATTCCAAAAGTAAATAAAAACAGTGATAGGAAGGTAAATAAAATGTATTGCAAGGGAATTGGAACATATGCATAGGGAGATTTAACCTATAGCTGTACAGGGTCTTTAATAAGTGTATACAGTTTTGCCTCATTATTTGAAATTAAAAAAATATTTTTATTTTGATCATTTGACTCTTTCTTGGGTTAAAGGGCTCATCTTGTAAAGAAAGGCTAACCAGGTTAGACCAATATTCACTGGCATTTAGAAAAATGAAATGTGTCTCAGTGATCAGCTCTACTGCCTCTTAGCGCCAGGGACCAGGTTCAATCCCATTCCTGGCTCTGTGTGGGGTTTGCACATTCTCCCCGAGTCTGCGTGGGTTTCCTCCAGGTGCCCTGGTTTCCTCCCACAATCTGAAGATGTGCAGGTTAGCGTGGATTGGCCACGGGAAATTGGCCATAGAGTTCAGGGATGTGCAGGTTAGGTGGAACTATGGCAAATGTGTGATGACAATGGCTGGGCGCTGTTTGAAGGTCAGTGCCTTTGAGATGGAAGTGAGGAGATATTTTTTCTTCTCTTAGAGACTCTCTGGAATTCTCTTCCTCAGAAGTGAGTGGGAGCTGGGTCGTCATGTTAATTTGCAGCTGGGTTAGAGAGATCTTTGATTGATGTGTGATTAAGGGGCAGGTTGGAAGTGATGCAGAGAGTGTAGTCAGATCCACCATGATTAATCTGACTGGTGGAGCAGCCTGGAAGGGTTGATTGGCCTACTCCTGGTATATTTCTTTGTACAGCAAGTTCCCATAAATAGCCATGTGATAATAAGCAGATTGTGTATTTTAGTGATGTTTGTTTCGGGATACATATTGGTCCCAGGTCCTTTGTATTGTGGGATCTGTCACACCTGACTGAATGGACAGACAAGGCAGTCAACTGGAGGACAAGGAAAACTGTTTGGTTATTAATGACTGGGACTTAAATGGGGTGGCACGGTGGCTCAGTGGTTAACACTGCAGCCTCACAGCACCAGAGTCCCAGGTTTGATTCCAGCCTCGGGCGACTGTCTGTGTGGAGTTTGCACATTCTCCCTGTGTCTGCGTGGGTTTCCTCCGGGTGCTCCAGTTTTCTCCCACTGTCCAAAGATGTGCAGGTTAGGTGAATTGGCCATGATAAATTGCCTGGATTCTGGATCAGTGGTGCTGGAAGAGCACAGCAGTTCAGGCAGCATCCAACAAGCAGCGAAATCGATGTTTCGGGCAAAAGCCCTTCATCAGGAATAAAGGCAGTGAGCTGGAAGCATGGAGAGATAAGCTAGAGGAGGGTGGGGTTGGGGAGAGAGTAGCATAGAGTCCAATGGGTGAGTGGGGGAGGAGATGAAGGTGATAGGTCAGGGAGGAGAGGGTGAAGTGGATAGGTGGAAAAGGAGCTAGGCAGGTCGGACCAGTCCGGACAATCATGGGGAGAATGCTGAGCTGGAAGTTTGAAACTAGGGTGAGGTGGGGGAAGGGGAAATGAGGAAGCTGTTGAAGTCCACATTGATGCCCTGGGGTTGAAGTGTTCCGAGGCGGAAGATGAGGCGTTCTTCCTCCAGGCGTCTGGTGGTGAGGGAGCAGCGGTGAAGGAAGCCCAGGACCTCCATGTCCTCGGCAGAGTGGGAGGGGGAGTTGAAATGTTGGGCCACGTGGCGGTGTGGTTGATTGGTGCGGGTGTCCCGGAGATGTTCCCTAAAGCGCTCTGCTAGGAGGCGCCCAGTCTCCCCAATGTAGAGGAGACCGCATCGGGAGCAACGGATACAATAAATGATATTAGTGGATGTGCTATGATAAATTGCCCATAGTGTTAGATGCACTAGTCAGAGGGAAATGGGTCTGGGTGGGTTACTCTTTGGAGGGTTGGTGTGGACTGGTTGGGGTGAAGGGCCTGTTTCCACACTGTAGGGAATCGAATCTAATCTAAACAAAATGTTAAAATGGCAGAAATTGTACAAAAGGGGACAGTTGAGGGTATAATTTGGCACAGGGGGGCTGTTAGAAATGTGGAGTTCACTCAAATCCTTGTGGGAACAAATTCCAGAATACGTTTACCAGGAAAATGGAGAGCAACTTTAAAAGTACAAATCAGTTTATGTGAGAGGCAGAAAATGGAGCAAAGAGTGAAACACTGTTTGAGAGTGAGGACACGGGGAGCAGAGGTGCAGGGGGCACTTGCCTCTTTCTGTGCAGTGAGATATTTGGGGACGGTAACCATGGAGACAGCTCCATCAGCACAAAACAAAAGGAGTCTGTTGAATAAAGTGTCTTTCTGGGGAGATAATGTTCTCAAAGGCAAGTCACAATCAGTTTTGATCAGCTCCTGGTGGCCCCTGCCTGAGAGAGACAGTGGGACACCGGTGCAGAATGAAAGCAGCAGCGAGATAAGTGTTCCTGTCAAACACACACTGCCCGTCTCTCACACCCCGAGACACTAGCACAATCTCCAAGAAGTGAATGACCTCTCACCTTCAGGGAGGCAATGGACGAAGAACACCTAACCTTCAGCACCACCTCCACACCCCCCCTGTCAAACCTCAAAGGAGGCAAACACCCCACCATCTAATGGTGAGGATATCCATGTGGCTATTCTGCTGCAGTAAACCTCACTTCCTGTCCTCAGTATGTCTGCCTCAGATAACCCTCTCCTTCCCCCGCACAGCTGTATTCAGAGAAATAGGTGCTCCTCAGGAAAGACAGCTTCTAAAGTCAAGCTGCTCAGTGATATTCTTACCCAGCTCAGGAAGGGATAGGATGTGAACCTGGACCTCCTGGCTTAGAGCTAGGGACATTACCACTGTTCCACCAACAGCTTGGTGACAATCTCATATTTTCTAGTCAAGCTTACTAGATTGGGTTGGGATATCTGGTCGGCATGGACGGGTTGGACCGAAGGGTCTGTTTCCATGCTGTACATCTGTATGACTCTGTAACACACCTTGGAGCAATAAAGTCTTAAACTGAGGGCTGCTATAATTGCAGCATTATAGAGGCATCTGGACAGATATGTGAACAGGAAGGGCTTAGAGGGATATGGGCGAAGTGCTAGCAAATGGGACTAGGTCAGATTGGGATGTCTGGTCAACATAGACGAGTTGGATCAAAAGGTCTGTTTCTGACTCTAAACTCCTAGCTCAAAGGTAGGGACACTATCACTGCACCATCAGAGACATTCCTTGGAGTGGTGTCCCGGAACAGAACTATCTTCAGCTGCTTAATCAATGACTACCACAGTCACCATCTCAAGGGCAGTTAGGGATAGGAATAAATGTGGTCTTAGCCTGAAATACCCACACTGCATAAACAAAAAAATCCCCTTGAGGTGAGGGTGAGCTGCCTTCTTGACCCGCTGCAGTCCATGTGCTGTGGGTTGACCCACAATGCCCTTAGGGAGGGAATTCCAGGATTATGACCCAGTGACACTGAAGGAATGGCGATATAAGGTTCATGGGTTTTGAAGGTGCTGCCTGAGGATCTTTGGTGAGTTTCTCCAGTGCACCTTGTAGATGGTACACACTGCTGTTACTGAGTGTCAGTGGGGGAGGGAGGGGGTGTTTGTGGATGTGGTGCCAATCAAGCGGCTGCTTTGTCCTGGATGGTGTCAAGCTTCTTGAGTGTTGTTGGAGCTGCCCCCATCCTGGGCAGGTGGGGAGTATTCCATCACACTCCTGACTTGTACCTTGTAGATGGTGGGCTGGTTTTGGGGAGTGAGGAGGTTAATTACTCGCTGCAGGATTCCCAGCCTCTGACCTGCTCCTGTAGCCACTGTGTTTATGTGGTGAGTCCAGTTGAGTTTGTGGTCCATGGTAACCCCCAGGATGTTGTTAGTTGGGGATTCAGTGATTAGACACCATTGAATATCAAGGAGCAATTGTTAGATTCTCTCTCATTAGAGACGGTCATTGTCTGGTATTTGTATGGCACAATGTTTCTTGCCATTTGTCAGCCCAAGCTGAGGTGGTGGAAGCAGTGTCATTGGGGACATTTAAGTGACTGCTGGACATGCACATGGAGAGCAGTGAGTTGAGGGGAGCGTAGGTTAGATTATTTTAGCTTAGGTTAGGATTAATCCTTGGCACAACATCATGGACTGAAGGGCCTGTACTGTGCTGTAGTTTTCTATGTTCTATTCAATATTAGTTGAGGAATCCAGTGCTATGTACCAGAGCTGTATGAGAGCACTCCCAGTTGAACAGCATCTGAACAATGGAGTGCTGATGGGCAGCAGAGTGAGACAGCTATCCTGCAGGTTACCTCTAGGAGAGTGAGCAGGGACAGGTTGGTCAGTGTGTTCTGTAACTTTGTTTAGTTTTCCAACAGCGACCTGTCCCAATCCTGGCAGGATGAAGCCTGATGGTTCTTTCTTATTAGTTTCTGAGTGGATCCAAGCCCAGAGAAGAGGAAATGTTTCACGTTGAATGTAGGAGAATGCATCTGGATTATCTCTTCAGCAGCAAGTTAGATTCCAGCCTGACCCGTCTGCCGGCTCAGAGCAGGCTGTTATGAAGGTGTAGAGGTGTACTGTACCTTGAAGAAAGTTGAAAAACTAGCAAAGACTGACAAAAGCACTGAGAGTCCTGAACAAAGTGAGAATGTCACACTTGAGAATCAAATAACTGCAGATGAGTGGCCGAATTTGAATTGGTTTTTGTTTCATGGCAAATCATCTTCAATTATGCCCCAAGATACCAAAATCCAATCAAATTCAAATTTAGTATTTTGATAATATTAAAAACAATGAAACGATCTGATGTTTTGGGATTTAAAACTGGATATTTTGAACAGTTAGAGGGAGAACTGCCAAGCCACCAACAAGTACAGACTGCCCACAGAACAGCTCTCTGGAAGGTACCTGACTATAGGTTTCTGCAGCAGAACATTGAAACCGACCAAGAGAAAATCTACAGAGGAAAATTGAGAAAGCTGATTTGTTTTTGAAATGGGATTTTTAAAAAAATCTGAATCGGGATTTTTTTATCAGACCGGTATTGTAGTGTGGGAGGTAAAAGATAGGTTTAAGAGGAAGGAATTACACAGAGTTGTTGGTTTTAATGATATCTGTTGGACTTAAAGAGTAAAATTGTTTGTTTTAAGTAAAAGTTATGATCTCTGGGATAATTCTTTGCCTCTTGAATTTTAATAGATTACAGCGCGAGGTGAACGTTTTCTGTGCGGCCAGTTACATTAGCAGAGGGGTTTACCCTGTGTCGTATAGATTAGATTACTTACAGTGTGGAAACAGGCCCAACAAGACCACACCGACCCTCTGAAGAGCAACCCACCCAGACCCATTCCCCTACACCTAACACTACGGGCAATTTAGCATGGCCAATTCACCTGACCTGCACATCTTTAGACTATGGGAGGAAACCGGAGCGAACCCACACAGAGACAGGGAGAATGTGCAAACTCCACACAGTCAGTTGCCCAAGGTGGGAATTGAACCCGGGTCTCTGGCGCTGTGAGGCAGCAGTGCTAACCACTGAGCCACCGTGCTGAAGGACTGAAGCCAGGTGGAAAGATGGAAAAGGAGTGAGCAGGAGCAGGGGTGGGCCCTTCGAGCTCCTCCACCGCTCAGTGTGGTCATGGCTGATTCATGGTCTCAATGCCATTCCCCTGCTTTCTCCCCATTGCGCGGGGTGTGTTGAAATTCTTTCTTAAATATTTATCAGTGACCCAGCCTCCACAGTTCTGTGGCAGAGAATTCCACAGGTTCACCCCACTGTCTGAGTGAAGAAACGATACTACATCTCAGTCCTTAATGGCTAACCCCACATGGATGGCACAGTGGCATAGTGGTTAGCTTTACAGCACCAGGGACACAGGTTCGATTCCCCGTGTCTGCGTGGGTTTCCTCTGGGTGCTCCGATTTCCTCCCACAATCCAAAGGTGTGCAGGTCAGGTGGATTGGTCAAGCTAAATTGCCCATAGCATTAGGTGCATTAGTTAGGGGTAAATATAGGGTAGGGGAATGGGTCTGGACAGATTACTCTTCAGAGGGTGGGTGTGGACTTGTTGGGCCAAAGGGCCTGTTTCCACACTGCAGGGAATAATCATATCTTGACACTGTAACTCCCGGTTGGGAGTCTACAATTGAGCCAATTTCATAGGAATGTCCTATCATCTCTTGTGACAATGCTTTAAGAGATTATTTTGTCCTGGGTTTTTATTTTGAAAAGTGTTATAAAGTGGAGGTTCTGAATGGTCTCTCTGAAAGTAAACGAGAGAAGCAGCCTGTGTGTGGCCAGTTCCCACAGACCAGGCTTTCTCATTTTTCAAAAAAAATGTTTAGTTTAGCTTCAGACAGAAGCCTTTGGGGTCTCAAAAGAGTCAGAAGCTTCAGTGACTGTCCCGCAACTTCAGTCACTAAATATTCTCGAGATGTTGCTTCCTCCTGGATTGGAGAACTGCATGTGAGAATCTGTGTCTGAATTTGCCTCTTTGTTAAGGGGTGTGTTTATGGGATGCTACTATATTGGAACACTTAATTAGTAATAGTTACTGCACCTATTAAGAATTTCAACAGTTAAAATTCTTAGGGAAGAGTTCCTAGAGAAGAAGAAAGCTGGGCGACTGTTTGAAACATGAAAAAACAGTCAGTGGAGGGATCCCCTGTGGCCATTCCCCTGAAAAACATATATACCGTTTTGGATACTATTGAGGGGATGACTTACCAGGGGCAAGCAGTGGGGTCCAAGTCTCTGGCACAGAGTCTGTCCCTGTTGCACAGAAAGGAAGGAGGGAGAGTGTTAGTCATTAGGGACTCAATAGTTAGAGGGTCAGATAGAAGGTTTGTTGGGAACAAACAAGACTCGTGGTTAATGTGTTGCCTACCAGATGCCAGGGTCTGTGATGTCTCGGATCATATCTTTGGTGTCCTGAAGGGAGAGGGTGACCAGCCTAAAGTCGTTGTCCATATAGTATCAACGACATAGATAGGAGGGATAGGGATGTAAGGCAAGATTTCAGGGAGCTAGGGTGGAAACTGAGCGCTAGAACAAACAGAGTTGTTATCTCTGATTTGTTACCCGTGCCACGTGATAGCGAGGCAAGGAATAGGGAGAGATATCAGCTGAACATGTGGCTGCAAGGATGATGCAGGAGGGAGGGTTTCAATTTTTTGGATAATTGGGGCTCATTCTGCGGAAGGTGGGACTTGTATAAACTTGAACCAGGGGGGTACTAATATCCTGGGTGGAAAATTTGCTGGTGCTATTCAGGTGGGTTTAAACTAGCTCAGCAGGGGGATGGGAACCGGAGGTGTAGTTGCAGTGCCCAGGGGGATGAGAGTAGGGAGGACAGGGACAGGATTTCAGGGTCACAGGAATGTGCTGGCAGACAGCAAACTGGTTTGAAGTGTGTCTACTTCAACGCCAGGAGTATTTGGAATAATGTAGGTGAGCTTGCAGCATGGATAGGTACCTGGGACTTCGATGTTGTGGCCATTTTGGAGACATGGATAGAGCAGGGTGAGGATTGGATGTTACAGGTTTCAGGGCTTAGATCTTTCATTAAAAACAGGCAAGGCGGTAAAAGAGGGGGAGGTGCGGCCCTGTTAGTCAAAGATAGTATAACAGCGGCTGAGAGAATTTTTGAAGAGGACTTGTCTACTGAGGTAGTGTGGGCTGAGGTTAATAACAGGAGAGGAGAGGTCACACTGCTCGGAGTTTTTTATAGGCCTCCACAGAGTTCCAGGAAGGTGGAAGTGAGGATTAATAAAATTATTCTGGGTTGGAGTGAAAGGAACAGGGTGGTCATTATGGGGGACTTTAACTTCCCCAACATTGACTGGAAATGCTATGACTCTAGTATGTCGGATGGATCCGTTTTTGTCCAATGTGTACAGGAGGGTTTCCTGACCCAGTATGTCGAAGGGCCGACAAGAGGGGAGGCCATACTGGATCTGGTGCTTGGTAATGAACCAGGCCAAGTGTTTGATTTAGTGGTAGGTACTTTGGAGAGAGTGACCATAATTCAGTTAGGTTTAGTTTAGCGATGGAAAGGGATCGGTACATGCCAAAGGTCAAGAGTTATCGATGGGGCAAGGGCAATTATAATGTGATTAGGCAAGAATTAGGATGCATAGAATGAGGTAGCAAAATGCAGGTGACGGGGATAATGGAAATGGTTTAAGGAACAGATATTGTGTGTCCTTGATGGGTATATCCTTGTCAGGCAGGGAGGAAGTGATAAGGTCAGGGAACCGTGATTTATTACAGAAATTGTATCTCTTGTTAAGCGGAAGATGGAGGCTTATGTGACGTTGAGGTGAGATGGTACAGATGAGGCGATAGAGAGTTACAGATCAGCGGGGAAGGATTTAAAGAGAGAGTTAAGAAGAGCAAAGAGAGGACACAAGCAGTCTTTAGCAAATAGAATAAAGGAGAACCCGAAAGCTTTCTATAGGAATGTGAGGAATAAAAGGATGACTAGGGTAGGAATAGGGCCAGTCAAAGACAGAAGTGGGAAGTTGAGTGTGGACCCTGTAGAGATCGGAGAGGTTCTAAATGAACATTTCTCATCGGTTTTCACTCAGGAAAAGGAGAATATTGCAGAGGAGAAGAATTAGGTACGAGATATTAGACTAGAAAAGATTGAGGTTAGTTTCGCACAGATGTTATCAATTCTAGAAGGAGTGAAAGTAGACAAGTCCCCTGGGCCGGATGGGATTTATCCAAGGATTCTCTGGGACGCTAGGGAGAAGATAGCTGAGACTTTGGCTTTGATATTTGAGTCGTCATTGTCTACAGTTTTAGTACCTGAGGACCGGAGGATTGCAAATGTTGTGCCCTTGTTCAAGAAGGGCAGCAGAGATGACCAAGGTAATTATAGACCAGTGAGCCTTACTACTGTTGTAGGAAAGGTTTTGGAAAGGATTATAAGAGAAAAGATTTATAATCATCTAGTAAGCAACAATTTGATTTCAGATAGTCAACATGGTTTTGTCAAGGGCAGGTCGTGTCTCACAAACCTCATTGAAGTTTTTGAGAAGGTGACCAAGCATGTGGATGAGGGTAGGGGAGTTAACGTGGTATACATGGGCTTCAGTAAAGCCTTTGATAAGGTTCCACATGGTAGGCTGTTGGAGAAAATGCAGAAGCATGGGATTGAGAGTGATTTAGCAGTTTGGATTAGAAACTGGCTTTCTGAAAGAAGGCAGCGAGTGGTGGTTGATGAAAAATATTCAGCCTGGAGCCCGGTTACTAGTGGTGTGCCATAAGGATCTGTTTTGGGACCACTGCTGTTTGTCATTTTTATAAATGACTTGGACGCAGGCATAGGTGGATGGGTTAGTAAGTTTGCAGATGATACTAAAGTTGGTGGAGTAGTGGACAGTTTGGAAGAATGTTACAGGCTGCAAGGGGACTTGGATAAACTGCAGAATTGGGCTGCGAGGTGGAAAATGGAGTTCAATGCAGCTAAATGTGAGGTGATGCACTTTGGGAAGAATAACAGGAAGGCAGAGTACTGGGTCAATGGAAAGATTCTTGGTAGTGTGGATGTGCAGAGGGATCTTGGAGTCCATGTGCATAGATCCCTGAAAGTTGCCACCCTGGTGGATAATGCTGTGAAGAAGGCATACGGTGTGTTAGGTTTCATTGGTAGGGGGATTGAGTTCTGGAACCGGAACTATATGCTGCAACTGTACAAAACGCTGGTGTGGCCACACTTGGAATATTGTGTATAGTTCTGGTCGCCCCATTACAGGAAGGATGTGGAAGCATTGGAAAAGGTGCAGAGGAGATTTACCAGGATGTTGCCTGGTCTTGAGAGACGGTCTTATGAGGAAAGGCTGAGAGACTTGGGTCTGTTCTCATTGGAAAGAAGAAGGCTAAGGGGGATTTGATAGAGACATACAAGATGATCAGAGGATTATATAGGTTAGACAGTGAAATACTTTTTCCTAGGATAATGATGTCAGCGTGTACAAGAGGGGTGATAGATTTAAGACAGATGTCAGAGGCAGGTTCTTTACTCAGAGAGTGGTAAGGGTGTGGAATGCCCTACCTGATAATGTAGTCAACTCAGCCATATTAGGGAGATTTAAACTATCCTTAGATAAGCACATGGATGATTTTGGGATAGTGCAGGGGGACGAGCTGAGAGTTCTCAGGTCGGCGCAACATCAAGGGCTGAAGGGCCTGTTCTGCGCTGTATTGTTCTATATTATAAATTCCTCTTTCTTTTACTTGTATTTTAACTACAGTGTTTAAATAAATTGTGTTTTATGTAAGGTCGAGGAGTTTGATCAGTTGCATCACATTTAGAACATGGCATCTTTAAAATAAGGAAAAGTTAGGGTCCAGACTACATTCTTAAAATACACTGAGGGGCTCTGGACTAGTCCACAACACTCTGCTATCAAACTAGTGAAGATCTGTTGCACCCACTCTATGGCAGGAAGTCCAAAACTGCACACAATACTCCAGGTGTGGTCTCACCAAGGCCCTCTCTAAATACAGTAAGATAGCCCTGCTCCTGAACTCAAAATCCTCTTGCAATGAAAGTCCGTGTGCCATTTCTCCTCTTGTTTGTTTGCTGCTCCAGCTCCCCTACTTTCATTGGCTGGTGTAACACAGACACTCAGATCTCTTTGTAGATTCACACTTTCCAGTAGATCACTATTTAATAATAACCCTGCTTTTGCTGTGTTTCACACTGAAGTGTGTAACATCACGTTTAATCACATTGTGTTGTAGCTGCCAAACGGGCGCATGTGAGGACTGCAGATGCTGGAGATCAGAGTCAAGATTAGAGTGGTGCTGGAAAAACACAGCAGGTCAGGCAGCATCTGAGGAGCAGGAGAATCAACGTTTCAGGCAAAACCTCTTATTCAGGAATGGCTGTGTCAGGTCTCTGTATCTGCCTCATGTTTATCCACTCACTCAGTTGTCTAAATCACCTGAAGCCTCCTTGCACTCTCCTCACAATCCCACCCACCAAACTTGTGTTGTCGGCAAATTTGGAATGTTGTATTCACTTCCCTCATCCAGGTCATTGATATGAGGAACTGGGGTCCAAGTACTGATCCCTGTGGAATCCCACTCATCACTGCCTGTCCAACCTGAAAAAGACCCATTTACACCCACTCTCTGTTTCTGTCTGAGAACCAATCCTCCATCCATGATAAAATATCACCCCCCGATCCCATCTCCCTCCCCCACCCCCTGTGCGGTAGCTTGGTCCACTAACCTCTTATAGGGGACCTCTTCAAAAACCTTTCCGAAGACTCCAATTGCTGACACCAGCTCATGTGTGATTTTATTTTACATGTGTGAGTGCAGACAGGGTTGGGGGGTTCCCAGCCTGGACCTGAGAAGGGGGTGAAGATATGTTGCTGGTTAAAACACAGCAGGTTAGGCAGCATCCAAGGAACAGGAAATTCGACGTTTCGGGCATAAGCCCTTTCGATGAAGGGCTTATGCCAGAAACGTCGAATTTCCTGTTCCTGGGATGCTGCCTAACCTGCTGTGCTTTAACCAGCAACACATCTTCAGCTGTGATCTCCAGCATCTGCAGACCTCATTTTTTACCTGAGAAGGGGGTGTAGGGATTCAGTGCGATTGGCTCAGAATACGAAAGAGAGCCAGAGGAAAGTCTGAAAGGAGGAGAGCAGGGATGGGGAGAGCAGGGTGGCAGAGAGGGGAAAAGGGTCACCCAGCTCCTGGGGTCTCTGTCATCTCCCCAAACCCTTGGCTTTTGGATCCTGTTCCCTCCTCTCTTTGGGGGATTCACCCCTGTCCCACCTCCCCTCACTCCAACACTGAAGCCTAATTCAAAATGTTGCATGCTTCCCTGTGTCTGTAAATACTGCATTGGTGTGTGACGTGAGAGGTACATTTCACACAGAACAGTACAGCATAGCACAGGCCCTTCAGCCCTCAATGTTCTGCCAATGTTTTATCTACTCTAAGATCAGACTAACCTACATCCCCTTCACTGTACTAACTTCCATGTGCCTATCCAAGAATTGTTTAAATGCCCCTAATGTCTCTGACTCCACTACCACCGCTGACAGTGCATTCCACACATACACCATTCTGTGTAAAGAACCTACCTTTGACATCTCTCCTAAACCTTCCTCCAATCACTTAAAATTGTGCCCCCTTGTGACAGACATTTCTAGTGGAAAAAGTCTCCAGCTATCCATGCCTCTCAACATCTGGTACATCCCTAACAAGTCACCTCTCACCCTTCTTCATTCCAAAGAGTAAAGGCCAAGCTCCCTCAACCTTTCTTCATAAGACATGCCCTCCTGTCGAGGCAGGATCCTGGTGGTATATTGAGTTTGGAATGGTCAGCGTGCATGTTCCTGAATGAGCATAGGTGTGGCTGTCAACATAAACCATCAATCCACATACACCACATTTAGTGGCTTTCCCTTGTCTACTCTACCAGTTACATCATTAAAGTAACTCCAGTAGATTTTCAGCACCAACTGCCTAGGCTGACTGTTCAATAAAAACAGAAGTTCTTGGAAAAGCTCAGCAGGTCTGGCAGCACCTGTGGGAGAAATCAGAGCTAACATTTCGGGTCTGTTCTTTCATTTTTTTTGTCCAGTCATACCAATACTTTCTAAGTGTTCTGTTCCTACATTTTTTCTAACAGACTCTAGCATTTCCCCACTGCTAACATCGTGCTCACTGTAATTCTCTCCCTTTTTAAATAAAGTGGTTACTTTTGCCACCTTCAAATCTATTGGACCTGCTTCTGAGTTTATAGAATCTTGACCAATGTATCCATATTTCCAAGGACACTACCATCGTACTCTGGGATATAGATTCTCAGGCTCTGGGGACTTTCTTACTGATACTGATTTCCATCGTCTCACCAGACATTTGGTTCTCTCACATTTAACTCCACAGAGGCCAGTACCCCATCACCAACTCCCCCTTTATTTACATGTGGAGAGTCTTTGATACTGATCCAGCCACCACCTCTCAAAGCCAGCTCCCAGAGTGAATGGGACCTCTGACACTCCTGTTTCCATCTGTCAGCCAGAGCTCCCTGTTTGGACCAGATTAACAGCCCCAATCAGGGAACTCATTCTACAAGGTCCACCTGGCTGATCTCATTACAATCACTATTGTTATTTGTGCCTATTTTTGTGAAGGAAGAATGAAAGTTTATGTTCAATTCTTCTGCCATTTCTTTGTTCTGCATTGTAATTTCCCAGCTTCTGACTGTATTTGTTTTTAACTGATCTTTTCACTTTTCACACACAGTTTCCATGTTAGTTTCTCACTCCATTCTCCCATCTTGATCAAACCTTTGTCCTCTTTTGCAGAATTCTAAAATGCTCCCAATCTTCAGATCGCTGCTATTTTGAGTGGCTTTATATCTCTGCTCTTGCTATCCTTAATTTCTTTTGTGAGCCATCATTGGCTTTTATTCTTGTGTTAGGGAGGATTAAAAAATTGTTGTAATTCAGGCACTTCTTTTTAAAGCATGGGGCCCTTACATAACACTGTCCATGCCTTTAGTAAGGATCCCCGATCCATTCTGGCAATGTGAGCCTTATAATTACTTTCATTTAGACTCAGGACCATAGTTCTAGATTCAATGACTTCACTCTCCATCTTCATGAGAAAGGGACAGGATAGTTTAAACTTTTTAAAATAGGTGACATTACTATAAGGTATTTAGCAATAGTTCAAGGCCAGATATGTTTAGGTAAAACCTCTGAAGGGATTATTTGAAGCTGAGAAAATTTATGCTCAGGTATATGAAGGCTATCAGATTCTACAGACTGGAAATTATTGTTAAATGAAATCTACAAAGGTGATAGACATTCTCTGGTTTGATTACAGTAAAGGAATCTTTTGGGGCACTATAAAATGAGTATTTTGAAATCAGTAAAGGAGTGCCTTTGTGATTAATTAGATTACGCTTTACCATTTGTTTCTAAATTTTTGAATATAAGTAGTTTGGTTTATTCCATTTTATCTTCAATTTTCATGTAATTAACTTCAGTTTTATTGCTAAGCCCTGCAACAAATCTGCAGCATCACATATTTATGTTTCAGTAAGACCACCTCCTTAAAACCAACAAAAAATAAAATGTGTTCTAGTGAGTCAGACTTCAGCCCATGATTGGACTCCTCCAGCAGTAACATCAGCACGTTCTCCCTGTGTCTGCGTGGGTTTCCTCCGGGTACTCCGGTTTCCTCCCACAGTCCAAAGATGTGCGGGTCAGGTGAATTGGCCATGCTAAATTGCCCGTAGTGTTAGATAAGGGTTAAATGTAGGGGCATGGGTGGGTTTCGCTTCGGCGGGTCGGTGTGGACTTGTTGGGCCGAAGGGCCTGTTTCCACACTGTAAGTAATCTAATCTAATCTAATCATACCTCCACATTATTATATAAGTCCCTTTTCAACCTGATGATTGCAATACTAGAAACGTACTTCACTGAAGACGTTAATTGTGAAATGATTACAGCAGTTATTTTCCACTGCCTTAAACAGCCAATATATTATGATCCTGTCATTTGGAATCTCAAGTTCTTCAATTTTCTGTATGCCCATACTTTCCTTAACCTGAGTTGCCTTTGAATTTAAATCAAAGTACCTTTAAATCTGTTCTGTCCCACTTGAGTTCCCTTCATTGTGCAGAGGGTGTAAACTGTGTCCATACAGCTAGAAACTCAAAATCCTGATTGGACTGAAGCATCTCATTAAATATTTACATTTTACCAAAGCAACCTTATCTTTGCTTCGTTCTAATATAGGAATCTGTCCTTCTATGACTTTCATTTTTCAAAGTCAATGCATTCCCTCTGCAGCACTTTTAACATATTTTATATGTAATATAATCCTCAGAACTGGTGGCTCATGATACTGAAACATCAGATGATCTGCGCGTGCGTGCGCACACACACAGCAGACAAAAATCTGCAACAATTTCCCCTCTATCCAGAAATTACTTATCCACAAGGATCAGTTGTAAACGAAGCTAGAACATGACCCAATCTTGAGGTTGCACAGCTCCTGACAATATTCCCTCCTGGGTTGAGCAGCTTTCACATCTTCAAGAACTTCGCAAACAATGACGTCATATTGTCAGGGTTGTTCTGTAGGTAGCTTCACCAATTGAAAGGCAGTGTCATAGTGGAAATGTCATTGAACTAGAAACCCAGACGAATGCTTTGGGGATGCGGTTTCAAATTCACTATGCCTGACGGTGACATTTAAATTTGACAAAATCTGGAATTAAAAATTAATCTGTAGCAAATGCAAAGATCCGAGTGGTTCACTAACATCAATTCAGGGAAGGAAATCTGCCATCCTTGTCACTGGCTGGGCCCAGCATTTATTACCCATCCCTAGCTGCCCCTTTGAGAAGGTGGGAGTGAGCTGCCTTCTTGACCCGCTGCAGTCTATGTGCTGTGGGTTGACCCACAATGCCCTTAGGGAGGGAATTCCAGGATTCTGATGCAGTGACACTGAAGGAACAAATTTCCAAGTTGGGATGGTGAGTGGCTTGGAGGAGGGGAACTTGCAAGGGGTGGTGTTCCCATGTATCTGCTGCCCTTGTCCTTCTAGATGGAAGTGATTATGAACTTGGAAAACACTGTCTAAGGATCTTTGGTGAATTTCTGCAGTGCATCTTGTAGGTAGTACACACTGCTGTTACTGAGTGTCGGTGGTGGAGGGAACAGATGCTTGTTGATTTTTTTGCCAGTCAAGCAGCTGCTTTGTCCTGGATGGTGTCAAGCTTTTTGAGTGTTGTTGGAGCTGCCCCCATCCAGGCAAGTGGGGAGTATATTCCAACACACACCTTACATGTGCCTTGTAGATAGTGGGACAGGCTTTGAGTAGGTGAGTTATTCACTGCATTATTCCTAGCGTCTGACCTGCTCTTGTTGCCGCTATGTTTCTTGGAGGGGGGGGGGGGGGTCCAGTTCAGTTTCTCGTAAACGGATATCAGCAGTGGTAGAAGTTCCATAGACTGTGAATAAATAATTCCTGAAACCTGTCACGGTAATCAGAAAATCTTTCATACCCACTGTATTGATCTCTGCTTTAGCTGTGGGCGGGAAGGAAGAAGCGCAGACAGTGGTGGAAGAGGGTTAGAAGGAGAGAAAGCAAAAACTCAACATACCCAACAGGAAAGGCTAAACAAACTGGGGTCTCTCCTTGGTAATGTAAAGATTAGAACTGTTTGTTCTAATCTTTGTATTACCGTTTCTGCTATGAGCTTCTGCTATCCTCAGTAGCCACACATGCAGATGACAAGCAACATGAATTCAACTGGGGCAACACTAATATTATAGGACAAGCCAAACAGAGAACAGCCAGGGAATTCCTAGAGGCATGGCACTCATCCACAGATTCAATCAATAAACACATCGACCTGGACCCTATATACCGGCCACTGCAGCGGACAGATGGAACTGACGACCGGAAGCGGCAGATTCAAACCACTACAAATGTCGGAGGAAAGATCACAGAAGCGCTTCACAGGAGGCTCCCAATCACTGAGGATGTCACCTAGACAGGGGACGAAACGACTGCAACACAAATTCCCAGCTCGGCGAACAGAACCACAACAACGAGCACCCGAGGTACAAATCTTTTCACAAACTTTGAACAAGCTTCAGGGTTCAAAAAAAAACTTTTAGCGCTTTAATAAACTCTGGACACCTCAAAGCACTTTAGAGTTAAAGTAGTTGTTGAAGTGTATTCACTGTTAGTCTACCTCGTCCAAAACCATCTCCAACAGAATGGATGGCACATGTCTCGCCCACCAGCACTGGTTTCCCAACACACAGTATTCAAAGTGGGGGACATAGAAAACTCTCTACAGAACCTCTCCTTGAAACGAAGCACCACTGACATTAGTGACTGGAAATAGCTTGCACAGAAAATGCTACCTTGCCCATTAATTACACTTTGGGTCCAAAAACGTAATGGTGGCAGTGAGGGGAAGCAACAGCAGCAAACCCTGCTCACTGTGACCTTACATAACATCCTGCCATTGTGCCCAAAGACCTGTGGGCTCTAACTGAGTTCCCCAGATGGGTTGGCCAGACTGTATGAAAGGAGATTGGATTGGTTAGGACTGTCCTCATTGGATTGGTGAGGTGGTGGGGGGGGGAAAACGATTCATATAAACTTCATAATTTTTTAAAAATTCATTCATGGGATGAGGGTGTCACTGGCTACATGAGCATTTATTGTCCATCCCCAATTTCTCAAATGTCTGTTAAGAGTCTAGAGTCACACGTAGGCCAGATAGATCTTACTTCACAATTGACAATAGTGTCACTGTCATCATTAAACTCTTATTTCTGAGTTATTATTAAATTCAAATTCCACCATTTGCCGTGGTGGGATTCAAAATCAAGTCCCCAGAACATTACCCGAGTCTCTGGATTAATAGTTTAGTGAAAATATCACAAGGCAATCACCTCTCCCATAAATTCTAACGGGATCGGACAGGAAAAAAACAGGCAGGATGTTCCTGATGACGGGTGAGTTCAGAATGAGGGGTCACACTCGAAGAATACCACTAAAAAGTTAGATGTAATTCTTAGGCTCAAAGAAATCAAAGGGTTTGGGGACAAAGAAGGAACAGGGGACTAAGTTGGATGATGAGCTACCATCATATTGAACGGCAGTACAGGCTCGGAGGACTGTTTTCTACATTTCAACATTGACTCCCTCCACCACCGCCACCACACTAACGACAGCGTGTAACACCGCCACCACACTAACGACAGTGTATAACACCGCCACCACACTAACAACAGTGTATAACACCGCCACCACACTAACGACAGCGTGTAACACCGCCACCACACTAACGACAGTGTACAACACCACCACCGCACTAACGACAGTGTATAACACCGCCACCGCACTAACGACAGTGTACAACACCGCCACCGCACTAACGACAGCGTATAACGCCGCCACCGCACTAACGACAGCGTATAACACCGCCACCACACTAACGACAGTGTACAACACCGCCACCGCACTAACGACAGCGTATAACATCTGTAGATGTACTGAAGTACAAAGGCTCCTTGAACAGCAACATCCAAACACTGCTATGTCAACCACAACAAAGGGCAAGGGCAGTAGGTGCATGAGAACTCCCAGCCGCTGTGGAACTGGATTGCTGTTACTTCGGAGGTACCATCTTTCAAATGAGACACTATGCCAAGGGTGTTTGTTCCCTCTCAGATGGAAGTTAAAGATCTTTGTGTTACAAAGACACTTGATATCTATCACTGTTGGAAGAAAGCCTGCTAACAACAAGCGAAGTTGGAGGAATGTTTGTAAAGAACAAGCAGTACAGCCGATCTCTCTCAGTTCTCAAGGGAAAACCCTCTCGCTGAACTCAGGATGAAATCTATTTGCTGTGGACAATGTGGGATTGAAGGAATATCTCACAACTGTATTTCCTGCCAAAGCTGGATCTGAGATAACTGTGTGACGTGATGAGTGATTTTGTCATACATGCCAGAACATCACAATGATGGACTCTGGAACATTCTAATTCTTATTCTTTTACCTTCAAGAATAATCCATTGGCCAAAGTGTCTTTTCTTCAGAAAGTCAATCTTGTCAAAGAAATCTGTTACTGGCATTTTTTTTTTCTGAAGAGAGAGAGCGAGTATTGCTTGCGCGTACATTTGGGGAAAACTTCAAGGGATAAGCATTCTTTCATCTATCTTATTCCATGTGGGTGTTAACCAATTATTGCATCTTCATCGTTTAAGCTTGCTTTGACAATCAATCACTAATTGTGTTTATTCATTTGATAGATGTTGTAGATTGAAACTTGATATCGATAAGATATTTAGTTGGTCATCTCAGTTTCTGTAAGGAGTTCTTTTATTTTATATTCTGACCTGTGGACCACAGCAATCATCCATACATCTAGCCTCAATCATAACTTGCAGCTCTATTAAAAAAAAAACAGGGAAGATCCTCACAGAGCCCTGGGCCAAGAGATCTTCCATATATGACATAATTAAAAAGCACCAGTATCAGCTCATTATCTCATTTCTGCGATTTCAACAGAAACAACACTTTGAAAAATACGCAACGACATCCAAGTGCTTTGGAGATTCCCGAGACTGTAAATGCTGTATATAAATTGTAGGTCTTTATTTGAAAAAAATCTATGGATTGAGAAGAAACTCAATGCATTCCTTCAGCCACATTTTTTAAGAATTTCAGTTTGAATTTTTTTTTGCATTTTATAGCCAGCCAACAGAGAATAATTTGTCAGGTCCACACAGGAATTGAAGGTGAAGACATGGATGGATTTGTTGTTCACAATATTAGGTATTAATTCCAAATTGATGCCAAAGCAGGTAATTATTATTTTTAATCACCAAGGAAGAAAAGATGAAGGTGAACTGACAACTTGTCCAACTTTAACGGGAAACAACCATTTAATGGGATTCAGATTCACAATCACTTGTTTTTTATCTGGATTCCAAACTTACAATTACTTTCAGTATTAGCGATTGGTATGTGATAGCACAGCACGGTCTATGCTCTCTCCTGACACAGTGTACACTTGTACTGCTGGCTGCTTATCCACAGTTTAAGCTGGCGTGGAAATCTCACACATCTCACATTAATTCTTCAATGAAAACCAAGTGACAGCACAGATTCGCCCTACCTTGCACGTTGCTTTATGAACAGTGTGATTTAATAGCTTTGTTTGGGAAAACTGCTGCAGCTGCTCTGTGTAGAATGAGCAGTAAATGTAATCTGCTATTACATAATATAATATGAAAAGGGTTCTGTTAGCACTTTGCAAAGCTGTAGAGAGACAGCGCTTGATATCAGGAATGGCTCATTGTATCTGATGTCACATGCTTGTCTCACACAGCTGTGATGTGGCATAATTTGGTCAAATCAAGAAAAGCATCAAATCTATAATGGCCCCGATCACTCTTCATTTGACAACACTAACTCCCCTGAGTTTGTTCGTTTTTATTTTTTTATATAGAAAAACACTGATCCTATGGAATGAACAGAAAAGATATCAAAGCAACTCAAACCAGTGAATCCACAATCAGCAATCAACAATTTATAAAGATGCCATGGATTTTCGTCCTGTGTAACTGAGCTGATGGCATGGGTACTCCCTGACACTCTGACATCACACTCACTGTGAGGACTTATTGCTGAACATAACTGATCATTTCTGCATGGTTTCAAACAACAAAATGGACCTTCAGCAGATTAGACAATGACGACTTCTTGCAGACCCCTGCCTATTGGAAATTAGCAGCTCATTATTTAGAGACATGCTATCACACCAATTCCAGTAAAAACCAGGCACATGGAAATGTGGGTGCACTTGTGGAATTTTTTTTCAAGTTGGCATTCCCACGTGACATTCCCACGTTTTGTCTCCCAGGTTTCTAAACCATCGCTCCTACACCCTATTGTTTCAAGCATCTCTGCTCCACGGGATGGTAGGTACACAGGAATAAAAAAAACTAAATTATTCAAATGAACTGTAATAAATAGCAAATTCTGTACAAAAAATAAACAAGGAAACAAAAACTCAAAAAGCCAGGAGTTGCCATTTCATTTTCAAATAGCTCCTGATCAAAAAAAAGTTCTTCAGTCACACATGCCTGAAAACCGTCATCATGTCACGTGCCAGGCAGACATTCCCAGGCTTTCGCGACTGCTTTCCTGGATCAAGCCGGTCACGCAGGAGAACGGGGCTCTGCCACCAAGCTGTCTGCCTTGAACAGAACAGGAAACACTCCCAACTTTCCGACCGGCTTCATTGCTCCTTCGGGAAAGTACCATCATCCTCCATCATTTAGAATCCATCATCCTCCTCCATTTCAAAGCCATAATCTTGAAGAGAAAGATAAAGTCTGTCAGCCTTCCACAAGTGTAAGTTCTCTCTCACATTTTTCCTGCTCAGATTCTACCTTCCTTCTCCTCCTTAACACATGAACCCAGACTAAGGTACAGTTTTGCAGGTGCCTCACACTCCCTCAAGTGGATAGTCCTCTCAAATTCAATTATAACTGAAAAATGCTCTGAGGTGCTTTGCAGCTGGATGTTTGTAGAGTCCCAATCTATTTAACCTTGGCTCATAAGACAATCCTTCCATCCCAGAGATCATCCTAATGAACCTTCGTCGAACTGCCTCCAATAAAATTACACAGAGCTGACTAGGACTCTCTACAGTTTTACTGCCTGCTGTTGGCATTTGTTGGAAGGATTCACATGTTAATACCTCATCTGGTGTTTGTTATGAACACATCATCTGTGATCATCAAGTCCCAAGTGAACCCAGAAGTTCTGGTGCAGAATCAGGGACATTGCCCACTGTACCACAAAACCTCCTTTGAACTTCTAAAGTCCCTCTGTAGCCTTTCTCCTTTGAACATTTTTTTCAAAACACTTACCATTTCCACCGATAAGCTGCAGCGCACTGAGGCAGTTCTCTTCCTCTTCTTCCACCTCCTCCTCCTCTTCCACCTCGTCCTCATTATAAACCACAGGGCCACTCTCGACCAGCACTGCAACAGGCTGCTCTACCTGACTAGCACCAGGTCCGGAGTCAGGACCCTGCAGGAGACACAGGATGGAAAATACATCAGTGTAATCGTAGTGACTGCCCTTCACACACATTCAGAGACAGGCAGCAGTGTGAGGGCCTCCTATACACACCACAGAGAGAGAGAGAGAGAGAGAGAGAGAGAGTGTGACAGAGAGTGAGAGAGAGAGAGAGCGCAAGCGTGAGTGACCAACAGCAAGACAGAGACAAAGATAGAGTGACACAGACAGAAAGAAAGCGAGGGGGGGCGGGGGGGAGAAACAGAGAAAAACAGACAGTGAAACAGAAACAGAGACAGAGGGAAGAGAGAGAAGGGCAGAGAGAGCAAGAGGGATAGATAGAGAAATAGAGATAGAAAGACTTGGAGAAAGAGAAAAATAGAGGGGCAGAAAAATGGGATGCACAGTGAATGCTGAGGACTCCCAGAGCCCCTCTACTGAGATTATATTACTGTGGTGGCTCGTTGGCAGTGGAACAGGGCAGACTGGGGATAGAAGCTGATGAACAGTAAGTTGACGAACAGTAAGTTGACGAAAATGATTTTGAAAGTATAACTACATCAAGCTGTTGCTGTGTTGTCTGGAGGACAGCTCCTCTAATCCAGGCACCAGACCTGACTTCAGCAAGGAGTGGTTTTCAAACATGACTGAGTTAGGATTACACAATTCTAATCCTGATGTGATTCCTGGACCATAATCACAAACACAATTCAGTTTCTTAATTTGTCCTCCGTCTTTTAGCAAGGTGTCCTATGCTTCCCTCTCACTACAGGTTGAGTTTCCGTCACCTCTTCTCAACAATGGCTTAATTTTATATAACAACTTTAGGATTCTAAGCTAGCTCGCAGGCCGTGTATAAAACAAAGAATAACACTACATCAGGACATGTCAGGTGAGATGAGTAAAGACTTGGGTTTGTTGTCGACTGACCGACAGTGACTGCAGTGAATTGTTAATGGCTTATTGTACCAAATATCCCCAGGCCGGTGAAAGGTGGTCAATTTGTTCGACAGTTTCAGTGCTTAATACTGGAGAGATTCCTGGGGTACTTCAGCAAAGTGTCAACCACATGGAGATCTTTAATAAAACAATGATCTGAGGATGATGAAGATCTGAAAGAAGCAGAGACTACTGGAGAACTCAAAGGGTGTGGCAGCATCTGGGTTTCCAGTGACATAGTTTCAACAATGTTCTGAAGAAAGGTCACTGGATTTGAAATGTTAACTCTGTTTCTCTGCTCAGATGCTTCCCAGACCTGCTGAGTTTCTCCAGCAATTTCTGTTGGGGGACCTTGAGTTGCTCTGACTACTTTAAATCAAGACAGAGTGATTGCTTTAATTTGGGCTTTTGCCTGAAACGTCGATTTTCCTGCTCCTCAGATGCTGCCTGACCTGCTGTGCTTTTCCAGCACCACTTGGATCTAAACTCTGATTGCTTTAATTGCAGGATTCCAGTTTTATGTTCTAAAGCCTAAACTTTCAGATTGTACCATTTAGTTAGGTTTCTGTTTATTACTCATTTATGGGGTATGGGCTTTGTAGGCCATCCATCTCTAATTGCCCTAGATACCAGGGAGAGGGACCGTGATATACTTACACATTAGCATTGAGAGGAAAGAGATATGACAGGTTTTAGCATCTTGAGGTGGATAAATGTCCAGGCTCCATGACAGGTATCCAAGGTTGCTGCAGGAGATGAGGGAGGAGACTGAGGGGCTCTGGCATTAGTTTTTAAATCCTCTCTGGCCACACAGGACTGAAGGACAACTAATGTGCTACCATTATTCAAGAGAGATGGTAGGGATAAAGCAGGTAACTGAGCCTATTGTCAGTGGGAGGAGACTAATGGAAACCTTGTGAGGGATAGAATTAATCTCCACTTGGAGAGGTAAGGATTGATCAAGGATAGTTAGTATGGCTTTGTATGGAGTTCATGCCCAATAAATTTTAATTTTTCAAGAAGGTGACTAGGTGTGTAGATGAGGGCAGTGCAGTAAGTCTTGTGATAAAGTCTAGTTAGTTAAGAAGCGAAGAGTCCGTGGGATCCAGGGCAAGTTGGCAAATTGGATCCAAGTTGGGATAGTAGCAGGAAGCAGAGGGAGATGGCTGAAGGGTGTTTTCAGGACTTGAAGCCTGTCTCCAATGGAGTGCCATAGGGTCGGTGCTGGGTCCTTTGCTGTATACAATAATGAATGTAGAAGGTATGATCACTAAGCTCACAGATGGTATGATAATAGGTGGTGTAGCAAATAGTGAGGAGGAAAGCCTTACAAAACAATATAGACAGGCTGCTCAGATGGGTTGAACAGTGGCAAATAGAATTTAACCTGAGACAGAGAGAGCATATGACATGCACACACTACAGGTCAAGTGCTGGAAAGTGAGATTAGAATAGGTGGATGATTAATGACCAGTGTGCATAGGATGGGCCAAAATGCAGTTTCTGTTCTGTAAAAAGTTCCAACTCTATTTTGGCCAAATAATGCTAAATTATTATAAGAAAGAACCTTTTTTTGGAAACACAGTAGCTTAGTGGTAAAGCCGTGGAACTCCCTGCCCACTCGGGGCAGGGGGGAAATGCTGCATATTGGAAGTGGAGATGGCGAATAATTTCAAATTGGATAGGAACTCGACAAAATAAATTTCTATGGGTACAGGGATAGAATGGGGAAATAGATCTGAGTTGCTCAATAGCGAGTCAGTCCAGTAACAGAGGGCTGAATGGCCTTTGGATATGAATGACTCTATGACATGGACAGAAATGTATTGAGTATTGGATAGACAGCTGAGCTTTACTCAGTTAAGGCTGATTGAGGGAAAAATGACCTCAGACAAGGGCAGGTGGGAAAATGAAAGTGCTGCCTCACCACTTAGCCGTATATTATAATTCCAGGGTATATATGTAGTCCTCATGTCCACTGCTTCTCTCACTTGGGATTAAATATGATATCTCAACCTCTGCGATCGGATAACCCAGCACAGGGACTTAAGCAAACATCTTGCTGGTCTCTCAGGTGGAGTACTGGATTAGGGCTACAGATCTGACCACTGAGGAGCCGGGAGAAGAAACGTGGCATTGCGGTCGGAATTCCCGAAATGAAAGCGGGGGGATGAGGGGTAGGCATCTTTCACAGTGGTGTAAACAGTGGTCTAAAATGTTTGGGCCGCTGGTGGGGCAGGTAATATTCTGGTGGTACTTGGGGAACACCTTCCTTAGATTGGCTTGATTGAAGTCACCAGATAAATGCGGTGTTTCATTTTGGGAAAGCAAATCTTAGCAGGATGTATACACTTAATGGTAAGGTCCTAGGGAACGTTGCTGAACAAAGAGACCTTGGAGTGCAGGTTCATAACTCCTTGAAAGTGGAGTCGCAGGTAGATAGGATAGTGAAGAAGGCGTTTGGTATGCTTTCCTTTATTGGTCAGAGTATTGAGTACAGGAGTTGGGAGGTCATGTTACAGCTGTACAGGACATTGGTTAGGCCACTTTTGGAATATTGCATACAATCCTGGTCTCCTTCCTACTAGAAAGATGTTGTGAAACTTGAAAGGGTTCAGAAAAGATTTACAAGAATGTTGCCAGGGTTGGAGGATTTGAGCTACAGGGAGAGGCTGAACATGCTGGGTTTTTTTTCCCTGGAGCGTTGGAGGCTGAGGGGTGACCTTATAGAGGTTTATAAAATCATGAGGGACATGGATAGAATAAATAAACCAGTTCTTTTCCTTGGGATGGGGGAGTCCAGAACTAGAGGGCATAGGTTTAGGGTGAGAGGGAAAATATATAAAAGAGACCTAAGGGGCAACGTTTTCACACAGAGGGTGGTACGTGTATGGAATGAGCTGCCAGAGGATGTGGTGGAGGCTGGTACAATTACAACATTTAAAAGGCATTTGGATGGGTATATGAATAGGAAGGGTTTGGAGGGTTATGGGCCAGGTGCTGGCAGGTGGGACTAGATTGGGTTGGGATATCTGGTCGGCATGGACGGGTTGGACTGTAGGGTCTGTTTCCATGCTGTACATCTCTATGACTATGACAAAGAGTTGCTGAGATACAATAGTGTATGTGAAGACATCACTACTCTGTGTACAATATTTAGGATGAGTTGACAATTTAACAATGCTCAGTTACCTTTAATTCTTACTAATTATCACTGACACTACCTGTCTGTTACATCAGGAAAAATGTGTGCTAATCTTCGGTAATCAGCAGCAGCCATTGCAATAAAACACAATTCCCCAGGTACTTTATCAGATTGGGTCTGAAAATTAAAATGTTTTTAAATTCTTATTAAAATGTACCAATGCAAATTAATCCATTAGAATAATTTTTTTTAAAAAAGCTAACTTATTAAAAGATTTGAAACAATCACAATCTTGAACCTCATTTATTTTGACAATGGAGATGACCCTGGTGGGAGACTGTGTGTGTGTGTGTGTGTGTGTGTGTGTGTGTGTGTGTGTGTGTGTACGTACACGTATGTATATGTGTGTGTGCGCATGTGTCTGTCTATGTGTATGTGTGTGTGTGTGCATTACACACACACACACACACACACACACACACACACAGCAGAATGTCACCTATACCAGAGGTTTGGACAATGCTGATGGGAGGGAGGAGGGTAGGATTGGGAGGACCTTGCAGATGAGAACGTAGCTGTCAAAGTTCACCTCTTGAAGCCATTTTATTTTGTAACCTTCCTCGTCCCAGACTGGTTTTGTAACTGTTCGCACAGCTACTCTATATAATGACATCAGGGATCCCAAGCTAGACTGATTACTGGGACTCGGGACTATGACCTAACTTTACAACTTCTCCATTTCCTACATCACTGAATCAAATGGCACTGCTCTTCCCTCCTTTACTTCCTTCCTGGATTCATAAAAGTGGAATGGCTCCTTGTTTCAGTGCAATCCCACTGCAATGAACTACAGGGATCCAGGTTCGATTCCAGCCTTGAACGACTGTCTGTGTGAAATTTGCATGTTGTCCCCATGTTATCGTGGGTTTCCTCCGGATGCTCCAGTTTCCTTCCACAGTCCAAAGGTGTGCTGGATAGATGAGTTGGCCATACTAAATTGCCCACAGTGTTCAGGGATGTGCAGATTAGGTTCATTAGTCAGGGGTAAATATAGGGTAATGGGTTTGGTTGGGTTACTCTTCAGAGGGTCGGTGTGGATATGTTAGGCGGAAGGGCTGGTTTCCACACTGTAGGGATTCTATGATTCACCCCAACGGTGGCAAAAAGGTAGTGCCACAGCATCAGACCTCAGCAGTGACCCCAACAACTGCAGTCCCACAGCACTGACCCCCAAATGTCTGTAGTCCCACAGTACTGACCCCCAATGTCTGCAGTCCCACAGCACTGACCCCCAATGTCTGCAGTCCCTCAGCAGTCACCCCCAATGTCTGCAGTCCCTCAGCACTGACCCCCAATATCTGCAGTCTCTCAGCACTGACTCCCAATATCTGCAGTCCCTCAGCACTGACCCCCAATGTCTGCAGTCCCTCAGCACTGACCCCCAATCAGTGGCATCAGCAAAACCGTGATAAGAGGATTTGACATTTTAAAATACCATAGAAACTAAGTAAAGGCTTGTTACCGGGTTAATTGCTGGTTTTTTCGAAGGTACTGAAGAAATCAGGGGCCGAAGTCTGGAAGAGAAAGGAGAATTAATCTTTGAGTTGGCGTTTTCAGTTTGATCCTTTAATATTCAGACCAAAATCAAAGAGTGGACTGAATTGTACACTTCGAAGTAATAATCCTGCAGCTCCTGTTTCACATTAAAGCAGGTTCAGTTGTCCTGAAGTTATACCTGTGTGAAAGTTTTAAATATACAACAGAAAAATAATCAATTTAAACATGGTCAAGGTTTTAACTAATCTGTGAGGTGGTTTATCTATGGTGTTCAAACATGGCTCAGTGTTAGTGTGTGTGAATAAGACACTAGAGAGATGGGCTTCAACTGAAAAGTGAATATATTAGAGTGGGGTATAAAAGGGAAGTGTACTGCCCATAGCCGAGGCATGATCTCGGTTTACGAGGGAACGCTGGTGGAAAGGCTGATGAAGTGAGCAGTGGGAGAGACGTGTCTGGAGATAACAAAAGCCTGGATGTGTGTTGCGTGTGAACAGAGACAAAAATACAGTTTGACCATTGGATCAAGACAAAAATAAAAAGCTGCAGAGTTTGGAAATCTGAAATGGAAACAAAAAACATTGCGCAGTTCTAGTGCCATCTGTGAAGAGAGGAATAGAGTTAAAAGGTTCACGTCTGTGACCTTTCATCAGACTGAACATTACTAGCTTCACCAAGAGAAATTGTCTCAACACCATTCACCAGGCCGACTCTCACATGATAGACCTTGCCAGTGAGCAGGGGCAGGAAAACACCATGTGTCACTGCAGGAGGAGCTGGTCTGGAGATTACATTTTATTGGTGTGATTGGCAGCTCTTGTTCACACAGTATCAGAGAAACTACAAAGCCAAGGCACCCAAGGGACACCAGCTCCTAATTAACTCACTTAGGAAATGATCTGTGCTTAATGAGGGGGCCTGCTCCATGCTGCTGTCAGAAAGGCAGGCACAGACTGGCTGACACAGTGATAGATCGGAGAGCTCTGTGTTTCCTCAGGATTGCCACTTCATTGTATAATTAATTTCCAAGGTTATCTGGAAGGCCTGTGGCAGTTTGTTTAATTGGGAAGCAGCTTTTCAGGAATTTAGCCCCTTCCGGTTTAACTAGAAAATTGATTTGTGTTTGGAGATAAGTTTGTTCTTCATCCTTGCACAAAATCTCCCAATCACAGCACATATCCTGGAGTGTTTGATATGGGACAGTGTAGAGGCAGCTTTCGTCTGTAACTAGCCCTGTGCTGTCCCTGTCTTGGGAGTGTTTGATGGGGACAGTGTAGAGGAAGCTTCACTCTGTAACTAGCCCTGTGCTGTCCCTGTCTTGGACTGTTTGATACGGACAGTGTAGAGGAAGTTTTACTTTGTGTCTTGCGATGTTCTGTCTCTGTTCTGGGAGTGTTTGATGGGGACAATAAATGGAGCTTGATTCTATATCTAACCCTTTAGAAACATACATTATGACTTTCCTCACAGCATACCAAGTGCATAAACATTATCTAGGAGAAAGTGAGGACTGCAGATGCTGGAGATTAGAGTCAAGAGTCTGTGCTTATGCCTGAAACGCTGTTTCTCCAGCTCCTTGGATGCCACCTGACCTGCTGTGCTTTCCCAGCAACATACTTTCAAAGTATAAGCATTATCGTCAGGAATGGAAACCTGACTGCCGAGGTGAAACTGAGAGAAGACGACCATCACCGAGAACCTCATATTTCTCAGTAAATACCGTCTGCTTTAACTTTGGTGGGATTTTTGTCTACTTTCTTGCAGACTCAGGATCCTCAACTTCTTTCACATTGTTAATAAACATGCACAGGTAAATTCCTGTAATGCACAGAAAATAAGGTCAAATCACAAAGACAGCATGTTTTAGTAAAATCCCAAATACTGCTAGATGGAGGACAGATCATCACTTGTTTCAGGTCATTCCCAAGTCTCATGACTCTGAGATCACTCAGCAGCATTAAGAATGCAACCGTTCACCTCACATCAGAGAATTCTCCTGACTTCAAAATTACAGCAGCAGCTAAGCTCAAAGAAAGGAAACACTCATGGGAGGCAAAGACTGGGGATGCCCCTTTCCAGAAATTCACGTTTAGCAACTTTATTTGGAGATAAACACTGAATAAAATCATCTGAATCTTGATTTTCTGAAGGTACCAGCTGGTCTGAAAATGTTTGCTTCAGGTTTGCCTGGAATCAACAGTTCAAAAATGCTGGCTGAAGCAGCTGTCAATTGTTCTGCCAACTGACTGACAGCCTGAAATGGCTGTGAAAAGGGTGATTTTTCTCTTTGTGTAACAAGATGACGTGCCGGTTGAAAAGCTGACAGGGTAATGTTTGGAGAAATGAGGACAAAGGAGAGAGTCGGGGCACAGGGACACTGAATGGCTGATCCTCATCCAGTTACAAACACTGTCTCTGTGCAGTCACTGCTGTTTATTCCAGTGCGTTAGTGGGGCAGAGGGTGGGGGAGATGCGTTAGAGGTTACTGTCAGAGGAACAGTGCTTTTCAGAATTAGCATTGTCACATAATGGTGAGGGGGCAAGGGTACACAGAGATTTACATAAATATGTACAATTGTTGGTGTATTACTGAAAATGGAAAAAAATCACAGCTCAGCCTGATGACATTATTCCCAGACAGGAGTCACTGGAAGCAATTGGTGGGATCCCAGCAAAGAGGCTCTTCAACCTTGACCCCATCCCCACAGTGATCAAGCTGGAGGCAAAAAGAGGAATTTTCAAAGGCATAAGAAGTGATTTAAGAGAATCAGGGTGAGCTGTTCCGTCCTGTTGGTGTGCCTTAGCATTTCTGCTGCTGAAACCCATGGGAGTGCTTTTATTACCCACAGACTCAACTATTCCAATCTTTTCCTGTTGTCCATCTTCAACACATGACAGCTCGATGAAAACCTCATCCATACTCCAAGTCACATCAAGTATTGATCAGATATCTCTCCCCTGATGGCTCCCATACAGCAACACCTCCAATTTCCAATTCCAGACCTTGTTTCCAGACCCTATCTCACACCTGTCCTTCCCTAACCTCAGAAGGTTGTTCAAACGTACAACCCTTTGAGATCCGAGTTCATCCAATTCTGATCTCTTCCACATCTCTAATTTTACTCATCCCACCAATAAACAGCTCCAAACTCTTGAGTTCTTTCCCAGAGATTTCAAAAACTTTGTCTGACTCTTCAGTGAGTGACTACCACTTTGTTGGAGACGTTGTTGTCAAATATGAGTTGAACCAAAACTCCATCTGCTCTTCAAAATGGACGTAAAAGATCTACAGAAAAGAGCAGCAGAGGACTAAAGCCTCAATCAACCTCACAAAAACAGATCTGGTCATTACCATATTGCCTTTCTTGGGTGCTTGTCATGTGCGAGTACATTACAAGGTAGTTGACTGGGGTTACATAAAGCCAAGTCTTTCTCTCGTTTCTTTGTGCTCTTTGCCTCTCTCTCTGAAATTAAGACACTCGGTGGCCAAGATGATAGAAACTCTCCCCATACATCTGATGTGGTTCCGTGTCAAAGCACTTGCTAAATAATACCCCTAAATGAAAGGTCCTATATCAATGCAAATTGTTGCTGAAATAATCTAAAAGTCTAAGCACTGTCTAATCTGCAAATCACTTCAGAAATCAGTCAATAGGAACACCTGTTTAAAAGAAGATGCTAACGTGATCCCATTTGTTTCAAGTGTATTGCAGGCTTCATGCTGTGCCGCAGTTGGAATGTGCATCACGTAGGGACACAGTGGAGTGTACCTGAAGTAAAGCCATTCTGCTATCATTCTCTCTCCCTCCCCTGACAGTTGGGCCCCATGCCAACGTATGGTTCACCTGGCAGCAGCTGTTCTCTGGTAACCTGGGCCAGTTGCCATCCTGTGTACGTTTGGACAGTTTCAACAACCACCAATAGCAGCAGCAGCACCATTTGGAACATACAATGTCTCTGACATTAGGAAGCCCCAAAGTGCTTCACACCAGCATAAGGAAAGGAACAGATGGCGAGCTGGAAAAGGAGATATTGGTGAGCTGATGAAAGAAATGGAATTCACAAGAGGGCCATTCAGGAAGTGAGGAAGACTGATGGGATTTCAGGAAAATCCTCCATTGGAGACACAGAAGGAGCAATGTGTAGCAGAGACTGTTCAAAGGAAGTACTGCATGAGTTGGTGCTATACTAAAAACGGAGGAGGGTGTGTTGGAATAGAGAGATTAAAATACAAGGAGGAGAATTTTAAAGTTGAAGTGATCACTGGAAGGTTAGTGAGCTACATGGGACAGCACAAAGGTTATGTCCAAATCGGATAAAAGCCTTACCCGGCAGGAATCATCAGATAGAAATGTAGAACTCTACTACATTTCTCTGCCCTCCCTAGACCATTTCTACTGAAGAACTGCAATTTATAAAACAGGTCTGGGTTTATGGGCTCCCTATGATTCAGCTAAACTACCATAACTGCCATAAAGGATGCTCCACGTTGACACAACCAGAGTGCAAGGTGGCCCAGTCTGAGAGATTGAGGAGCACTGCATGAATGTCCGGTTGATCTGAGATTCCTTTGCAATAATCAATGGGAATGGATCAGAGGGGACCCAGATTGAGTGCTAGCTGTGTACAAGAATTCCCACTCAGCTTTTTGACAGCAGTGTCTGAGAGTGAGAGTGTGTGTGTGTGTGTGTGTGTGTGTGTGTGTATATGTATGAGAGTACGCATGAGACAGTATGTGTGCAAGTGTGTAGTAATGTGTATGTGACAGAGAGAGTGCGAGAAAGTGTGTGTGAGAGAGAGTGCGCATGTGGGTGTATGAGTGTGTGAAAGTGGGTACTGCAGATGCTGGAAATTAGAGTCAAGATTAGAGTGATGCTGGAACAGCACAGCAGGTCACACAGCATCTGAAGGGCTTTTGCCCAAAACATCGATTCTTCTGCTCCTCAGATGTTGCCTGTATGAGTATGTGTGTATGTGCCTGTGCGAGAGAGTGAGGCAGTGTGAGAGTAAGAAAGTATATGAGAGTGTGAGCATGCGAGGGCGTGCGTGCATGCATGTGTGAGAGAGACTGTATCCGTGAGAGAGTGTGAGTGAGAGTGTATGACCATGTGACAGATTGGGACTGTGTGTGAGAGAGTGAGAAGGAGAGAGTGTGAGGGTGCGTGCACGTGTGTATATGTGTGTGTGTGCGCACATGAGTGAATGTGTTTTTGTGTGTGGATTTAAAAGCAGTTCCCTCAAAACCACATGCAGCTACAGCTAAGCCTTATTCACCTCTGAGGTATAGTATAGGGGAGAGTTTTAGAACTGGAACGTGCTCACTTGGCCTGTGGGAGGCCCAAGTATTCTCCACTTACCCAGCCTGGCATCCCAGTCGTGTTGAGGGAAATATCCCTGCTTGGTTTTTGTGTTTGTGTCAAACTGAAAAAGGAACGTGTTGCTGCTCACCAACACCTTGGAGCAGCAATAATGCTCCTGGGATGCTTGGGAATTGTAAATGAAAGCTCAGTACTTTATGGATTCCCCAGTGTGATTGGGGGTAGTGAAAGTGAACGCTCCCTGACAGAGGATGATGAGCTTCCACCAGGTCTCAGCGGGTCAGTGGATCACTCGTGGCTCGTGTGGCTGTGCTGTAATCTCCAGATCATCACTGCCTGTGCAGGTACCGGGGAAATAAAAATCAAGCCTAAATAAGCAACCAGGATCAGACTCCTCTACATACCCGGGGTTACAATTCATGGTGACGATTTCAGGGACCTCTGCTGCACCAGGCATGACTCGGGGGGGGCTGCACTTTCACCTCAGAGTCAGAGGTCAATCGGCATAAAGACAAAGCCTAGCTGGAGCTCGCTCTTCCAGAGGTGTTGAGTTGCTGAATAAATATTAAACTGAGGCCTGTCCAGCTGCTCAAATGGACATAACCACAGGGGATGAACCTTACAGCTCTTCCAGTATGTTCCTAATGAGATGACACACAAAGCACTATACCAGTGCAAGTTATTGTTTTTTTGAAGTAATCTGGTCGGATTGTGATACTCTGCAAAACAGAATTGTTCACAACTACCGTCATGATCCCCTACAAGCCGTTCTACTTGCATAGCTGAAGCAGCCTGGGGGAAGGCATTGGTAACTGAGCATATCTCACACTGGCATGAAGCCACAGCTTCAGGCCAGGAAAGTAAGTGGGAATAGAGATAGCTTGCAGGAGAAAGCTGAAGGTCCATAATATGTTATTATTTGAAAATGAGGGTTCTAAAGTAAGTTCTAAAGTAAATGAGCTTTTGGTTTTCAGGTCTGTGAAGGTTACTTTGAGGATCAGCAATGAGTCAAAATAGTACTTCCATAAACATCATGTGACTTAAGATAAATGATTAGAAAAGTTACCTGGTGAGATAATATCTAACTTTATTAGTTTATTAGTTTCACATTTAAGAGCCAGTGAGAGAGATGGAGAGGGATCACAAGCAAGTCCAATTCAGAGAGAAAAGGTCATTAACAGCAATAAGACCATTTAGTTTTACATCGAATATGGAACAGTACAGCACAGGAACAGGCCCTTCGGCCCACCCTGCCTGCACGATCATGATGTCATTGCAAACTGATCCCATTTGCCTGTACATGGCCCATGTCCCTTTATTCCCTGCATATCCGTATCACTGTCTAAATGCCTCTTAAATGTTGCTATATGGAGACAATTTCCAGAACATCAGAGCTGGAAAAAAGATTTAAGGTGCTTTAGCAGTCCAAGTAGACATGTCTGGAGAAAGCTCAGAAATATTTCCTTAGAAGGCCATAAGAGCTAGGAGCAGGAGTAGGCCGTCTGGCCCTTCGAGCCTGCTCCACCATTCAATAAGATCATCGCTGATCTTTTCATGACCTCAGCTCCACTTACCCACCCTCTCACCATAGACCTTAACTCCTTACTGCTCAAAAATCTATCTTTGCCTTAAAAACATTCAATGAGGTAACCTCAACTGCTTCACTGAGCAGGGAATTCCACAGATTCACAACTCTTTGGATGAAGAGGTTCCTCCTCAGCTCAGTCTTCAATCTGCTTCCCCTAATTTTGAGGTAGACAAGCAGTTTTTTTTGTTGTGAGCCTCTTTACTTTGAGGCTTCGCCCCCCTAATTCTAGTGAGTTGGCCTGTGTTTGTCTATCTCAGGGTAACAGAGAGAATCACGTTTGGTGATTGCGCATAGATTCGCTGAAAGAAAGTGCTCATGATCTTGTCAGTTGAGTATGAATGAGAGTGTGAAGAGAGGACTGATACTTCACTGGAACTGAGTGCCTGTGAAGAAGGGTTCCTAAACAGAGGTTACGACAGCAAGTTAGGTCACACGTTCTTTAGAAGTACAGGTATTGGCTATTGTGGAGGTCTATGCCCCTTCCCTCACATATCTCTCTCTCTCTCTCTCTCTCCTCCCCCGCCCCCCAGCTTTCATCCAAGGTGCTGACAAATTTCAAACATTGAAATGGCGTCACAGTGGGTTAAAGTTTGACAAAAACTGCTGAATAGATACTGGTGGGAAAAAGGGTTGAATTTTTTTTACAGCTATTCAGGATCAGATATTTCCAATTTGTCAAATATAGCTTTATATGTTCCTTACCTCTGTGTAATAAATGTCGATGTTCTTTCATGAATATGTTCAGTGACTGACCACCATGATAAGCAAATTCTAAAAATAACACTTATAGTCAATAAAGCCAGCGTTCACTCTGTGATCAGAATTAGTGTCATAGAAATGTACAGCATGGAAACAGACTCTTTAGTCCAACTCGACCAGATATCCCAACCCAATCTAGTCCCACCTACCAGCGCCTGGCCGATATCCCCCCGAACCCTTCCTATTCATATACCCATCCAAATGCCTCTTAAATGTTGCAATTGTACCAGCCTCCACCACATCCTCTGGCAACTCATTCCATACATGTACCACCCTCTGCGTGAAAAAGTTGCCCCTTAGGTCTCTTTTATATCTTCCCCCTCTCACTCTAAACCTATGCCCTCTAGTTCTGGACTCCCCGACCCCAGGGAAAAGTCTTGGTCTATTTATCCTATCCATGCCCCTCATAATTTTGTAAACCTCCATAAGGTCACCCCTCAGCCTCCGACGCTCCAGGGAAAACAGCTCCAGCCTGTTCAGCCTATCCCTGTTGTTCAGTTTTGTTATCATCAGTTGGTAACATAACAGGAGGGCAGGTTGAGAGGCTGTGTTCTGTACGGTAGTTCAGAGATGGAGCGGAGAAAACTCAGGGAGAAAACTTGGGAAGAAGGCTTAGGGAAAGCTTGCGGGTGGTAAATCTAGGGGTGTAGGCAAGAAGAATAGAGCGAGGAAAACCGTGTGCTCAGAAATAGATGTAAGTGTGTGCACGGACGTAACACATTCAAACTCCAGGTGGCATCAGAAGGTGGTTCTGCAGCATTAGAGTAGACAGCCAGTTGTTTCTCTCTGGGTGTTACAAGAGGGAATATCAAGAGAGTTGGAAGCAATTCAGAAATCATTAAGGAGTCTAATTTATGCGCCATGCACCTTTTTGTAATTCACTTGTAAATTCATGTTCGAGAAGGCTACAGGCAAACATCTCGAATCTACTAAACAAAATGAGAACCTACTTGAGCAGGAGAAAATGTTGATTATAACACTTTTTTAATTGTGATGCTAAAAATCAATCAATGGGAGACTGCAGGTTGCAAGACTGCTCTTTGCTGTATCCCAGTCAGGGTGGACATTAGTACAATAAGTCCGCAAGAGGAGAATAAATGGGGCTGGAGTTCCCCTTCCTATTCACTCTCCAGAGAGATCTCTGGTCCTGCAGCATGTAGCCCACAGTCCAACCTCAGACAGTGACATGACAAAAGCTGGGTGAATGAAGGTGGAGGAGAGGGAGTTGAACACCAGCATTTACACTGGAGAGGGACAGCTGGAAGGCAAACAGCCTCATCTGCCAGTCGCCCCTGCATTAAAATCCGGAATTGGAGCATCAAACCCAGACTGGCTCCCATGCAGTATCAGGGAAGTGTTACACCATCAGGTACACTGACATTTGGACACGATGCTAAATTGAGACTCCCATCTGCCCTGTCAGGGAGGACGTAAAAGAATTCAGAGCCATCTTGGAAGAAGAGTAGGAATACTCTCCCAGTTTCTGGTGAACATCATCCACACCAAACACTATGAACTAATCATTCATTTCACTGCTGTCTGTGGGAGCTTATTGTGTATAAAACAGTTGCCATGATTAGCTACAACGGTAATATAGTTAACACAGTCCATTGTATGAGAAGTGTTGGAGAGGCATTTGAGAGAACCGATAAAACACTGTAGAAATGGAATTTGTTTCTTTCTTTATCGAAAGCAGCATTACTAATGAGATGCATTGTGATGTGGATGTGCTGAATCATTTGATTCACCATGCTGACACGGCTGAATACTGAGATAGGAAGCAGGCAGCCAAGAATGTGAAACCTGTCCACATCCTGCACAAGGAATGCTCAATCATGCGATGCAGGAATAAGTGAATACTTATTCAAATATGTGTTCAAACATGGACAAACAGAAATCTGTAACCTGTTATAAAGACAAAGGAGCCATACGGAAATGATATAAAGACAGCTGGTGCTGTGAGGGAGAAGGGGAAATCAAGCAATAAACTAGCCTGGGAACTGACACGCACAACACCTGCGCTAAAGAGAGCAGCCTTTATATTCTCAAAATCTTTAAACTAATTTTCTCCCTAGAAGCAATTCCAACCGCACCACCCTCCCCCTCACCCCACCTCCCTCAAATTTTCCAATGCACAACTGTGATCTTTATCCCTCAAACAGCCCTCTCTGTTGGTATTTATCCTCCTTTTCCAGCACAGCTTTAGCATGAAGCCAGTAATGTCAACTAAGGGTTGTTAAAAATAGCTCCATGGTCCCCCTGATTTTCTCTTTTCTCCTCCTGGGGGCATCCCCAATGCCCATACATCAAGCTGGACAAACCGTCCAACTGTGGAAGGTATTATAGCAAAGACCCATCCTTTCCTGATTAACTTTGATTCATTCAGAGGATGTGGCCATTGGCAAGGCTAGTATTTATTGTTCATACCCAACTGCCCTTGAGAAGGTGGGGGTGAGCTGCCTTCTTGAACCGCTGCAGTCCATGTGCTGTGGGTTGACCCACAATGCCCTTCGGGAGGGAAGTCCAGGATTTTGACCCAGCAAACAGTGAAGGAACGGTAATATATTTCCAAGTCAGGATGGACTTGGACTACCTACACTGCATGTTTCAGCCTGAGGTCTCTGGACAGGTGGACACAAATAGATTCTGCTCCCTCTGTGGTAAATCCAGGATTCACAGAATCACACAAGTGTTATAGTGCATACAGTGCAACAAGAGGCTATTTGGCCCATCATGTCCACACCAGCCCTTCACGGTCAACAATTCTATTATCATTTGGAAGGGACCTGTTAACTCGGTGTGGATTAATGATGAATCTTAGGCCTTCTGGTCTTGCAATTCCACACAAGCACCTAGCACAGAACATACAAATAATATTGCAAAGGTACTATACATGAATGTACCATTACATGTAACTTCTTGTCACCTTGAATCATGTGCAACTCTATCTACATCTGGACACCTTTATAAAGACTCAAAAATTCTTATACAAAACTAGAAACGTTTAGTTTCAGCTTCAGCTCTTTGGGTTTCCTTCTCCCAGTGATCCCCAGTCACAACAAACTCAGTGTAGACCACTAAAATCCTAATTCACAGTTGGGATCAGATTAGAATTCCTACAGTGTAGAAACAGGCCCTTCAGCCCAACAAGTCCACACCACCCCTCTGAAGAGTAACCCACCCAGACCATTTCCCTCTGACTAATGCACCTCACACTATGGGCAATTTAGCATGGCCAATTCACCTGACCTGCACATCTTCGGACTGTGGGAAGAAACTAGAGTACCCGGAGAAAACTCACGCAGATACGGGGAGAATGCGCAAACTCCACATAGATAGTCGCCCGAGGTTGGAATCGAACCCAGATCCCTGGCGCTGAGGTTGCAATACTAACCACTGAGCCACTGTGATGACCAGTCAGATCATCAGGTCTTCACAGCAGAACAATGTTTTTTTAATGATATGAGTGTTGCTGACTAGGTCTGCAGTCATGCTTTTACCTAGTATTTATTGTCAAAACGTGTGGTGTTGAGAGAGCACAGCCAGTCAGGCAGCATCCGAGGAGCAGGAGAGTCGACGTTTCAGGCAAAAGCTTATGCTCGAAATGTTGACTCTCCTGCTCCTCGGATGCTGCCTGACTTGCTGTGCTTTTCCAGCACCACACTTTTTAACTCTGATCTACAGCATCTGCAGCCCTCACTTTTTTCCTTTGTATTTATTGTCCCTAACTGCCTGGAGGGCAGTTCAGGGTCACCTAAATTACTGTGGGCCTAGAGTCACATGTAGGCCAGACTAGGTAAGAATGGGAGACTTCCTTCCCTAAAGGGATATTAGTGACCCAGATGGCTTCAAATTGACAGTGGATTCATGGTCATCATTAGACACGTAATTCCAGATTTTCACTGACTTCAAATTCCGCCATCAGCCTTGACAGGCACTCACATCATGATCTGGATGTCTAGATTGTGACATGGTAGTACAATGGTTAACACTGCTGTTTTACAATGCTAGGGACTCAGGTTCAACTTTAGCTTCAGGTGACTGTCTTTGTGGAGTTTGCATGTTTTCCCATTGCCTGCACGGGTTTCCTCCAGATGGTCTGGTTTCCTCCCACAGTCCAAAGATGTGCAGGTTAGGTGGATTAGACATGTTAAGTTGTCCATATATCCAAGCTATGGGAAATGCAGGGCTACAGGGATGGTGGTGGGATACTGTATGCAGGGTTGGTGTGGGCTCAACGGCCTACTTCCACATTATGATTAATACTGTACCGATAGTACCATTTGGTTATTGGCTCCTCTAAAGTAAAACAAATCCTACTGCCCCAGACTGTCTTCATGCCCATCCATTAACTTTAACTTCAAAAGGAACAGTGATCTTAGTCTCCATCATTTTCTAAGACAAAGGCAAACTAACACCAAACTTTAACACCACTGTGTATAGTTGGGTGAAGCTTTTCAAATTTAGCCAAGGGAAAGCTTAGGTCTCTTGAATCCAAAGAGAGTGTTCCTATTTTGCTTGGGAATGATAACAAAAAATTTATTATTCTGATGTATTTAACAATGAAAGCATTTTTAAAATCACACTGTTGGATTTAAGAGTTTAGATTTTTCAGCATTTTCAGCTAAATCATGATGGGAGGAAAAGAGAGATCCTTTTGATTAAATATGAAGACCAGATGAGTTAAATCTTTTCTAAACAAAATAACAATGTGCAGCAGTCAACATTAGCACTGTGCCGCTAAGTCACGTTGGTGGGAACCAGCAGCTTATTGTTCAGCTGCATCTCACTAAGGTACAGCCAGTGCTGCAGGATAAACATGTTCCTTGTTGAATTTTTGTAGCACTTTAAAACAACTGAGTGGCCTCATGAGGGCCATTTCAGGCAGTTAAGTGTCAATCACATTGACATGGTCTATAGTCACATGGAGGCCAGACCGGGCACAGATTTGTAGATTTCCTTTCCTAAAATACATTAGTGAACCGTACAGACTGTAAGGCCAGTTTTTAAATTCCATTTAATAATCAACTGATTTTAAATTCTGCCAGCTGCCATTTGAAATGCTATTCCCAGAGTATTTTTCTGATCTGAATTGAATTAGCTTTGTTGTCACATGTACGCAAATGTATGATAAATAGACAAAATCTTTTTCCTGGGGTGGGGGAGTCCAGAACGAGAGGGCATAGCTTTAGGGTGAGAGGGGAAAGATGTAAAAGAGACCTAAGGGGCAACATTTCCACACAGAGGGTGGTGCATGTATGGAATGAGCTGCCAGAGGATGTGGTGGAGGCTGGTACAATTACAACATTTAAGAGGCACCTGGATGGGTATATGAATAGGAAGGGTTTGGAGGGATATGGGCCGGGTGCTGGCAGGTGGGACTAGATTGGGTTGGGATATCTGGTCGGCATGGATGAGTTGAACCGAAGGGTCTATTTCCATGCTGTACATCTCTATGACTCTATGAAGACAGTGAGAAGTTTATAAGTCGCCAACTATAGCGGCATCTTAGCTACAGAGGTGCTCAGATACAGCTTCTTTAGTTACAAAATCTTAGAAAATAGAGAAATAAAAAAAATCCAGCACTGCAGAAATGAAAGTTCAGAACACCAGTCTTCCAACCCAGACCACACTGGCAGCTAGCCTCCAGTCCACACCAGGCCTTGACCCCAGACCACTCTGAGCGAAAGTGAGGACTGCAGATGCTGGTCATCGGAGTCAAGATTAGAGTGGGGCTGGAAATGCACAGCAGGTCAGGCAGCATCCGAGGAGCAGGAAAATCAACGTTTCGGGCAGGAGCCCTTCATCAGGAATGAGGCTGGGAGCCTCCATGGTGGAGATACAAATTTGGAGGGGGGGGTCGGGCTGCGGAGAAGGTAGCTAAGAGTCCAATAGGTGGGTGCAGGTGGGTATAAAGGTGATAGGTCAGAGAGAAGGGTGGAGTGAATAGGTGGGAAGGAAGATTGGCAGGTAGGACAGCGAGTCTGTTTCAGGATATGGTTGAAGAGCTTCAGGGCAGACGAGATGACCTGGGGGTGTGCAGTGAGACAGAGAGAGAGTAGGCATCCTTGCAAGAGGATTCGCAGTGAGGCTAAAATCAACTAGACAAAAGTTAGCACTGCAACTCTGGGCTTCCCCTCAAAGTTGATCATATTGGGAGATCAGGAGGCTGTGGGTTACTAGTCCGTCTTCCCTTCCTCAAAGGCTATGGGTCATGAGAAATAACTGCTTGTCTTGCCACAGACACTCAAATTCCATGGAAACATTTCTAAAAAGTCAGATCATTGCTGCAAAATACACATAAAATAAAGTGGTCACACTAAATCAGAATTGGGCTTGGCTGTGATGCCCCCGTCCTATGAATAAACGGCTTGCTGTGCTCATAGGTCACTAGGAAGTTACGGCTGAAAAATAACGCGCATTGGGAAGGAGAATTTGTTTCTCACAGGGGGCTAAGTGTCTTTGGAACTCTCTTGCTCAAGAGACGGTGAAAGCAGAATTGCTGACTAGTTTTAAGGCAGAATTGGATATTTGTTTTGATAAGCAAGTGGCTGAAAGGTGAATGGTAGGCAGGAATCACAGAATTGATCCAATGCAGAAAGAGGCCATTCAGTCCATCTGTCTCTGAACATTTTCACAGTGCTACTCTCCTGCCGTTTTCCCCCATCCCCGCACATTGAACAGTTACTCAAATTGAAACAATCTCCCTCTTGATTCCATGTAACTGAACCTGCCACATCTCCAGACAGTGTGTCCCATACTATAACTACCTACTGTGTGAGAAAGGGGTTTCTCAGTTCACATTCGTCATTTTTTGTGAAATGTTTTAAAATTCTCGTACTTGATTTGTTTACAAGCAGGAACAGTTTCTCCCTCTCTGTTCAGACCACTCATGATTTTGAAATATTCTTTCAAACCTCCTCTTAGCCTCCTCCATTCCAAGTAAAACAGCCACAAATTCTCCAACCTCTCCGGAGGGACTGGTGAAATTGGTGTTGAATTTAAACTCAGGACAGCCATGATTTTATTGAGAAACCATATAGGCTCGATGGGGGCTGTGTGGCCGCCTTCTGTTCCAAATCGTTCATGAAATGGGTTCACATGTTCAAAAGAAATGGCCATTTTGATGTGATACCATAAGGCTGTCAGTGACCATAATATTATGTCCCAGCAAATTCAGAGGAAATGGAAACAGCAGGAGATAAAGAAGAAATAAAGGGCATTTTGGGGCAAAGTAGGGGGAGGGTTTGTAACTCTGGACCAGAAGCTCCAGGTAAGGATTGCTCCTGCTGGATTACCATATTTTATGTCCCTTAGGCTGGTGAATCAGCATTCCTCCAAGCTAAACAATAGGAAGCACCAAATTTGATAAGGGTGCAGAATATACTTTGAGTGGATGTGAGAATCCCTTTAAGTCCCATTGGGATCACTGATTTATCTTGCTGTGTGCTTGTGAAGTATGAGTTCCCTTGGTACCAGCCTTGCCCAGCTGGAACTCATCACCTGAGCCCTTGGCCTGGTTCAAGTCCCACCTGCTCCAGCGGTCAAACAGAAAATATCCAGGGGAGGGTCTGCAGGACTCCATCCCGGCCTCAGACTAGTACATGGCTAGTGGCTCCATTTCAGTGTTCAACAAAAAACTGTGTTCCTTTCCAGTCAGGCTTCCTGAGTTATTACAGTGAGGGACTTCAATGTTCTTCACCAAGTGTGGCTCAGGAGCACCACTAATGATCAAACTGGCTGAGTCCAAAAGGGCGCAGCAGCTAGATTGGGTCTACAGCAGGTGGAGAGGGAACCAGCAAAAAAGAAACTTTGACATCATCCTCACCAATCTTTCTGCAGCATCTGTCTATCACAGTATCAGTAGGAATGATCAGAGAGAACACAAAGTCTCATCTAAACAGCATGACCCTATCATGTGTTAAATGGCACAAGCTTTGAACAGATACAGTAGCTCAATACGGGGCATCCATGAGGCGCTGTGGGCCATCAACAGCAGCAGAATTGTACTCCATCACAATCTGGAACCTCATGGCCAGGTACATCCCTCACTCAACCATTACTACCAAGGCAGTGGATCAATCCTAGTTCAACAGAGAGTGCAGGAAGGCATTCCAGGAACTGCACAGGCAGAGCTAAAAATGAGATACAAGAAATATTCCCTTTGTCAATGGTTGAAGAGCCCAGCTCATCAGTGTAAAAGATAAGGCTGAAGCAGTTGCAACAAGCTTCAGCCAGAAGTGCTGAGTGGACGATCCATTTCGGCCTCCTCCATTGGTCCCTAGTGTTACAGATATCAGATTTCAGCCGATTCAATTCACTCCATGTGATTTCAAGAAACAACTGAAGGTACTGGATACTGCAAAGACTGCGGGCCCTGACAACATACCAGCCACAGTACTGAAGACCTGTGTTCCAGAACTTGCCACTCTCCTAGCCAAGCTCTTCCAGTACAGTTACAACACTGGCGCCTACCCGACAATGTGGAAAATTGCCCAGGTATGTCCTGTACACAAAAAGCAGGACAATTCCAACCCGGCCAATTACCACCCCATCAGTCTACTCTCCATCATCAGGAAAGTGATGGAAGGGGTCATCAACAGTGCTATCAAGCAGCGCCTGCTTAGCTATAACCTGCTCAGTGATGCCCAGTTTGGGTTCCCCCAGGGTCACTCAGCTCCTGACCTCATTCCAGCCTTGGGTCAAACATGGACAAAAGAGCTGGATTCCAGAGGGGAGGGGAGAGGGACTGCTCTTGACATCAAGGCCGCATTTGACTGAGTGTGGCATCAAGGAGCTCTAGTATAACAGGAATTATTGGGTATCGGGGGCAAACCCTCCATTGGTTGGAGTCATATCTGGCACAAAGGAAGATGGAGGTCAGTCACTTCGGCTCCAGATCATCTCTTTAGGAGTTCCTTCGGAAAGAGTCCTTTGCCCAAATGACTTCAGCTGTCCTATCAATGACCTTCTCTGCAACTTAAGGATAGGAGTGGAGATGTTCACTAATGAGTGCACACTGTCCCAAGAGTTGAACTCAGTATTGTGAACTGTGTGGGTGAGACAGCCTTACGGATTGTGTGCAGTTACAAGCAGAAGCCAGGCCTCATTAGCTAACAACTCACACCACTGTAACAGCAGACTGGAAGCTGCAAATCATTTCACCTTTCGATCTTACAAATGAAAGCAGCAATCTTGCTAACGAAACTGTATTTAAGATTTGCCCAAGTACAAGATTCACCTTCTGCCAGTTGTTCATAAAACAATATTAAACTGACCACAGTCTACATTGCTCTTTCTGACTCTCTCTCCCAAACTGGAGATGGGGTGAGTGTCAGTGGTGAGGGGGACAATCATTACAGTATCTGTCTCAAATAGCTTTCATATACCAGGTCAGCTAGACAATGTGTCTCTAGGTGATTTGTCTGTGGGAATCATCCCAGTGCAGCATTAAGCTGTTTCCACCTGACATTCCACACAGGCACTTTTCAGTGAGGGTGACGATTCAGCTCAGGAACAAATGTATCCTTAATGGGATTTGGAAACCAATTAGTTGATTGGAGTCCAGAACAAAAATGTTAACCTGGGTCAAAAGTGGAAATGAATCTTTATGTAGTGTCTACTGCAGTGCAGTGGCAAATATAAGGTAAATGGAGTATAATTTGGGAAAGTGAGTAACTGACCATTTCGGCTGGAAGAAAATGAGCATACGTGTTTCTCTTGCGGTGCAATGGTAGCTTTCTACCTCTGGACTGGGAGACCCTGATTCTATTCCCATCTACTCCAGAGGTATGTAATAACATCTCTGACCAGGGTGATTAGAAAAGTAGGTTGAAAATTAAGCATATTAGATAATTGGTGAGAGATTGGAGAGCTCTGAGATGCAGAGGCATCTGGGTGTCCTCGTGCATGGATCATAGAAGCTTAATATGCAGGTACAGTAAGTAATCAGGAAAGCTCATAGAATAGTGTAATGTGTAGTGAAAGGAGCTGAATTCAATGGCAGTGAATTTACGCTTCCAGTTATGCAATGCACAGGTGAAACTGCTTCTGGGGTACTCTGTGCAATTTTGGTCCCCTTTTTTAAGGAAGAATGTAAATGTATTGGAAGCAGTTCAGACAAGGTTTACCAGACTAATATCAGGAATAGGCGAGTTATCTTATGAGGAAAGGTTGACCAGGCTGGGCCTGTATCTGCTGCAGTTACAAACAGTTAGAGGTGACTCGACTGAAACATACAAGATCCTAAGGGGTGTTGGCTGGGTTGATGTGGAGAGGATACTTCCTTTCAAGGGAGAATATGAGAGTCATTGTTTAAAAAACAGGGGTCTCTCATTTAAAACAAGATAAAGTGATGCTTTTCTCTCTCAGAAAATCAAGAGACTTTGAGATGATCTCTTTCTGAAAAGGTGGTGGGAGCACAGTCCTTGAATATTTTTAAGACAGTAGTATACAGATTCTTATTAGGCAAGGCAATGAAAGGTTAATTAGGAATTCTGATTTGAGGTTACAATGAGATTGGCCATGAACTTATTAAATGGTGGAGTAGGCTTAAGGGACTGAATAACCTCCTCCAGTTCCATGTTAGTATGGAGAAAGATGACTCAAACCATGCATTAATTCTTCACCAAACCTACTGTAACTGTTCTATTGAAGATAACAAGTGTGTCTGGGATGTCCACCAGTTCCCCAGATTTTCCCACAAACAGGTGTTGAGAGGAAATGCTATGGGAAGGGGTGGGGAATGTCAGGTGGGGTTCACCTACACTGGACCAATGGTGTGAGCCCTTCCTCATCAGGCATTTGTCCAGCTGTGAGGATGGTTCTGCCCATGGCGTTTGTAGTAATGGAAGGTCAACTTGAGTGTGCCTCAGTTTAGATCAGAGTGGTGCTGGAAAAGCACAGCAGGTCAGGCACCATCCGAGGAGTAGGAAAATCGATGTTTCGGGCAAAAGCCCTCCTTCTGAGGACTCCTTCACTCGCCTCCAACACTCTATAGCCTCTGCCCTGAATGTACCTCAGTAATGCATTGCAGAAGGAGTGGCTCTGCCTTGAATGAAATGTAAAGCTGAGGTCCTGCTAGCACCTTCTGATGGATGTAGGAACTATCATGGCACACAGAGACCTCCCTGGGGCTACTAACCACTTTTGACTTTTCAACAAAGCCTTAATAAAGCCTGATGATCCAATCATTTGTCTCACTGCTACCTGTGGGATCATGCTGTGCGAAATCTGGCTGTGGTGTTTCTGGCATTAGACCACCTCAAAACGTGTTGCGTTGCCATATAAATGCCGTTTGTTGCTTATCATGATCTGTAGGCACTGCCAGTGAAATGGCTCAGAGCTGATGAGTCTCCTCGCTTGTTTTCGTCCTTGCTGTCCCTACGTCACTCTGTCTGCTACACTCGCCTCTCTCTGACATCTAGCAACTCAGCAGGGATCAGCGATCTGCAGGGTTAAACCTCATCTGGGGCACGGTGTGTTGCTGACCCCTCATACAGCCCCTCCTCCAGCTCCATTATTTAACACCGCATGAGAAAAAATTTGCACTTGAAAAGGAGCTGCAGATGAACACAGGAACAATATCAATTATTTCACACTGAGATGATCACAAACAACACACAAAAAAACACAGCTGAAGCAAAGCATTTGTTGGTCGAAACGGAGGAGCAGAAAAGGGCCTGAAGAAATCTCGTAATTTTCTAATGAGTCCCTGTCCGTCCCTTGGCTCACGTGTCCCTCAGACAGATGGTCAATAGAAGCAAGGAGAGTTTGTCTAACTAAAGCTGCCACTTCCAATCAATCAGCAGAGCCCGGTGTCTTCTCTCACTGTTAAAACTCAGACAAGAACATCTCTGACTTCTGTGCACACAGATTGCAACTAATAACTGCAAGTAATCATCGATCATTATCTTGTTGGGTCCTTTGACCTCTCGATAATCTGTACATTTCCCCCATCCCCCTCCTCCATAACTAAGTACCCACCTCAACTTAATCTGAGGACAGGTAATTCAGCACAGACTACATACACACTGTGTGTGTCATCAATGATTTGTGCCTACGGGACCAGAGTCCTGGAGATGCTGAAAATCCAAAACAGGAACAAAAATGCTGCAAATATTCAGCAGGTTTGACAGTGTATTTAGGGAAAGGAAAATTTTACAGGTTAATAAACTTTCCTGGAGGACTCAACATTAACTCTTCCTTCCTCCACAGACATTGTCGAACTGTGAGTTTTTCAAGCAATCTTTGTACTGAACCCAAAACAGGCTGACACTCCTAGTTCAATACTGAAGGACTGTTGCACTGTCAAAGGTAGTGTTTGTTCATATGACCGGGCTGCCATTTGCCTTCTCATAAGATGACCTGCATTTCAAAGGACAGCAGGTGATCTCTCCAGAATGCCTTGGATAATATTGATCCCTCAATCAACAGCTGGACAGGGCTGTCTCGAAAATGTATTCGGCATTAATCAATTGTTGTGCTTCATTCACTACAATGGCCATAACCCTTCCACAAGTATTTATTTGGCTGTGAAAGACTTTGAGTTATGAATGTGAAAAGTGCTATGGAAATACAAGCTACTTTCTTCTTTCTTTCGAACACAAAAACATTTGTATTTTCAGTCATTCCTTTAGGGGAACTAATACCACAATGAAGTGTTAAGTCAGAGAGTCATAGAGATATACAGCATGGAAACAGACCCTTCGGTCCAACACATCTACTTTGGTCCTCTACTTTTTGTCATGTACATAAATGATTTGGATGCGAGCATAAGAGGTACAGTTAGTAAGTTTGCAGATGACACCAAAATTGGAGGTGTAGTGGACAGTGAAGACGGTTACTTCAGATTACAACAGGATCTGGACGAGATGGGCCAATGGGCTGAGAAGTGGCAGATGGTGTTTAATTCAGATAAATGCGAGGTCTGCATTTTGGGAAAGCAAATCTTAGCAGGACTTATACACTTAATGGTAAGGTCCTAGGGAGTGTTGCTGAAGAAAGAGATCTTGGAGTGCAGGTTCATAGCTCCTTGAAAGTGGAGTCGCAGGTAGATAGGATAGTGAAGAAGGGGTTTGGTATGCTTTCCTTTATTGATCAGAGTATTGAGTACAGGAGTTGGGAGGTCATGTTGCAGCTGTACAGGACATTGGTTAGGCCACTGTTGGAATATTGCGTGCAATTCTGGTCTCCTTCCCATCGGAAAGATGTTGTGAAACTTGAAAGGGTTCAGAAAAGATTTACAAGGGTGTTGCCAGGGTTGGAGGGTCTGAGCTATAGGGAGAGGCTGAATAGGCTGGGGCTGTTTTTCCTGAAGCATCGGAGACTGAGGGGTGACCTTATAGAGGTTTACAAAATTATGGGGGGCATGGATAGGATAAATAGACAAGGTCTTTTTCCTGGGGTCAGGGAGTCCAGAACTAGAGGGCATAGGTTAAGAGTGAGATTGGAAAGATATAAAACAGACCTAAGGGGCAACCTTTTCACGCAGAGTGTGGTACGTGTATGGAATGAGCTGCCAGAGGATGTGGTGGAGGCTGGTACAATTGCAATATTTAAGAGGCATTTGGATGGGTATATGAATAGGAAGGGTTTGGTGGGATATGGGCTGGGTGCTGGCAGGTGGGACTAGATTCGGTTGGGATATCTGGTCAGCATGGACAGGTTGGACCAAAGGGTCCGTTTCCATGCTGTACATCTCTATGACATCCGTACTGACCAGATATCCTAAATTAATTTGGTCCCATTTGCCAGCACTTAGTCTTATCCCTCTTAACCCTTCCTATGCACATATCCAATCGGATGCCTTTTAAATGCTGTAATTGTACCAGCCTCCACCACTTCCTCTGGCAGCTCATTCCATACACGTACCACCCTCTGTGTGAAAAAGTTGTCCTTTAGATCCCTTTTATATCTTTCCCCTCTCACCCTAAACCCATGCCCTCTAGTTCTGGACTCCCCAACCCCAGGGAAAAGACTTTGTCTATTTACTCTATCCATGCCCCTCATAATTTTATAAACCTCTATAAGGTCTTTTAAAACCTTTTTTACCAAACCCTTTACACACCACCTTTCAAATATAAATAAAACCATCAAAAATACTTCAAGGTTGCAAGGAAAAGGTCACCAAACTAAAGGAGTGCCATCAGGAACAATAGAAACTATTGATTTGAACACTGGGGCAATTTTCTCAAACGTGCAGCCTATTTAAATGTGTTTTTTTCACATGCAGGACTAACCTGCTGGTGAACTGTGTGACAACTTTTGGGTTGTTCCAGGACTGTTTAGGCAAGACAAGGATTGTAAAGGATGAATAAATCTTGACCAAAGTTTTAAGAGGCGATATTTAATCTATGTCTAACCAAGTGCTGCAAGGTTTTGATGGGGACAGTATTGAGGGGGCTTTACACACTGCCCCCACCATAACCATTGCAGTATTGCTTGATTTCGACTTTAGGTGATAGGTGATTAAGTCTTCTATTCAACATAACCAACTAAATGAGTGCAAAAATATCAATCAATTGAAAATTGAGGAAACATTCTGCAATTTCTTTTAAAATGCCTGGTTACAGTGAAAACAGACTGCTGCACCACAGACACAATTACCATCTCAATTGCTCAATCACTCCCAAGAGAACAATCTTGATGCTGCTCAATTTTCACCACTAATTCTCTATGAAGGAGGTAATAGGTATTTAAACGCCCCCAATCCAATTCTGTGGAGTTTTATTACCGTCAGTATTTGGTCTGTATCACCAGGATTCACGATGACACTCTGCTTTCACTTTAATTACCAATAGAGATCAATGAACTGCAAGGTTAATATTTATTTTGAGATTGAACCTGCTGGAATTGAGGTGGTTATAACATGGCCACGCAATAATCTTTCATCTATCTCTGCTATCGATTCCACTGATTACCTTAAATACTCTGGAAGGAAGCAAACCATTTATGAAGTCCTTCATCGTTCCTTTCAAGTCTCCAAGCCTTTCAATAAATTAATAAAACTGTCAAGAAGGAGAAAGGCCACTGGTTTATTGAAAACTAAACCTCGATTACCCTAATTCTTCCACTGGAGCTCATGCTCTGGTACATTAACACTCCCACTGAAGACCATCATTCACACCGCACACTGAGCAGTGAATCAAAATAGATCAGGGTGCTAATACAGTACAATCTCACACACAACAGGATGATATTCCTTTTAATAGTATAGCCTACCCACCATTTTCAGTTAGTTTAGAAGTGAATTTTTACTTCCAATGCAGCAATATACCAGACCCTAAGTATGCACCTATTTGATTAAGCCCATCTACACAGCTGTATGTCAAAGAGGAAGGAAACAGCAGCGTTCTGCCATACAAATAATGGACGTGCAAGGACCTGAACTGAAAGGCTTTCTTCTTCAAACTTAAGTCAAATTGACACATAATCATGACACATCTGCTGGAAATCTGCTTGGTGGGCAAAGGAGAGAAATATGCTTCAAATAGAGGATTATAAGGAGGGTGATGATGGATTTTAAGAGATTTTTCACAAGTTAGTAAAGGATAACCATATGGATAGGACTTCTACATTAAATAAAAACAGTCCATACTTCAGTGATGCCTTTTTTAAATTCAATAACGGGATGTGGGTGTTGCTGGCTGGGCCCAGCATTTATTGCCTGTCTCCAGTGCTCTTGAGAAGGTGAGGGTGAGCTGCCTTCTTGAACCACTGCAGTCCATGTGCTGTAGGTTCACTGACAGTGCTGTTAGGGAGGGAATTCCAGGAATTTTCCCCAGCAACACTGAAGGAACAGCGATCTATTTCTCTGCTTGCAGAGGAATTTGAAGGTGGTGGTACTCCCATGTATCTGCTGTCCTTGTCCTTCTAGATGGAAGTGGATGTGGGTTTGGAAGGTGCTGTCTGAGGATCTTTGATGAATTTCTGTAGTGCATCTTATATTTACTACACACTGCTACTACTGAGCATTGGTTGTGAAAGGAGTGGATGTTTGTGGATATCAATCATGTGGTCTGCTTTGTCCCAGAGGGGGTCAAGCTACTTGAGTGTTGTTGAGGGTGCACCCAGCCAGGTATATGGGGAGTATTCCTTCACATTCCTGACTTGTTCTTGTTAATAGTGGACAGGTTCTGGGGAGTCAGGACCTGAGTTAATTGCTGCAGTATATCTAGCCTCTAACTTGCTCTTTTAGCCACTGTAATTGTACAGCAAGTCCCGTTGAGCTTCTAGTCAATGGTAAACCCCAGGGTGTTGATAGTAAGGGATTCAATGCATTGAATGTCAACTGGCAGTGGTTAGATTCTCTCCTAGAACTTTACAGCACAGTACAGTCCCTTCGGCCCCTGATGTTGCACCGACCTGTAAAACCAATCTGAAGCCCATCTAACCTACACTATTCCATTCTCATCCATATGTCTATCCAATGACCATTTAAATGCTCTTAAAGTTGGTGAGGTAAAAACAATGACTGCAGATGCTGGAAACCAGATTCTGGATCAGTGGTGCTGGAAGAGCCCAGCAGTTCAGGCAGCATCCAAAGTGCAGTGAAATCGGCGTTTCGGGCAAAAGCCCTTCATCAGGAATGGGTTGGTGAGTCTACTACTGTTGCAGACAGGCCATTCCACACCCTTACTACTCTCTGAATGAAGAAACTACCTCTGATATCTGTCCTATATCTATCACCCCTCAATTTAAAGCTACGTTCCGTCGTGCTAGCCAACACTATCCGAGGAAAAAGGCCCACACTGTTATCCTATCTAATCCGCTGATTATCTTATATGTCTCTATTAAGTCACCTCTCAACTTCCTCTTCTCTAATGAAAACAGCCTCAAGTCCCTCAGCCTTTCCTCATAAGACCTTCCTCCATACCAGGTAACATCCTAGTAAATCTCTGAACCCTTTCTAAAGCTTAGATTGTCTCTTATTGGAGAGAGAGTGCTTTGCTGGAAAAGCACAGCAGGTCAAGCAGCATCCGAGAAGCAGGAAAATCGACATTTCGACTGGGACCTCTTCATCAGGATTCCTGATGAAGGGCTCCGGCTCGAAACGTCAATTTTTCTGCTCCTCGGATGCTGCTTGACCTGCTGTGCTTTTCCAACAACACACACTCAATTCTGATCTCCAGCATCTGCAGACCTCACTGTCTCCTTCTTATGTGTGAGAGTCATTGTCCCTTTGTGTGGTATAAATGTTACTTGGCACTTGTCAGCCCAAGCCTGGATATTGTCCAGACCATTTTGCTTTTGAACTCTTTTCAGTATCTAAAAGTTGTGAATGGTGCTGAACATGGCACAGGCATTGTTGAACACCCCCACTTCTGACCTTATGGTGGAGTGAAGGTCATCGATGAAGCAGCTGAAGATGGTTGGGTCTAGGACACTACACTGAGGAACTCCTGCAGAGTGTCCTGGAGCAGAGATGACTGACCTCCAACAACCACAACCATCTTCTAATGTGTCAGGAGTAACCCCAAACAGTGGAGCGCTTGCCTCCTGATTTCCATTGATTCAGATTCGTTAGGGCTCCTTGATGCACTACTTGGTTGAATGTAATCTTCCTGGTACACGTTGATGCAGAAGGCTGTGGAGGCCAAGTCATTGCAGGCATTAAAGACAGGTTCTTGATTATTAACCAAATCAAAGGTTATAAGGAGAAGGCAGGAGAATGAGGTTGAGAAACACCAGACATGATCAAACAGTGGAGCAGACCCAATGGGCTGGATACCCAAATCTGCTCCCATAACTTATGGTCCTATGGATGTCAAGAGCTGTCACTCTCCCCTCCCACCTGGAATCCAGCTTTTTTGTCCATGTTTGAACCAAGCTGTAATGAGGTCAGGAGCTGAGTGGCCCTGGCAGAACCCAAACTGGGCATCACTGAGCAGGTGCTGCTTGATAGCACTGTTGGTGACTCCTTCCATCCCTTTACTGATGTTTGAGAAGACTGCTTGTCTTCATTGCTCAGACCATGGAGTATTGGAGTTGGGACATTATGTTGATGTTATACAGGATAGTTTTGAGGCCTCTCTTGGAGTACTGTGTACAGTTCTGGTCACCCGATGAGAAGGATGTTATTAAATTGGAGAGACTTCAGAAAAGACTATCCAACATGTTGCTGGGACTGGAGGATTTGAGTGATAAGGAAAGGCCTGGGACATTTTTTACTGGAGTGAAGAAGGTTGAGGGGGTGACCTTTAGAGGTTTATAAAATCATGAGGGGCATAGACAAGGTGAGTAACTAAGGTCTTTCCCCTAGGGTGGGGAGTTCAAAATTAGGCAGCATCTCTTTAAGGGAAGAGGAGCAAGATTTAAAAGGTACCCAAGAAGCAACCTTTTCACACAAAGGGCAGTGTGTGTATGGAATGAACTGGCAGGGGAAGTGGTAGATGCAGGGACAGTTACAACATTGAATAAACATTTGGACAGATACATGAAAAGGAACGTTTACAGGGATAAGGGCCAAACACATACAAGTGGGACTAGTTTAATTTGGGAAACTTGATCAACATGGATGAGTTGGATCGAAGGGTCTGTCTCTGTGCTGCATGTCTCCATGACTTTGATGGCCAACATACCATTTGCCTTCTTCACTGTCTGTTTCATCTACGTGCTTACTTTCAGTGACTGGAGTACAAGCACACCCAGGTCTCGTTGCGCCTTTTCCCAGTCTATCACCATTCAGATAATCATCTGCAAGTGGAATCTCACATTTTTCCACATTCTACTGCATCTGCCATGCATTTGTCCATTCACCCAGCCTGTTCAAATCACACTGTAGCATTTCTGCATCCACCTCACAGCCAAACTCACAGGGAGGTGGTTGAGGAGGAGGGCAAGAGGAAAGAAGAAAGAGGGAAAAAAAGGATCGCTTGTGACTGTTGGTCTTTTCCAAGAGTGTCCAATGCTCAGAGCCTTCTTTCCGAAGCACTCAGACATGGTTAACAACCTGTAAAGTACATGGCTGCAAGCAGTTAGTCTCCAGACAGCCATTTCATAGGTCATTATATCTCATTTACTCCTCCTGTTACATTCAAAGTAATGGTGTCTCTCAGCAGATGCCAGGAACCAGCAGAAATTACATCACAGTAAAGCATTAGAAGCATTGAAATCAGTTTGCTTCTTCCAAAGTAAGGTGAAAAGCAAAAGAACAACTTCAGAATATCAGATGTCTGTGAGATAATCGAGCAGGGAGCTGGCTGAGGGGTCCTGAGTACCATCGCCACAGCAGGAATGATATCAGGGAAAATTGCCACAAAATTAGCTCCTATATCACAGGCTAGGACAAGAAAAGAGAAATATAATTACTGCCATGTTATAATCTTGCTTATAATCAGCATCCTGTAAGCAATGCTCGAAATAATTGGGAGAGGCTGACGAATTCTCTCCCAACAGTTTGAAAATTGGGAAATTGAAGTGGATGTGCCAGTGTTGGACTGGGGTGGACAAAGTTAAAAATCACACGCTAGCTACCTGATGAAGGAGCAGCGCTCAGAAAGCTTGTACTTGCAAATAAACCTGTTAGCACTATAATCTGGTGTTGTGTGATTTTTAACTTTGGGAAACGAACAACAGGGTGCCAAACAGAGAATAGACACCTCCGTAGACAAAACCAGCCATGGAGCTGGTCCTCCAATCAAAGGTGGGTTCATAGAGTGAGAGAGAACCCAGCAGTAGGTAACACTGGATGAGGGAGAGATGTAACAGTGATTGGGTGAGTAAGGCTGCTGGGCCGGAAGCCAAAGGAAGCAGGTGGGCCGGAGGCTGAGGCCAGGGAGTGAGGCCAGTGGGCTGTGACTCAAGGGTGATGTAAAAGTAGGAAGAGCCTCAAAGGGGGGGGGGGGGGGGAAGTGGGGCTGCAAAGGGCAGTGGGGTTAGGGGCTGGACAGGGTATGTAAAGGTGAGGGCAGAGGATGTGCGAAGTAGGGGATGCAGGCTGCAAAGGGAAGAGATTAGTTTTAAATAGGTGAATTGGCCATGCTAAATTGTCCATAGTGTTAGGAGCATTAGTCAAGGCTAAATGTAGGGAAATGGGTCTATTCATTTGTTCCTATCATAGTCACCATGCCTCACTTAATTGCAGTATTTGTAAAGCTCTGAGATGTAATAACACAGAAATGCAACTCTTTGTGAAATGTAACTATTCAGGTATGAAATGATTGACAATTTACATTGACAAGAACATACAATATTCAATTATTAGATTAGATTAGATTCCCTACAGTGTGGAAACAGGCCCCTCAGCCCAACAAGTCCACACCGACCCTCTGAAGAACAACCCACCCAGACCCATTCCCCTAGACATTTTCCATTCCTCTGGGAACCTCCCTGTTTCCAATGATTCTTGAAAGATCACCACCAATGCCTCTACAATCTCCTCAGCAATCTCCTTCAGAACTCTGGAGTGTCATCCACCTGGTGCTGACCTTCAGACTTTTCAGCTTCCCCAACACCTTCTCCTTAGTAATGGCCACTGTGCTCACCTGAGCCTCCTGACTCTCAAAGTTCTGGTATGCTGCCGGTGTCTTCCACTGTGAAAACTGATGCAAATATCTTTTAGCTCCTCTGTTATTTTTTTGTTCCCCATTACTACTTTCGTAGCCTCATTTGCCAGTGGTGCAACGTCCACTCTTGCCTCTCTTGCTTTTTAGATATGTATAAAAAACTTTTGCAATCTCCTTTTATATTACTATTTAGCTTACTCTTACATTTCAGTTTCTCTCGCCTTATTGTTTTTTTTTAATTATCCTCCGCTGGCTTTTAAAGGCTTCCCACTAATCTGCACCATGTTGTATGTTTTCTCTATTGCTTTGATGCTGTCCCTGACTTCCCCTGTCAGCCATGGGTGCCTCATCCTCCCCTTAATATGCTGCTTCTTCCTTGGGATACATTTCTGCTCTGTCTCCCAAATTATCTCCAAATACTCCTGCCACTGCTGCTCCACTGTCCTCCCTGCTAGGAACCCCCCCTTCTTATCACCACTGGCCAACTCCTCTCTCATGTCTTTGTAGTTCCCTTTACTCAACTGTAATACCGTTACATCTGATTCCAGCTTCTCCCTCTCACTGCAGGATGAATTGTATCATATTATAGTTACTGACCCCTAGGAGTTTCTTCACCACCAACCCACTGCCTCATCACACATCACCAAATCCAGGATTGCCTGTTCCCTAGTGGGGTCTCCCATAAGCTGCTCCAAAACAAAATCTCATACACATTCGATGAGTTCCTTTCATGAGAGCAACCTGGTTTTCCTGACAGACCTGCCTATTGAAGCCCCCGTGATTATTGTGTTAGGGTCTTTCTTATATGTAGGGTCTTTCATTCCTGATGAAGGGCTCTGGCCCGAAACGTCGAATTTCCTGTTCCTTGGATGCTGCCTGGCCTGCTGTGCTTTAACCAGCAACACATTTTCAGCTCTTTCTTATATGCCTTTTCTATCTTCTCCACATCCTGACCACTGTTTGGAGGGCATCAGGGTCTTTTTTCCTTTTTGTTTCCTCAACTCTAGCCACACAGATTCCATACCTTCCACCTCTGTGTGACCACTTGCTATCGATTTAATTTCATTTCTTATTAAAAAGGCAACCCTGCCCGTCTTTCTGATTGGACGTGCCTCCTTGGATATTTAGTTTCCAGCACTGAGGCCCTTGCAGCCACATGTCTGTTTTGGTCTCACATATGAAGGAAGGATATGCAAGGAATACTGTGGATAATGTTGAAGTGACGCAACACCACGCTTACTGACTGATGGTTTACAAAGTGGAGAATGATGTGGGCTGCATCCCATGTAGTACATCGGGGTACCTCTTCCAAGGAAGGCAGCAGTTAGTACTCGGTTCGCCACTGTGCACACACCCCACTGTATCTGACAACAGATGCACAAGGGAACAGCACACTTTCAAAGGAAGCTTGCCTGACACTGTTATGGTTCAAATCAATGGCCTAAAAATTGAACACGGATGTATTGCACATTTACTGCCTGACTAACCCTATGCAATCCCAGGCATTCACACACCATCTGTGATGGAATACCTTTCTGCACTCAACTTCCAAGAGTATTACTCCCAGATGCTGGCACTGGCGCACACCAGAGTCCTGAACAGATAAGTTCTGCTGACCTTCTGCTACCTTCCCTGGAGCATCGGAGGCTGAGGGGGGACCTTATAGAGGTTCATAAAATCATGAGGGGCATGGAGAGGATAAATAGACAAGGTCTTTTTCCTTGGGTGGGGGGGGGGGTCCAAAATTAGTGGACATAGGTTTAAGGTGAGAGGGGAAAGATATAAAAGGAACATAAGGGGCAATGTTTTCACACAGAGGGTGGTGTGTGTATGAAATGAGCTGCCAGAAGAAGTGATGGAGGCTGGTGCAATTACAGCATTTAAAAGACATCTGATGGGTATATGAATAGGAAGGGTTTAGAAGGATATGAGCAAAATGCTGACAAACAGGATTAGATTAATCTGGTCAGCATGAACGAGTGGACTGAGGGTTTGTTACAGTGCTGTATATCTCTGACTCTACAGAGGGAATGCTGCACTGACAGAGATCTTGTCTTTTGGATCAGATACTAAATCTAGGTGCCCTTTCACGTGACATTGCAAGGCACTGTTCAAAGAAGGGTAATGGATTGTGATGTACATAGAACATAGAACATAGAAGGATACAGCGCAGTACAGGCCCTTCGGCCCTCGATGTTGCGCCGACCGAATCCTACCTGACCTATACTAGCCCAATAACTTCCAAATGCCTATCCAATGCCCGCTTAAATGACCATAAAGAAGGAGAGTTCACCACTGATACGGGCAGGGCATTCCATGAACTCACAACCCGCTGTGTGAAGAATCTACCCCTAACATCTGTCCTATACCTACCACCCCTTAATTTAAAGCTATGTCCCCTAGTAACACCTGACTCCATTAGCGGTAAAAGGTTCTTAGTATCTACCCTATCTAAACCCCTAATCATCTTATACACTTCTATCAGATCTCCCCTAAACCTTCTCTTCTCCAATGAGAACAGCCCCAAGTGCCTCAGCCTTTCCTCATAAGATTTTCCTACCATTCCAGGCAACATCCTGGTAAACCTCCTCTGCACTCGTTCTAAAGCTTCCACATCCTTCCTATAGTATGGCGACCAAAACTGCACACAATACTCCAGATGAGGCCGCACCAGAGTCTTATACAACTGCAACATGACCTCAGGACTCCGGAACTCAATTCCTCTGCCAATAAAGCCCAGTACACCATATGCCTTCCTCACAGCACTATTTACCTGGGTGGCAACTTTCAGAGATCTGTGTACATGGACACCAAGATCCCTCTGCTCATCCACACTACCAAGTAGCCTACCATTAGCCCAGTAATCCATCATCTTGTTATTCCTACCAAAGTGAACGACTTCGCACTTAGCTACATTGAATTCCATTTGCCACATTTCCGCCCAGCTCTGCAACGTATCTATATCCCGCTGTAACCTACCACTTCCTTCCTCACTATCCACAACTCCACCGACTTTTGTGTCATCCGCAAACTTGCTTACCCAGCTTTCAAGTCCTTCCTCTAGATCATTTATAAAGATAACAAAAAGCAATGGTCCCAAAACAGATCCTTGTGGTACACCGCTAGTAACTGCGCTCCAAGATGAACATAATCCATCAACTACTACCCTCTGTCTCCTTCCAGCCAGCCAATTCCTAATCCAAACCTCTAATGTATCCTCAATGCCATACCTCCGAAGTTTTAGCATTAGCCTACCATGGGGAACCTTATCGAACGCCTTACTAAAATCCATATACACAACATCTACTGCTTTACCCTCATCCACTTCCTTGGTCACCTTCTCAAAGAACTCAATAAGGTTTGTAGGCGGTCAATATTCTCAACATCATAAACACACCTGATTTGGGTATTTTGGTTTAGTGTTATTTGTGGGAACTTGCTGTGCAAAGATTAGTTATCATGTATCCAGATTATAATAGAGGCTTCAACAGCTTTAACTACTTTGTAAAGCCCTGAGGTTATGAAAGGCACAACTGAAATGCAAGATAATTCTTTCAAGTCATTATTAAATAATGTAACAGTACATTATATTGTCATTTCCTGATAGCAGACTGATGTACAGGTGTTACTAAGGCCATTATTGTGCATCTGCTCCCGCAACCCAAACACTGTAAAATTATTTTATTGCTTACATGACAATATAGCCTGATGGACACAATCCGATTTGGAGAAGTCTCTCCCCTGTGGAGTGTCACAGCTGAAGGTACAATCCCTCCGTCATGCCCCAGTCCCATCTCCCCCAGTAACAGACACTATATGCAGTCTGTCAGATGCAGACAGACTTGGCAATGCTCACTCTCACCAAACTCCTCCCTGCCCTTTTGACTAGAAGTTTCTGCCCATGGCACTTCGAGAATATAAATAAATAACAAAATAGAATTTGATTATTCCAAAAGCAGAACTTTGCAAAACTTCAAGCCAAAAGAAAGAAAGCAACTTTAACAATTGAAGCCAAAATTAACCATCTTGTCATAAGCAGAGGATATCTGACAGTAAGTTTGAGAGTGCCTTTGTTGAATGCAATAGTGTGCGTTTGGGGGATAAAACGGAGAAACTGAAGGAAAGTGAAGTCTTATTGATAACTGCAGATACTAAGTACCATGTTAGCTTTAACCAACACCAGTCCCATCAGGTTCTGGGAAAGGTGAGGGAAAAATAGGAACTATTAAAATCGTTGACTTCTCCTGCACTGTCTAGCACACTTGTTACTGTGAACATGTACTGGCAGCTCAGCATTCCTCTTTGAATCAGAAAAGGCAAATATTGAGAGATTTTGGAAGCGCAATACTTGTAATAACTCATATTTATATTAACTTTAACATAGTTAAACACTGTGATGAAAGTTCTTCATATGTTATTGTTGAAACTTGGGTTCTAAAGTAAGGAAATCATGTATATTATTCAATTTGACCATTACAGTACTTTTTTTTAAACCATCTGACATTTCAAATCTATTTTGCACCACCTTGTCAACATGTTGCTCCAGTTTTGTTTACCTTCAGAATGTACTTAACTATAACCTCTTATTATATAATTGCAGCAATACTGAACATTACTCCCTGGTCCTTTATGCAACTGATGGACACCATGAAGGCACACAGACCCTAATGGGACTCTGTTGGGCAACAGGCATATTGAGAAATAAGCCTTCACCCTGTTTCCTCCGTTCAGACTTACCTTTAATAGAAACTGCTAGCCTTCCACTAATTCCATACTCATTGATTGTTGCCAGTGTTGTGCTGTGTGGTATGTGATGGAAGACTGAACAACCACACTTACCATATCTACTACAGCTTCCCCACTCCCCCATATCTGTTGTCTTCACAAAGAGCTTGCTGAAGCTTGTCACGTATGACCTTGCTCTGAAATATATGTTGGCTCTTTCTAATTGTATTGTTGTCATTTAGATACTTAGTTACTTCACGTTAAGTACAGATTCCAAAATGTTTCATCCCACTGATGTGAACAGGCCTGTAATTACCTGAGTGGGTTCAGCTCTCATGAATGTAAATCAGCAATCTTCTGCAGTTAGGGCACCAATAACATTCGAGTAATGATTCATTTAACTTTGGGCTGACATCACTCCAATGGTCTCGATGATGGGCTGATGTCGTTTATTGATATTTAAGGGGACAGCATTGTGGGGAGTATGTCAGTGAATTTGCAGGAATAATTGATAGCCAACTCATGAGTGGAGGATTTACAAAATAATGCCTCTGCCATCCTTGGTTTTAAAAGGAATCAGCCAGAGCTCCTGCTCCTTATTGTTCTGCAGCCCCTGTTGGAATGGTCCATGTTTTGAAAAATGCCATGAAAATACCAATAAGGACGAGGGAAGCAAGTATATAGGAATACCAGTACCTTTGAATTCTCTCCAATGACATATCATCATTACAAGCAAATAAATCAGCAGCTGCTTCTTCATCACTACTTGGTCAAAATCCTCAAACTGCCTCCATAACAGCACTGTGGATCCATCTACAGTACACGAGGAAGTTTGAGATGACACAAAAAAACTATTGGAAAGTTGGGTGGAGAAATGGCAGATGGAGTCTAATCCATACAAGTGTAAGGTGATGCATTTGGAGAGGTTAAATATAGAGGAAAGTATATGGTAAATGGGAGCATTCATATATAGAGGGATCTTGGCGTACAAGTCCATTGTTCCCTAAAAGTGGATAAGGTGGTAAAGAAGCCAAGTGACACTTGCCTTCATTGGTTGGGTATTGAGTATATAAGTTGGCAAAGTGATGTTGCAGCTGTATAAGACTTTACTTAGGCCACACTTGGAGTGTTGTGTGCAATTCTGGTCATCATACTATAGGAAGGAAGTGGAGGCTTTGGAGAGGGGGCAGAAGAGATTCACCAGGATGGTGCCGGGATTGGAGCTATAATGTGAGGTTGGATGAACTTGGATTATTTTCGCTAGAGTTTCGGAGACTGAGGGACGACCTGATAGAAGTAAATAAAATTATGAGAGGCATGGATAAGGTGGATAGTCAGAGCCTTTTCCCAGGGTGGGAGTGTCAAATATTAAGGGCCAGAGGTTTAAGGTGAGGGGTAGGGATGGGGGGGGGTGGGGGGGGGGGGGGGGTGGAGAAATGTTTAAAGAGGATGTGCAAGGGAACCTTTTGTACACAGAATGTGTAGGTGTCTGGATCATGCTGCCAGAGAGGTGGTGGATGCAGAAAAGACAGCGACAGTTAAGCTACATTTACACAGACAGATGAACCAGGTAGGGATTAGAGGCATATGGATCATGTGCAGGCAGATGGTTTAGAATGACATCATGGTCAGCATGGCCACATGCGCACTCTCTCTCACACACACACTTTCTCGCACTCTCTCTGTCACATACACATTACTACACACTTGCACACATACTGTCTCATGCGTACACACACACACACACACACACACACACACACACACACACACACACACACACACACACACACACACACACACTCTCTCTCTCTCTCTCTCTCTCTCTCTCTCTCTCACGCTCAGACAATCTAGTCACACCTTTGCTGCTGTGTTGTAATGCCCCATGTTCTACATATCAACAGCAGTTCAAGATGGCTCACCAACTTGGAATGGGCAATAAATCCCAGTCTTTCTAGTAAAGGCCAAACGTGAACAAATGGATTAAATGAAAGAAAACAAACCAGGTACTTCTCATGTGTTTGGAGGGTGCTCCTATTGCACACAAGCTCACAAACACATGCACCAACATAGACATTGATTGTCTCACAGGCATGAACAAGCATCCACCCATGGGCACACACATGTTTATGTTATGTTTATAGGTAAAAACAAGGACTGCAGATGCTGGAAACCAGAGTCTAGATTAGAGTGGTGCTGGAAAAGCACAGCAGGTCAGGCAGCATCCGAGGAGCAGGAAAATTGACGTTTCGGGCAAAAGACCTTCATCAGGAATACAGGCAGAGTGCCTGCAGAGTGGAGAGATAAATGAGAGTGGGGTGGGGGGTGGGGAGAAAGTAGCATAGAGTACAATAGGTGAGTGGGGGTGAGGATGGAGGTGATAGGTCAGAAAGGAGGGTGGAGTGGATAGATGAGAAGGAAGATAGGCAGGTAGGACAGGTCATGAGGATGGTGCTGAGCTGGAAGGTTGAAGCTGGGGTGAGGTGGGGAGAGGGGAAATGAGGAAACTGGTGAAATCCACATTGATGCCCTGGGGTTGAAGTGTTCCGAGGTGGAAGATGAGGTGTTCTTGCTCCAGGCATCGGGTGGTGAGGGAACAGTGGTGGAGGCAGCCCAGGACCTGCATGTCCTCAGCAGAATGGGAGGGGGAGTTGAAATGTTGAGCCACAGGGCGGTGTGGTTGATTGGTGCGGGTGTCCCGGAGATGTTCCCTGAAGCACTCTGTGAGGAAGCGTCCAGTCTCCTCAGTGCAGAGGAGACCGCGTTGGGAGCAAAGGATACAATAAATGATATTGGTGGATGTGCAGGTAAATCTTTGATGGATGTGGAAGGCTCCTTTGGGGTCTTGGATGGAGGTGAGGGAGGAGGTGTGGGCACAAGTTTTGTAAATCCTGCGGTGGCAGGGGAAGGTGCCAGGACGTGAGGGTGGGTTGTAGGGGGGCGCGGACCTGACCAGGTATTCATGGAGGGAATGGTCTTTGCAAAAAGCGGAAATGGGTGGGGAGGGAAATATATCCCTGGTGGTGGGATTCGTTTGGAGGTGGTGGAAATGCCGTCGGATGATGTGGTTGGTAGGATGGAAGGTGAGCACCAGGGGGGTTCTGTCCTTGTTACAGTTGGAGAGGTGGGGTTTGAGGGTGGAGGTGCGGGATGTGAATGAGATGCGTTGGAGGGCATCTTTAACCACGTGGGAATGGAAATTGCGGTCTCTAAAGGAGGCCATCTGGTGTGTTCTGGGAGCAGATATGGAGGAGGTGAAGGAATTGGGAATACGGGATGGCATTTTTGCAGGAGGTAGGGTGGGAAGAGGTGTAATCCAGGTAGCTGTGGGAGTCGAAAAATGTGTTGCTGGAAAAGCGCAGCAGGTCAGGCAGCATCCAAGGAGCAGGAGAATCGATGTTTCGGGCATAAGCCCTTCTTCAGCATCTGCAGTCCTCACACTCTTCTAGCTGTGTGGGTCGGTAGGTTTGTAAAAAATGTCAGTGTCAAGTCGGTCGTCATTAATGGAGATGGAGAGGTCCAGGAAGGGGAGGGAAGTGTCAGAAATGGTCCAGATGAATTTAAGGTCAGGGTGGAATGTGTTGTTGAAGTTGATGAATTGCTCAACCTCCTCGTGGGAGCACGAGGTGGCGCCGATGCAGTCATCAATGTAGCGGAGGAAGAGGTGGGGGGTGGTGCTGGTGTAAGTACGGAAGATCAACTGTTCTACGTAGCCAACAAAGAGACAGGCATAGCTGGGGCCCATACGTGTGCCCATGGCTACCCCTTTGGTCTGGAGGAAGTGGGAGGATTCAAAGGAGAAATTGTTAAGGGCGGGGACCAGTTCAGCCAAACGAATGAGAGTGTCGGTGGAAGGGTACTGTTGGGGACATCGGGAGAGGAAGAAACGGAAGGCTGGAAGACCTTAGTCATGGCGGATGGAGGTGTACAGGGATTGGATATCCCTGGTGAAGATGAGGCGTTGAGGGCCGGGGAAACAAAAGTCTTGGAGGAGGTGGAGGGCGTGGGTGGTGTCTCGAATGTATGTAGGGAATTCCTGGATTAGGGGGGGATAGGACAGTATCGAGGTAGGTAGAGATGAGTTCAGTGGGGCAGGAGCATGCTGAGACAATGAGTCGGCCAGGGTGGTCAGGCTTGTGGATCTTGGGAAAGAGGTAGAACCGGGCAGTGCGGGGTTCCCGGACTATGAGGTTGGAAGCTGTGGGTGGGAGATCTCCTGAGGTGATGAGGTTCTGTATGGTCTGGGAGATGATGGTTTGGTGATGGAGGGTGTGGTCATGGTCGAGGGGGCAGTAGGAGAAGGTGTCTTTATGTTATATTTATGCCTCTTCCACCCACACCTGTTACTTTAACAACATTATGATGGTCTTGGCTATTCGCATTAGGTATTCTGGTGCCCTTCATTAGAGGAAAATTACTCTAACAAAAATGATCTCTTTCAGGAGGATACCAGGAGGTTGTTCTTCATGTGGAGTAGACAAAAACAAGGCTATACAGTTTAAGGTACAGATGAGGAAATATTTCTCAGAAAGTTGTGAAAGTAAAGGCATTAAATTAATACATATAAACCTTTTACAGGGCTAAACCGAGTGAGGCAAGAAGGAACTTTCCCCTTGGGTTGGGAGGGTCTAGGATGCAGGGTGACAGTCCCAGAATAAGGGTTAAGCCATGTAGGACATGAGGAGGAGGAAGCAAGAGTACAAGAGGAACATTATTGGGGATAGATGGGAATGTGGAATAGGGTTTGATCTCAGTGAGTAATCGAGCAGGCTCAGGAGATGAATGACATTCCCTAGTCCTAGTTTGAAAGTGTGCACGTTCAACTCAGAGATTGATATCTTTCCAGGTATTTAATACATCAAGAGGGTATACAGGGGTAGTGCAGGGAAATGGCATTGAAATACAAGCTCAGCCATGAACTCTCAGAAAGGCAGAGGGGGCTTGAAGCCCTGAGTGGCCTACTCTTGCTTCTGTTTCTGACCTTAAAGTATTTTTCAAGGCAGAGTTAGATGGATTTTTTTCACAGAAAAGGAAGTCAAGGATGTGCACGGCAGACAAGAGTCCACAACTAGACCAGCCAGGATGTTATCTAGTAATTTCTAAAATGATAGCTGTCCTGCTTCACAGGGATTGCAAAATCCTGGAAATTCACCAGCGAGTGTTCTCGCTACAATAACTTGTGATCAAAGTTTCCGAGCTCAGGGCACACTCCAGCTGTCAGGTAATTCCATGAAAGAGTGATGTATGTTATTCTTCAAACTGTCCATTTGATTTGATCTTATCTTTTAATCTTAAAGAATGTAACAAATATATTATACTGCTGCACCTCATGATTGTTTACCCAGTGTCAAACTGTAGCTGGGTCAACAAGGTCTCAGACTGAACCCCTACTCTGACCGGGGTTAGCTGATCTTAGCCAGGGTATCAGTGGGGACACTCCCTACAGTGTCAGTGCCCTGGGTTGAATAAAGTCACAAGACACATGACCCCAGGTTATAGTCCAACAGGTTTATTTGAAAGCACAAGTTTTCGAAACACTGCCCCTTGGTCCGGTGAAGTGACTATGAAACCTTGTGATTTTAAATAAACCTGTCGGAATACAAGCTGTGTCATGTGACTTCTGACTTTGTCCACCCCAGTCCAACACTGGCACCTCCACAGCCTTGGCTGAAGAGGGTGTGTGTGTGTGCTCATGTGCATGGTGCCAATGTGTCCATGCCCAGAAACTTACAGGACCAGCCTGACAACACATCAATAAGCCCCTGCTGGGTGAAATAAAACAGCTACCTTCAGGAGAGCAGGAAAGAGGAGCAAAATCTTCACTAAAAAAGCACAAAGGTAGCACAATAGAATCCATCAAACTGTGCAGTAAACAATATGCATTCACCTCCCCCCTCACAATCCAACATATCTAAAGCATCCACTATTAAGGTGAGCTCATTATGCCTTTTGCAAATTCTGCTCCTGACCCTTACGAACTGTGCTTGAAGTTTTTTTTAACTCTTACACACTGTAGCCAGCCAGCTTGTCTGCACCACATGTTATACACTCTTTATTGTCAAAACCAGCAGGAGAAGGCTCCTGTGTTGCCACTCTCTCTCTCACACAAATAAAGGGAAGATGGAGTGGGAGAGTGCACTGGAGAGTTTCATAAATGAATTATAAATAAGTTATCCTTCTGTGTTCTTCATTCTTCCGCATTCCCCATTATCCTGCATCCAGGTCAGGACCATAGCACTGGTGCTGTGAATGACTTTAACCAGCCAGATAGGTTGTGATGAAATCCCCACTTTGACCCGGACAGTACAAAGGCATGCCAATTTCTCTCTACCTTTCCAGAGATGCTGGACAGGAGTTAGCTGTGAGCCTCTCCACCAAGGTGGTTTTCCTGTCTGTGGCACAGTGTCAGTTCTGCCATGGTGTGTGTACATATGGTGTGCATGAATGTATACATATACATGCAATACAATCACCATCCAGGAGTTATGACACACCTCTAAAGAGTTAGAGGGGACTAAGTCAGTAACTTTCTTTAATATCGTATATCATACATAGAAAAAAAAATGGAGTCAGATTGTAAAAGCTCTGGAGATGGAAACTCACCTTCTTTCATTTTTCTCAAAGTTATATTATTTTTAAACTCAATACAAAGATGCTTCAGTATACTTTTCTAAAGAAACGCATTGTAAGTCTTAGTATCCGTCTGCTTAACACTAACCGTTAAAGCATGGTGGAGCTGGTTCATACAATACTTAAGGGGCCTCACATTCATCCAAATGTGAAAGCCATTGTGTTTTATTGACTGGGGTTAGAGTGCAGGATGTATGCTTTAACTCAATTATGCTCTTGCACATTGACTGCTTCACTAAAGCTGTACGGAGCAGGGTTTCCGGCAGGGCAGGTGGGTTTTGGAGGGCAACAATACATACTGCATGTTTCAGAAAGGGGCTACATTACCAATTTGGAACTCCAAATCTGAGTGTAAAAATTGCCCCATTAAATAAACAAAGCCCTACATATTTTAAAGTTATTTGTTCACGGGAGGTGAGCATTGCTAGCTGCTAATATTTCTTGTCAATCCCTAGATGGCCTTGTGAGGGTGGTGCTGTACCAGAACAAGGGAAAATACCCAGGAATCTGAGCTAGCTTGGCCAATGGTGATCCCAGAAAGCATTCTGCACAGAAAGATCAGTGGAACTCAGAAATTATCTTCCTGAAGAACCTTGGGTAAAGTTTAAAATGAAAACAACTGACGTTGATCGATTTCAGTCAGACAAAGGTTATGCAATAATCCAGGCAGAGAAATTAATTACAGATCAGCCTAACTGAATGGCAAACTCAGGTCACAGGGCTGAATGGCCTCCTCCCGTTCCCATCATCCAACTGACAGCAAGTTACAGGTAGGAGGAAAGACAGCAGGTGAGTCAGAAGATAATTGCTGTGCTCTCCAACTGTTTTGGACTCATTTCACTACTGACAGCCCACAGGAAACATTTTAAAACTGCCAAGGGACACACAGTAGCTTGACTGGCTCACATAGCTCAGCCAAGATCTGGGAACCCTTGTTGCTGTTATGGTAAATATGCCAGCCCTTCTGAGGTTCCAGGCAGCACTATGTTTGATATACAATACTCTGAAGCTTTTAATTAGCACCCTGGAGAATTTCAGAATGATCAAATTATATGGTTTTCTTACAGCATACTGTGCAAAATCACAATTAAGTCCCCCTCCCTCCCATTTGTGTCCTCCTTTGGATGATGATGAGTCAGTTTGCATGTACCATACTAATGACATTCTGTGACCTCGCTAGATTAACTAATATTTCCCATGTAAGAAAGTGACACCAATTCCCATCATCTTCCGGATGCACATGCTGTCCAGCCTGAACACTGGATATATTGAATTGCAGCAGACTATGGTCACTAAGACCAATGATAACATACCCCAGATCAGCAAAGTGGGTAAGAATATTTACTTTTGTGTCAAAGTATTAAAGTACTCCTCTGTTTGAAGATGCCCCCCCACAACTTTTTCTAAAAGCTTTGCTTACTTATTATGAAACAACTCAACCTGAGTCGATGAGTCAGATCTTGCATTAGAAATAATTATGAGGTTAACAACTTTTGAAGTTGTGAACATGCAGACTGAACAAACATTTCTAGCAATCATGATAGCACCTATGGAGAGAAATCAGAGTTTATTTTCCAGGTCCAATCAGCCTGCTTCAGAACACGTTTCTGATTTTCTGGTTTCTGATTTCCCTCATCCGCAGATCCTTTGTGGTTTTTCCTGGCAATCACACATGCGCCAGTTAAACAGAATACATGAATAAGCCAGTAAGCAACTGTACAAGAGATCCTGCACCTCCCAATGCTGGAGAGAAGGGTACTTTAGCAAGACACTCACTATGGTGTGACGTGAAGTTATCTTATTTGCTCAATGCATTTTGGTTGAAAGAACAGGAGATGCATACCCCCTCCTGAATGGTAGCCACTACACTCACCTCTGATCCTCTTGAAATTCTGGTGTGTTGCTGGTGTCTTCCACTGTGAGAACTGAGGCAAAGTACCTGTTCAGTTCCTCCACCATTTCTTTATTACCCAGCTTCATGTTCTAGCTGTCCAAAGCCATTCCTTTATTTTTTTAAATATTAAAAGCATCCTTCTTTTATATTACTACTAGCTGACTCTCATATTTCATCATCTCTCTCCTTACTGCTTTTTTAGTTGTCCTCGGTTTTAAAGATTTTCCAACCCTCTGGCTTCCCACTAATCTTGTACGCTTTCTTTTTTTTTGTTTTTATGCTGTCCTGGATGACCACTTCCAACTGGAAGGACAAGGGCAGCAGATACATGGGAATACCACCCCTGCAAGTTCCCCTTTCAGCCATTCACCATCCTGACTTGAATCAATGTTCCTTCATTATCGCTGGGTCAAAATCCTGGAATTCCCTCCACGAGGGCATTGTGACGTCCCTACAGCGGTTCATGGAGGCAGTTCACCACCATCTTCTCAAGGGCAATAAATGCTGGCCCAGACAGTATTACCCACATCCTGTCAACAAATAAGAAAAAGTTCCTGGATGAGCACTTATGGGTACTATTCCTGTAGCCTGGTTTTGCAGGGTGTTGAATAACGTTGCTTCACAAAGTCTCATCCATTGTCAGAGGCAAAAGTGCCTAAAACCAACGTAGCAGCAATGCAATGTAACGCACTGTTGGAAATGTCATTTTTCAGATGAAATGATAAAACTCTGGTCCAATATGCCCTCGCAACTGTACGCAACAGCAAACATTCCAAGGACAGGGGAGTTTCATGGTCCCAGTCAACAACGTGACGAAAAATCTGATCTTGAATGGTGTTTTAAAAAAGGAAAGGGGAGCTAGACAGGTGGAGGATCTTAGAATGGCATTTCCAGAGCTCCGGCTCAGCACCAATGGAGTGATTAATATCAGAGATGCCCATATTTCCCCCACAACTAACTTCACTGAGAGAGATAGTCTGATTGTTAACTCTTTGCAAAATGTTGCACTCTCATCAATTCGATGTTTTGTTTTGTATTTGCAAGCCTTTGCATTTACACACAGACCCTGGAGAGGTCTGCATACTGAGACCAGAATCTGCATACTGAGGGTAAGTTTGAAGTAGAAAATATTGCAGTAGTTTCTCTTCATACACATCTCGCAATTTTAAATACCATTGACAAAATATAAATAACACAGTGTGGTGGCGGCACAAACATTGCCTGTTTTAGATTACTGCTTCATGTTAAAGGGTTAAATCCATTTTCCCATTCATTTGCAGAAATCTCAAGTTACTGACACTAGAAGATTCTGAATTTGGATTTAGAATATGAAAATAGAGTTAGTAAAGCCCTATTCTGAATCTCTGGCTCAATAAATTCAAGCAGGAATAACCAACAATTCAGAAGGAGAATCATAAAGGAGGTCTGATTTGTCTGGGTTCCAAGGGGCCAGTCTGCCAACTATGGGATACTCTTGGACAAAAGTTGTACGCCCCAATTTAAAATACACAAGAAAATATTTTACAAAACATTGCAAAACTAGAATACCATCCAAATAAATGGTATACCGCTTGCCACTGCATTGCGACACCAAGTCTGTACCACTGGCATCACTGTGAAACCAGAAGTGGGCACCCGCTTCACTCACAGGTGCCTGCACGGTGCCACTGACCATGCTGACGAATGCTCGCACCACACTTGCCCAGTTTGCCATTCCAGTCCCTGGCCCTGTTTGAGTTTTACTCGTTCCCTCCCACGTTTTCTCACATCATTCTGCCTACCACACAAAAGAGTAATGTGCAATCGGAAGTTGAAAAGCTGCGAGAGGGGCCGGCAGGCTGGAGAAATAAAACTGAGCATCAAGTATGCTTCAAATATGGAATGGTGTCAAAAAGGCTACATTCTTTATTGGTCAGAGTATTGAGTACAGGAGTTGGGAGGTCATTGGTTAGGCCACTTTTGGAATACTGAATGCAATTCTGGTCTCCTTCCTATTGGAAGGATGTTGTGAAACTTGAAAGGGTTCAGAAAAGATTTACAGGGATGTTGCCAGGGTTGGAGGATTTGAGCTACGGGGAGAGGCTGAACAGACTGGGGCTGTTTTCCCTGGAGCTTCAGAGGCTGAGGGGTGACCTTATAGAGATTTATAAAACCACGAGGGGCATGGATAGGGTAAAAAGATTTAAAAGGGACATAAGGGGCAAGTTTTCACGCGGATGGTGGTGAATGTATGGAATGAGCTGCCAGAGAAAGTGGTGGAGGCTGGTACAATTACAACATTTAAAAGGCACCTGGATGGGTATATGAATAGGAAGGGTTGAGAGAGGTATGGGCCAAATGCTGGCAAATGGGACTAGATTAATTTAGGATATTGTGTCAGCATGGACGAGTTGGACCAAAGGGTCTGTTTCCATACTGTACATCTTTGTGATTCTTATTTGATCGCATGCAGCATTCGCATCAGGGCAGATGATCAAAAGGTATGAATACAGATTAATGGATATGACTGAATTGCTACGACAGAATCTTGGTTGCATGCCAACCAGGACTGGGAATTGAATATTTGAGTGCATTTGACGTCTAAGAAGTACAGACAAAAAGGACAGGAGGTGCAGTTGCACTGATAGTAAGGGATGGAATTGGTTCACTTGCAAGGGAGGATCTCAGACTGGAAGGACAATGTGTAGAATCTGTTTGGGTGGAACTAAGCAACATCGAAGGGAACCGGCATTGATTGGAGCCACCAAATAGTAGTGACAATATGGGGCAGGTGTATTGAAGAGCCAACCAGACAACATGTTATTCGATAACTAGTATTCAGTAATTCAAAAAGGACTAATCAACAATGTTGATGCAAAATAACATTTAGGGATAAGTGATCACAATACGATAGAATGTGTACAAACAGATTCAAGAACAGTATCTTCCTGACTTTTGTCAGACTTCTGAATGAACCTCTCTAATTTTAAATTGAACATTGATCTTGCTTTCTGTGCAGCTTTGCTGCAGCTGTGACATTGTATTCCTTGCTCTGACAAACAGCAGTGGTCCCAAACCAGATCTTTATGGCACACTACTAGTAACCGGACTCCAGGCTGAATATTTTCCATCAACTACCACTGTTGGCTTCTTACAGAAAGCAAGTTTCTAATCCAAACTGCTAAATCACCCTCAATTCCATGCCTCCGCATTTTCTCCAATAGCCTACCATGTGGAACCTTAACAAAGGCTTTACTGACGTCCATGTACACCACGTCAACTGCCCTACCCTGGGTCTACCTGCTTGGTCACTTTCTCAAAAAAACTCAGTGAGGTTTGTGAGACACGACCCGCTCTTGACAAAACCATGTTGACTATTTCCAATCAAATTATTGCTTGCCAGATGATTATAAATCCTATCACTTATAATCCTTTCCAAAACTTTTCCTACAACAAACGTAAGGCTCACTGGTCTATAATTACCTGGGTCACCTCTACTGCCCTTCTTGAACAAAGGAACAACATTTGCAATCCTCCCGTCTACTAAACCTGTAGACAATGACGACTCAAAGATCAAGGCCAAAGGCTCAGCCCTCTCCTCCTGAGTTTCCCAGAGTGCTCTCGGAAAAATTCCATCCGGCCCAGGGGACTTATATACTTTCACACCTTCTAGAATTGATAACACCTCCTCCTTACTAACCTCAATCCTTTCTCGTCTAATAGCCCGTATCTCAGTCTTCTCCTCTACAATAATTTCCTTTTCCTGAGTGAAACCAGATGAGAAATATTCATTTAGCACCCCTCTAATCTCCACAGAGTCTACATACAACTTCCCATTTCTGTCTTTGACAGGCTCATTCCTACCTTAGTCATCCTTTTATTCCTCACATACCTATAGAAAGCTTTAGGGTTCTCCTTTATTCTATTTGCTAAAGACTGCTCATGTCCCCTCCTTGCTCTTCGTAACTCTCTCTTTAAATCCTTCCTTGCTGATGTGTAACTCTCCATCGCCTCATCTGTACCATCTCACCTCAACGTCACATAAGCCTCCCTCTTCCGCTTAACAAGAAATACAAATCATTTAGTAAACCACAATTCTCTTACCTTATCACTTTCACCCTGCCTGACAGGGACATACCTATCAAATTTTGGATTAGTGGTGCTGGAAGAGCACAGCAGTTCAGGCAGCATCCGAGGAGGAGCAAAATTGATGTTTCGGGCAAAAGCCCTTCATCAGGAATCAAAGACATGCAATAACTGTTCCTTAAACAAGCTCGACATTTCCATAGTCCCCATTCCTGCATTTTGCTGTCCCATTCTATGCTTCCTAGGTCATAGAGTCAAAAAGATGTACAGCACGGAAACAGACCCTTCGGTCCAACTTATCCATGCTGACCACATATCCCAACCCAATCTCGTCCCACCTGCCAGTTTCACAACATCTTTCCGATAGGAAGGAGACCAGATTGCCAGCAATATTCCAACAGTGGCCTAACCAATGTCCTGTATAGCCGCAACAGGACCTCCCAACTCCTGTACTCAATACTCTGACCAATAAAGAAAAGCATACCAAATGCCTTCTTCACTAATCTATCCACCTGCGACTCTACTTTCAAGGAGCTATGAACCTGCATTCCAAGGTCTCTTTGTTCAGCAACACTCCCAGGGACATTTCCATTAAGTGTATAAGTCCTGCTAAGATTTGCTTTCCCAAAATGCAGCACCTCACATTTATCTAAATTAAACTCCATCTGCCACTTTTCAGTCCATTGGCCCAACTGATCATGATCCTGTTGTAATCTGAGGTAACCTTCTTCACTGTCCACTACACCTCTAATTTTGTCATCAACAAACTTACTAACTATACCTCTTATGCTCACATCCAAATCATTTATATAAATAGTGAAAAGTAGTTGACCCAGCACCAATCCTTGTGGCATTCCACTGGTCACAGGTCTCCAGTCTGAAAAACAACCCTCCACCACCACCCTCTGTCTTCTACCTTTGAGCCAGTTCTGTATCCAAATGGCGATTTCTCCTTGTATTCTTTGCTCACCAGTCTCCCATGGGGAACTTTGTCGAACACCTTACTAAAGTCCATACAGATCATATCTACCGCTCTGCCCTCATCAATCCTCTTTGTTACTTCTTCAAAAAACTTAATCAAGTTTGTGAGACATGATTTCCCACACACAAAGCCATGTTGACTATCCCTAATCAGTCCTTGCTTTTCCAAATACATGTCTTGCCTAATCGCATTATAATTGCCCTTCCCCCCATCGATAACTCTTGCCCTGTGGCATGTACCTATCCCTTCCCACTGCTAAACTAAACGTAACTGAATTATGGTCACTCTCTCCAAAGTGCTCACGTACCACTAAATCAAACACCTGGCCTGGTTCATTACCAAACATCAGATCCAGGGTGGCCTCCCCTCTTGTCGGCCTTTCGATATACTGTGTCAGAAAACCCACCAGCTGATCCATCCAACGTACTAGAGTTATAGCACTTCCAGTCAATGCTGAGGAAGTTAAATTCCCCCATAATGACCACCCTGTTCTCTCCTACTCAGAATCGTTTCACTGATCCTCTCCTCCACCTCCCGGAACTCTGCAGAGGCCTATGAAGGAAATTAGCACTAGTTAGAAGGCTGTATTGGAGAAATTGATGGGATTGAAAGTTTATAAATCCCATGGCCTGATGGCCTATAGCCTGTGATAAAGAAGGCAGCTCTTCAGATCGTTAATACATTGACAATTATCTTCCAAAATTGTGTTGATTACTGAATGATTCCTGTGGATTGGAAGGTAGCAAATATCACCCAGTATTTAAGAAGGGAGCAAGGGAGAAAGCAGGAAACTACAGACCTGTTAGTCTTACAACAGTAGGGAAAGTGCTGCAATCTGTTATGAAGGCAGTAAGCAATTCATGTTGAAATTCAGCACGATTATGCAAGATCCAAGCTAAGGTGAAAAGTGGCAAGTAACATTCATGCCACACAAATGCCAGGCAATGACCATCTCCGACAAGAAAGAATCTAACATTATCCTTTGACATTCAATGACATTACCGTCGTTGAATTCCCTATTATCAAACTGTGGGCGTCACCATTGACCAGAAACTGAACTGGATTTGCCACATAAATACAATGGCTCCAAGGTCAGGTCGGGGCTAGGAGCCCTGCACTGAGTACGTCCTGACTCCCCAAAGCCTGTCCACCATCTACAGGTACAAGTCAGAAGTGTGATGGAATACTCCCCACTTGCCTGGATGGGGGCAGCTCCAACAACACTCAAGCTGCTTGACACCATCCACGTAAAAGCACCACATTCAAAAACATCCTTTCCCTCCACCACTGTCACTGAGTAGCAGCAGTGTACCATTTACAAGAGACAGGTGCAAATGCATAAGTAGCTAATCGGATCAAGGGGTATGGATAGAAAGCAGGAGTAGGATATTGAAACTGCAAGATTTGCCACAATCACATTGAATAGTGCTGCAGGTTCAAAGGGCCGAATGGCCTAATCCTGCACCTATTTCCTAAGTTTCTGACTCACAAGATTCATCAGGCAGCACCTTCCAAACTTGTGACCACTTCCACCTAGAAGGACAAGGGCAGCAGATACAGGGGAACACCACCCCCTGCAAGTTCCCCTTCAAACCATTCACCATCCTGTCTTGAAAATATGTCACTGCGCCCCTACAGTGTCGCTGGGTCAAAATCCTGGAATTCCCTCCCTAAGGACATTATAGGTCAACCTACAGCGGGGAAAAAGTGAAGACTGCAGATGCTGGAGACAAGAGTTGAAAAGTGTGGTGCTGAAAAAGCACAACAGGCCAGGCCGCATCTGAGCAGGAGAATCGACGTTTCAGGCATACGCCCTTCTTCAGGAAGAAGGGTTTATGCCCGAAACGTCGATTCTCCTGCTCCTCAGATGCTGCCTGGCCTGCTGCGGTCAACCCACAGCACATGGACTGCAGCAGTTCAAGAAGACAGCTCACTCCCACCTTCTCAAAAGGAAACCTGGGACGGGCAATAAATGCTGAACCCAGCCAGCAATGTCTACAACACGAGTGACTTAACAAAACAAAAGGGGTAAATAGACCCTGGGTGACAATGATCTTTGTTGTCATAGTCAGCATAGATTTGAGAATGGACAGCCATGTTTGATTAGCCTTTTGGAGTTTTTTGAAGATGCTATCAACACATTTGATAAGAGAGCTGATGAAATTGTATACTTGGATTTTAAGCAACTTTCTGAATTGGTCCCCCACAGGAGGCGGGATAGAAAAATGAAAGCACATGTGACCAGAGGGAACGTATGGGCATGGATTAATGATAGGCGAATACAGAAAACAGCATATAAAATAAATGGGTAATTCATGCATTGAGAGCCAGTGACTAGTGAGTTACCACATGGATTAGCACTTGCACCCCAGCCATTCACTATATTTGAACGTGGGGACTGAATGCATTATTTTGAAATTTGTGGATGATACAAAGCTAAATGGGAACGTGTGGTGTAAAGAAAATGTAAAGAAAAGCTTCAGGAGGATTTGACAGGCTTTAGTAAGTGGTCAAGAACATGACAGATGGAATATAATGTGGAAAAGTGTGAGATCATCCACTTTAGTAGGAGAAGCAGGTGTGCAGAGGATTTTTAAAAATAATGTGAGATTGGACAGTATAGATGTACAAAGGGTCAAGATTAGAGTGGTGCTGGAAAAGCACAGCAGGTCAGGCAGCATCTGAGAAGCAGGAGAATCGACATTTCAGACAGGATCCCTTCATCAGGCTGATCATTCCTGATGAAGGGCTCCTGCCCAAAATGTTGATTTTCCTGTTCCTTGGATGCTGCCTGATGTGCTGTGCTTTTCCAGCACCACACTCTCGACTGATCTCCGGCATCTGCAGTTCTCACTTTCATCTAGATGTACAAGGGGACCTAGTGTCCTTGTTGATAAATCACTGTAGGCTAACAAGAGGAGCAACAATCTACTGGGAAGGCTAACAAAATGTTAGCCTTTACTTTAAGAGGATTTGAGTACAGGAGTAGTGAAGTCTTGCTTCACTTGTACAGGAGCTTGGTTAGACCACCCTGGATCACTGCGAGCAGGTTTGGTTTCCTTATCTTAGTAATGAACTGATCGCCAAGAGAGAGTGCAATAGACATTCACCAGATGAGCTCCTGGGATGGTGGGACTATCCATGAAGACAGATTGGGCAAACTCAGCCTGTATTCTCTAGAGTTTCAAAGAATGCAGGGTGGTTTCATTGAAACTTACAAAATACCTGAAAAGGGATAGATAGGAAAGATGTTTCCCCTGGTTGGGAAGCCCAGACGTGGGGGACAGAATTTAAAATTAAGAGGTGTGTAATTTAGGACTGTGAAACGATTTTACGCAGGGGTGATGAATTTTAAGAATTATCTACCCTATATGGCTGTGGAGCCATTTCTTTCAGCAGAACCTCCTAACTAGACCAGTCAATGTTACTGGGAGCAACACAGATAATGAAAACTGGATCCCTCCCTTCCAACTCCAAGTTCCATATTAATACAGAGACCACAAAATCAGGTCAGAAGCTAGGAATACTGCTCGAAAAGTGAGTAACTCACTTTCTTACTCTCCCAAACCTGCCCACCATCTACAAGGCACTTGTTGGATGGGGGCAGCTCCAACAACACTCAAAAAGCTTGACATCATCCAGGACAAAGCAGCCGCTTGATTAGCACATCCACAGACATTCACTTCCTCCACCACTGACGCTCAGTAGCAGTAGAGCGTACCATCTACAAGATGCACTGCAGAAATTCACCAAAGATCCTTAGATAATACCTTCCAAACCCATGACCACTTCCATCTAGAAGGACAAGGGTAGCAGATATATGGAAACACCACCCCCTGCAAGTTCCCCTCCAAGCCACTCACCATCTGACTTGGAAATATATCACTGTTCCATCAGTGTCACTGGATCAGAATCCTGGAATTCCTTCCCAAGAACATGATCGGTCAACCTACAGCACAGGGATTGCAGCAATCAGCTCACTGCGGTGATCGGAACGAGGTCGGCCAGGTGGCCCTCACAGAATATGAGGTCACTGATTGGGGCTGTTAATCTGGTCCAGTCAGGAGTCCTATTCATTTAGGTGCTAGTTCTGTGCTAGCTGGGTCAGTGTCATGTACTGTCTGATCTGGTGACAGGATATTCAGCTTCTATGGAGTTACATCACTCACCCCCACTTTCCCAAGCTCAATTAGTGGCTGACAGTAACTACTGACACAGTCAGTGACACCCACATCCCGTGGGTGAATGACAAAATAACCTTGGCACCGGGCAGGCGAGAGAGAGACTTTAGATTTTATGCATTTAGCTACACAGAACGGTAATGTTCTTCCTAATTGTACTGTCTCCTACCACTGTAACATTCCTATATCCTCTCCTGACTTGAATGGTGCTGTCGTCATTTCACCTATCGTCCCTGCAGCCCTCCCACTCTTGCCTGCATAGCTTGTAAGCACCTTGTTATTTGTGGACAATTTCAGGAATAGTGGCTCTTCAAATGCAACCCCCCGGGTCCTCACACCCACAGTCTCAGTTTTCTGTTCCTGATCATACATCAAATTTGAATGACCTCATCTGAGGAGTATGACCATCTCAGTTAATATTCCCCTTCCCTAATTCAGTGCAACGTCTGCTGCTCAGAATCCAACTCTTCAACTTGGATTTGAAGTTTCTCGATTTGAAAACACTTACTGCAGATTTTGAAGATTCATTTTGCAATTGAAACATTAACTCTGTTTCTCTCTCCATAGTTGGTGCCAGACCAGATGAGTTTTTCCAGCACTTTGTTTTAATTTCAGATTTCCAGCATCCATGGTATTTTGCTTTTATTTGCCAAAGAGTTAACTGAGACAGAAATAATGAAGATTTGAGTGACAAAGGCTTCATATAGAATTGAACCTCAAGCAGAAGTCAATGTCTTCAGGTTAAAGATGAGGTTTGAATAGGTTCAGAGGCTCTGAACTGTCAGCGTCCCACACTGCTGCATTGAAACAGACATGTCAAACTACAAAATCAAAAAGTAGAGAGGCCATTTGGATTGGCCAGCTCTCTGAATAGTACAAGTCACCATCTATCTCCTTTTTAAACAAAAACATATCTCAGCATATAACATTTTTTCAAGCATGAAGGGAGCATGAAACTATTTCTGGTGTCTGGAACCTGGACACCCTTCAGAGACAGTGTGGTCTCTATCCTTGCACATACATGGATCCCCACCTCTGTTTCAGCACCAAGCTCTAGACAGAGACTGCTTCAGGAGAACTAGGGCAGAACAACAAATCACGACACAGTACATTAATCTGTCCAGACACAGCTAGCTGAGTTATAATATCAAGTGTTGAACTGCTGGGGCTAATCATCACCAGCGGGAAAGGAAAATGAAAGCACATTGATAGAGGAAATTTACTGCAACATCAAAACCCTCAGCTTCTCTACTCTGAATTCCACCTACAGTTTCATCTGCACTTGACAGCAAATATTCCACCTACACACTGCTGACTGCACCGATTGAAGGTCTCGCAGTACATTGTGGAGTCAAGCCACATAGATCAAAAGACCGCAAGTTAGTCTAGCAGCATGAGCGCTATCACAGGATTGTAGAACTGGAACAGAACAGAAAGAGACCATTCCACACATCACGTCAATGCTGACTCTCTGAATGATTTGGAGATGCCGGTGTTGGACTGGGGTGTACAAAGTTAAAAATCACACAACACCAGGTTATAGTCCAACAGGTTTAATTGGAAGCACACTAGCTTTGGGAGCGACGCTCCTTCATCAGTCACCAATGTCATTCTTCATTTCTTTGTTGTCCATTCACTAGAATCACCTTTGCACAAGTGAATTGGACAGATTTTATTGAAGAAATAACATTTTGGGACACAGTATTTGAAGACATGATGAGTGATGAGGAATATGTGATTTTGGACCTATGATTTTCAAAGTCTGCCCACTGGAAGCTTTCCTCACCTCATGTTTGGGTTTGTTGCAGTCTCACTGATGAAAACTGATTGCTTTGATTAGTCTATTATCATCAAATTAAAAGATCTAGGCAGACTCTTTCACCGAAATACTGAGATATTGTCCAGCGGCTGAGACAAAAAATTGAGATGGCTTTTGACCTCTCAGCTAGGTTACAAAGATCTGACTGCACTTTCTGAAACAGAAAGCTTCCTGCCTAACATTTATCCCTCAATTGACATCTGCTGCTTTTGGAGTTTGCTATCATTAAACTACTTGCTGTATTTCCTACATAACAGAGACTCCATTTCAAAAAGGTAACTGGTTCGTTAGGACTTTCTTTGGGACATCCTGAGATCAGCAATGAGGCTAAAGAAACAAGTTTTTCAGTCTTTTAGCACATGACAGAAGAAAAACCAGATAAACGCTGGTATTTTTGTCTCATCTATTCTGTCCTCACTTGACAGCATTGGGCTATCAGATACTGATCAACAACAGGAAGAGGTGTTTTGATATAATCATTCCTAAATGCTGGCAGGGTCAGTATTTATTGCCACGTCTCCAGTTTGACCTTGACCATGTGATTGAATGCCCTCTTCCTGAACCACTGCAGTGCAGGTAATGAAAATGCAAGGGAGAGTGACCCAGCAATGACAGACAAACAGCTGACCTAGAGATGGTGCTGTATGAATGCAGAGGGATTTGCAGCTGGTGGTGATACACCTATTGTACTGTCCATCTAGATTTGCAGTGGCCATGGATATGGGATGCATCGTCAAAGATAACACGGTACTGCTGCACATACTATGGATAATACTCGCAGGAGCAGGAGATACTCAAGTTGGCTTTCCTACCCTCAGTGAATAATCCAGCTGATCACTCACCCAGGCACAAAGAAGTCAATGTTGGCGTGTCTCCTGTCACGATAATTAGATTAGAAGGCACAGCACAGTGCAGAAAGCAAACCTTGGGCCTTCAAACTGCATCGTTCAATTCCACTGCAGAGCCAAGATACCAGGAGAACTTGCCCACTACTGTATTGTTTATACAATTAGTGAAATCCTGACCTCAGACAGGGACTCAGTTGAACATACCTCTGGCAGTGTAGCTCTCCCTCAGTCATGCACTGAACTGTCAGACTAGATTATTGTGCATGGAGAACTTGAACACAACATAAATAAGGAGAAGCTTACAGTTATGTAGTGACTTTCCCTATCCAGTGAAAAATTACACAACACCAGGTTATAGTCCAACAGGTTTATTTGGAAGCACTAGTTTTCAAAGTGCTGCTCCTTCATCAGGTGGTTGTGGAGAATAGGGATCCTACCCAGGAGTGTCTCCAAGGTGCTTCACAGCCAACACATAGTACTTCCTGAAGTCACGGTTGGAAAGCACAAGACACAGCAGTCAACTTGTACACTGCAGGCTTCCATAAATTAACAGGAGAGGAAAGAGCATGAAATCTTTCCTTTTAAAAGCGACGTTGATTGAATGATAAATATTAGGCAGGATACGGTGGGGGTGAAAATACCCTTTTCTGTTTGTACTGGAGCAGGGGGATATTTATGTCCACCCAAGAGGATAAGTCTTTCAGTGCGGTGCGTCTCATCAGAGAGTGAGTATCTCTGACAGTGTAGCACTCATTCAGCACTGCGCTGGAACACTCAGGCTGGATCACACATTCAGCACTTGGACTGAGGATCAAACTCACAACCTTTTAACTTCGAGACAAGAGTGCTGCCCACCAAGCTGGGCAAGAGACCTTTCATAGTGGAACTTCAACAAGATCATAAAACCAAGCATGGGCGGCACGGTGGCACAGTGGTTAGCACTGCTGCCTCACAGCACCAGAGACCTGGGTTCAATTCCCGCCTCAGGCGACTGACTGTGTGGAGTTTGCACGTTCTCCCCGTGTCTGCGTGGGTTTCATCCAGGTGCTCTGGTTTCCTCCCACAGTCCAAAGATGTTCGGGTCAGGTGAATTGGCCATGCTAAATTGCCCATAGTGTTAGGTAAGGGGTATATGTAGGGGTATGGGTGGGTTGCGCTTCGGCAGTCGGTGTGGACTTGTTGGGCCGAAGGGCCTGTTTCCACACTGTAAGTAATCTAAGTAATCTAATCTAATCAAGCAAGCAACTCTCACTAGTTCAGAGGGTACAGTATATTTTATCTGGTAATGTGGCATGAGATAGTTGAAGAGTAACTACTTGAGCCAACATATTATGCTGCCTAATAACTTTAAAATCTCTGTCCTATTGTCCTACAGAAATACCATAACTTACGATGATAACATGACTGGATGTACTAAAAAGTAGGTGCCTGGATAAAATGTCCCAATTCATTTGATGTGCCAGGATATCTCAATATTCTACATACCTCTGTATGTTAGAAACCAACATCAGAGAGATAATTAGCATAGACAGAGGTAAGGTTTGAACAAATTAGCATCTCAATAAAATATAAGCACATTTGAAGAAGCCTTAGATGTTGGTAAAGGAAAGGTGAGGAAAACTAGTTGCATATGATTCCAGTATATTAATGATCTTTTTTTTGGAAAGAATCATTTTCTTTTCAATTCAAAGTGAAAACTACAGAATTACAATTTAAATGAAATACATTTCAAATGAAAACTATACTTATTAATGTTCTGATTTTATCCTGAAGGAATAGATTCTCTTGGGCAAAGATCCCTGCAGGTCAGCTGTCCACAGACATCAGAAACAAAAGGACATTTTATGCATGATTCATGCTGGGCTATTTGACTGCAGCAGCATCACAGTCGAGGCTACTCATATTCTCATCCAACATTTATGCTTTCTATACAAATGTACATTTATGTAGAGTGTTTCAGGTATTAGAAGATGTTTCAAATTATTTTATATGGTGATAAACAAGGACCAACAGAAGATGAAGAGGGTGGCTGAGTGGGGGAGAAATAGAGAGAGATCAGATGGCAGTAACAGCATGATCATTCTTTGAGAGGCTTCAAAGCAAGGATGGGGTGCAGATGTTGAATGAGGGAGCTCCAGAGGATGGGATGATGAGCAGAGAATACATGAAAAAGCAACTGAAAGCAAAATGCTGAGTGATTGACTCGTTAGAGGAGGGCAGCTAACTCAGTCCAGCCCAGACTGGGGATTACACCTGTGATGCACTGGTTCATTAATGTCCTTTCGAGAACAAACCTGCTCTCCTTATGGGATCTGGTCTACATATGATATCAGGTCCACAGCAAGTGTTGGTTATAACTAGCCTCTGACATACATAGGAATTCACTTTCTCCAGGGCAAGTAAGTACGGGCCATAGAAGCTGACCTTCCCAGGAATGCCAGGATCCCATGAATGGATAAAAAGAAAGCTAATTGACATGGACTGGTACTGCACCAGTTTGTTACAAAAACTGACCTTCAAATCTGCTTCAGATTTTAAAGCTTTAAAAATCTAAGACTGTCTTGCTGCTAAAATGTTGACCTTTAAATATTTTTTCTCCAAACTCAACAATATCTCTAATATGAGCCATTCCTGAAGAAGGACTCATGCCCGAAACGTCGATTCTCCTGCTCCTTGGATGCTGCCTGACCTGCTGCGCTTTTCCAGCAACACATTTTCAGCTCTGATCTCCAGCATCTGCAGTCCTTACTTTCTCCTACAATATCTCTAATAGTCAATTAAACTCCAAATATCATTTTTTTGAAAGAGGTCACTGATATAATGAAATTAAATAATGAAACTACTTTTTCTACAAAAATAGACACAGAATGCAAAGAAAGTTGACATAGAAAGAACAGCTAGTTGGCTCATCCAGGCTATCTTGCTAGTTATTCTCCGCACAGTCCCTAAACTTAATCCCCTGCTTACCCTGTGCCTGAACCCTTGAACTACATCCTGAGTCTTTCTTTCCACTGCTCAGTCAGGTCTGCACTGGGTGACCGGGACATTTTTATTATTTCAGCATGTCCCAAATCACTTTAGAGTTATTTCAAAGGTGTCATCACAGTGAAAGCCAATTTGCACACAATAAACTCCCACAAACAGGAACATGTCCGTGACCAGAAACCTGTTTATGTCATCTTAGCTAAGGGACAAATGTTGGCTAAGACAGTGTGAGTGTCTTCCCTAATATTCACAGGAATTGCATGGAGTATTTTATGGGAAAACGGGCCTCAATGTAACTCATTTGAAGGATAATTCCTCCTGCAATACAGTTCTCTCTGAGAACTGCACAAGAGGTCACACCTTTGGACCTGCATCCAAGCAAAATATGGTCAGCCTTAGGAGGGTACTGGTAGAATAAAGCAGGTCTGCCTGAAGGAGTGCACTGGGATCATTGCATAACCAGAAGCAAATTAGGCCAGTGGTATCCTTTAAGACTAGTTAACCTAGTTCTGAATATCCAAGAGATTTACCTGCTCCTCTAGTACCTATGGCAACCAATTTATTTATAGAGAACTAATCATAGGGCATTATACGCGGCAGTTATTCTCAGACAGAAACAAGAAACAAAAGCAATCATCTGGAACAATCAAAGTTCAAAAATCTATTTCAGTCCAGCTACATCTCTCCATCTGTAATCGGTAAGGATTTTTTCTAAAATCTTCCTTCTTCATGGACAAAGTCTAGATATTCTTATTTGTGTTCAGTTGGATATATTCTAGAACTGGGTCACTTCAATTAAAGCTGAAAATGTGTTGCTGGAAAAGCGCAGCAGGTCAGGCAGCATCCAAGGAGCAGGAGAATCGACATTTCGGGCATAAGCCCTTCATCAGGAATGAGGAAAAAAGGCAGCATCCTGCTGCGCTTTTCCAGCAACATATTTTCAGCTCTGATCTCCAGCATCTGCAGACCTCACTTTCTCCTCATTTCAATTAAACACTACCATGTCAGACAGATGATGCTGCACAAATATAGCTTTACATTGAACCTTTGCTGGGACTCCATGTCCAATTCAATTCACTTTTGTATTTAAAAAAAAGTTTATTTTCTTGAACTCGTATAGAATATTCAGCTGGAGCACTGTACCCAGTTTTGCCTGCCACACTTTAGGAAGGATGTAAAGGCACTGGTGAGAGTGCAGAAACGATTCATGAGAATGGTTCAGGGATGAGGAACTCCAAATCTGTCAATAGATTGGAGAAGTTTTCCTTCGAGACATGAAGGTTGAGGGGAGGTCAGATGAAGATGTACAAAATCATGCAGGATCTACACAGGATAGCTGGAGAGAATTTTTTTTTCCCATTTGTGGAAGGATTGAGAAGCAGAGGACACATTTAAGCTAATTAGCAAAAGAAGCAATGGTAACATGGAATAACATTTTCACCGAGAGCAGTCAGGAGCTGTCGTGCACTTCCTAAGAGTTTGGAGACAAGCTCCATCAAGTTATTTAGGAAGGAACCAAAAGAGAAAATGCTGGAAAATCTCAGCAGGTCTGGCAGCCTCTCTGTAAGGAGAGAAAACAGCTGACGTTCCGAGTCTAACTGACCCTTTGTCAAAGCTTTTGCTTTTATTTAGGAGGGAACTGGATTATCAGTGAAGGAAGAATATGCAGGGTTACAGGGGAAAAAAAATTTGTAGAACTGGTAAACTGTTCCTTGGAAGGCTGGCACAGACCTGATAGGCCGAACTGTCTCGCCTTCAGTGCTGGAACCATTCTGTGATTCTGAAAGGGTGTAATTGGCCTCATAATCCTGTTGCAGGACACTGATGACATGGTTGTGTTGTAGAGGTCTTAGTATGTAACCAGTAGATAGTGCACAATATATGGACAGCACATACACATTCAGCCAGACACCCATGGATGTAACCACCACACACGAACAACTTCGTATGGATATATACAAAAAAACTGATTCACAGAATATGCACACACTGACACACTCATATAGAAACTGGACAGAGATATGGATTGGGAACCTTAACTAAATTATCTTTCTCCCTACTGAAAAGCACTTCAATTAACTACAATGCTTCAATTCTTTCTCTGCCTACACTAGTTGATTTAGGCCAGACATACAGGTGGATGCAGCTCAGCATGTGGCCTGTGATCCTGTGTCAGACACTTCATCAATATAACATAGGACAACAGAGGTGGTGTGAAAATGTATATTAAAGCAAAACTCTGCAAGGGGTTTCTGGTCAAATAGGGCAAATAAAGGAAAATAAGTTTTCTTAGAGTGAAGGTTTTATTGGATTGGCTTTTTCTGAACAGATCTGCACAAGCATCTTGAAGAAGTAGGAACATGGGATGGGATCATTTATGGAGAGTATGTCGGAGGAAAAGAACATAAGGATGTTCCTGAGCAGGGAGCTGCTCATCCAAAGCTCCCACTCATAATTCCAACCTAATCATGCTTGCTGAAAGGAAATGGGTATACAATAGGTGAGGACTGGTTGCATTTCTACCGTGATGACCTGCACAGTTCAAAAGCCTGTCCGTAAACATTTAATAAACTTACACAGGGACTCATGTTAGAGCTTACAGAATTATCTGAGTGTTTCAGGGCAGGGCAAGGAGGTAAGACGACAATAAAAATGAAACTCTGTGGTCCGGACCAGCTGCAGCCAAACAGCCCTTCACAAAGCAGAGTGCATGCAATATCCCACCAGGAAATATTAAATATTCATGTAAACCAATGCACTAATGGCTGGTTTACAGTCATCTGCCATTAATTCTAATAGGAGTAAGCAGCTGAGAGAGAAACACAGCCCTGAACTGAGAGGGGTTTGGGGCAGGATGAGGAGAGGAGAGAATCAGGTTCTGTACTAATATTAACACTGACAGCTATCAGAACTGGACAGCAACCTCTGACACACTTATTTTTAGCACTGTTTGCAAGGACTCGTTGACCTAATTTGTCTCCGGTGGAGATTATAGCTGACTACACACCTCATCTGTGCTTTTTGCTGACGGCTTTTTAGACCATGATTATTATTACAAAGCTATTCCTGGACCACACAGACATGTACCAATTGAAGGTGAGGTCATTCCCAAAGTCAAGGATGAGCAGATTAAGCAGCTGACATCGATTTCAGGATGATCTGGAATGATGCTTAATTATCTCAAAAGTAAATCAAATGCTGAACTGTTAGAGAATAATAAAGAGCAGTAGGCCTTTCAGCCCTTTGAGCATGCTGTACCAGTCAATCAGATGGTGGCTGATCAGATGTTTGCTTCATATTCACTTCCTGCATATCTCTTGCAACCTTCAATTTCCTTGTTGATTTAAAATTAATCTAACTGTGCTTTCAATATATTTACTGAGCTCCTGCCAGCCCTCTCACCCTTACAGGTATCAGTTACAGGTTTGGAAGGTGCAGAGGAGCCTTGGTGAGTTTGTGCAGTGCATTTTGTACATAGTTCGCACTGTTGCTCCTGTGTGTTGGTGATGAAGGGAGTGACGGTGGTAACTGCGCTGCTAATCAAAAAGGCTTCATTGTCCTGGATGACGCTGAGCTTCTGGAGTATTATTAGACCTGCACCCATCTAGATCTGGCTGCATAAGGACACTGACTGCTCCGGTACCTGTACAGTTGCAAATGGAACTTTTTGTTTCTAAACTCCAATGAGTATCAGGTCAACTTGCTTTTTGTGTAAAGCCAGCCCATCACTCCAGGAGTTAGCCTCGTGAACCTTACCAGAATTGTCTTCAATACACGAACATCCCACTTTAAGACTGAGGTCCCAAACTATATGCAGTATTTCTGAATAATTAAGATGATAAATCGAGGACTGGTATCAGATGGCTTTAACGTTGTCATTAACTTATAGCAGTCAAGGAAGACAGAATAAGACAAAGGCGTTTCATCATCTTGAAAACATAAAAATGAATTGAGTAACTGACACTGTGATCAATCCCAGTAGTCCAGCTTTGAAGAAAGAAATTAAACTTTGAATCATGAGTAGAAAGTTGAAATTATTGTGAATTAAGTGGATGAAATACAGTTTTCCATCCCATGTGACCTAATTACTTTCCAGGTCTAGGGGATACTATTTAAAAATAAGAGATCAGTGATTTAAGTGGAAGGAGAAATTTAAGAGAGGGGTTAGCTTTAAAAGGAAACGGAGGGGTAACTTTTTCAAACAGAGGGTGGTGTGTGCACGGAACAAGCTGTCAGAGGAAGTGGTGATTGCGGGTACAATTGTAACATTTGTAAGGCATCAGGATGGGTATATAAATAGCAAGTGTTTATAGGGATATGGACCAAATGCTGGCAAATAGGACTGAATTAATTAAGGATCTCTGGTTAGCATGGACGAGTTGGATAGAAGGGTCTGTTTCTGTGCTGTATGAAACACCATCACAGGTAGCCTTTACAATCAAGACATGAATGTGAATCTCTTTGTCACTTCATCAGGACAGGGGATTGAAGAGGATTCTGTACTCTGAAGGTCACAGGAAGATACTTCACACACAACACATGGATTAGATACGATATAGAAGTAACCCAAACAGCCTTTCAAGCCTGCCCTGCCATTCAGTAAGATTTTGGCTGATCCATTTAGCTAAATTCCAACTTTGGATGTCCAGAGGCCCACTGAAGATGTTACCTAGTATGGTGATGAAACATCTGAAAATGAACCTTCCAGCTCAGCAAGCAAACCTACATCCAGAACCTCAACCTGCAAATCTTCTCAAAACTTGCTAAATTCCAATTTCCACATTCCCACCAATCCATGATAACATTTGATTCGATTGTCTAGCAACTATCTATCTCCACCTTTAAAATATTCAACCACGCTTGCAGCTACAATTTCTCTTCCACTGAAGCTCAGTTTTGTTTCAGGATTAGAACTTTGAAACAATCTATGCAAAGTTTCAAATCTGTCATTTCAGACAGATTGCCAGCTTTACAAAAATGGGTTGGTGCGTCACCTTGGGAAAAATACACACATGAGGAACCAGTCAGATACACACAGAGAATTAATTAAAAGCAAAATTCAAACTGCGTATCAGCAGCCTAGGCACTTGGAGGAATACAATGGTTGCCATGTTGCCTTCCCCCTTGAAAAACCCCCACACTGCTCTGTATTCCAGGACCTTCTGAATCAGCTTTACTAGAAATATGGTGGGCGCTGTGCTCTACGTATCCCCAGAGCTACAGGCAAAGACTGGACATGTCCCTTTTAATGGCATGAGCTAGTACTTGCAGTTTAGATGTCAGTCAATAAGGAAACAGATGATTGCTAGTAAATTGGTGGTGGTGGGGGTGATAGAGCGGGGAGCTGAGTGAGGTGGCAGGGGTAGGGTGTAGTCATGCTTGGAGATTAGTCAGATGAGTCAGGGGTCGGGGAGGGGGGTAGGATGTCAATGTGAGTGTGTCATTTGCATTGTGAAATCAGGAGTTAGACTCAACTTTAACTGTTTCACATTTCTGGGCGAAGTGAAGCAAATTGCCTGATTCTATCACTTGGAACCCTTTGTTTGTGAATGGGAGAGAGAGTTCTCATCTCACAGGATAGCTGACATGATCTCTCTCTCTAAACTGATCAGCATGTCGACGCTGTTCCCAGTGTTGACTTTCAGTTTCCAGAAGTTGCTGCCACACACTGACCTCGGGGGTCCTCGCGGAAGAAGAAATTATTAGAAGGAACATCGGCTGACACATGTGCCTTCATTCTACTCATGATACCACTCTGCCTATTCCAGAAGTGGGTTCAGTTTAACTTTCAAGTCAGTACCAGACTATCCTTTCCATCAGATTGTTGGACTATCTTTCTCCTTAGTAGGAACTTCAACATCTCCTATGAGAGAGGCAACCATACCAACCTCATATTGAAATCACTGTTACTGGATCCCCATTGCTGTTGCATTACAGATCTGAACCCATTCCCTTCCTCACCTTAAGTGCCACTAGCCTCTGAATATTTGCGTTTGTTATCAACTATTTGCCTGGAATCAGACAAATTTTGTTTTCTACTAGAAGGTATGCAATAACGAGCAGTGACTCTAACCTGACTTTGTTGATTTACCTCAGCATAAGGACTCCCAAATGCCTCCATTACCTTGTTAACTTACATGAACTAACTGCTCAAAAGTGCATACTGAAGCAGACTCCTTCCTTGTGCACACAGCTAGGTGTAATGTTATATTATTATAGAATCATTTGGCACAGAAGACCACTTCGCCCATTGTGTATGTGTCATCTCTTTGAAAGAGCTAACCAATTAGTCACATCTCATCCATCTCTTCCCCATAAACCTGAGCATCAGGAAATGGCAGTGTCTATTGACCAAGGCATCAGGAAGCCCAGTCCCAGCTATCTGATGTAAGCCAAAATACATGTGACACATGGGTTTACTGACACTCAGCATTTGACACTGGATGAAGCCAAGTGTCCACACTACTCTGCATGAGATGGTAACTGTACCTCTTGCCCAAGTTGTTGACGGGTGTAGCAAGGCCTCGGGAGTTTGCGGCTGACTTTCGGTGGGCTGGTCCCTTCTTGCTGCGGCTGTTACTGCCGCCGTGGTTACTGCTGTCACTTTCCTCTCGGGTTGGTGTGCTGCTCCCCTTGCTGTTCAGATCCCTCAGGACATCGTAGTTTATCTTGCTCGAGATCTTCTTCTGCTCTAGCATTTTTTCTATGGCTTCCCCTGCGGTGCTGGCTCGGATTGGCTCGCGTTTCTTAGATGACTTTCTGGGCTTTGAAAGAAACGGAGATTTGTTGACATTAAGTCCCCTTGCTCCAAGTGACTCAAAGGTAAGGGTTTGTCATGCAGGCAATCAAAAGCAGAACTCTCTGTGTATTTATTGTGTCCGAAATGCAATACAACGCCCAAAGATGCTTCACAAGAGGGGAAGAAAACACAATGTGCTACAAGGCTTAATCAAAAAAATGAGTTTGAAACAGCATTTCTAGAAGGAGGAGGGAGAGAGAGAAGTTGGAAGATGTAGAAAAATTAAACAGCCGAAATTATAGCCAACAATTAATACCAGGGATGGTGTGGAGGCCAGAATTAGAGCAGCATTGATATTGTGGATGGCTGTGGGAATGGAGATGATGGAGAGAGGGAACAGTTTTCAGGATTTCATAGGATCTAAGGAAAAGTAGGCAAGTGCGATTTCAAAACAGGGTGAGAATAAATGCAACAGACAGGAATTGCTGGAGAAACTCAGCAGGTCTGGCAGCATCTGTGGAGAGAAGGCAGAGTTAACATTTTCAGGTCCAGTGACACTCAGGATTTTTGTTTCAGATTTATTGAGTATGTTCTGCCATTTAATAAGATCATGGCTGATCTGATAATTCTCAACTCCACTTTCCTGCCTTATCCCCCAACTCCTAGCTTACTGATTAAAAGTCTATCTCAGCCTCAAATATCTACAGCTCTCTGCAGTGAGGAGTTCTACAGACTCACCATCCTCTGAGAGAAGATATTCCTCTTCATCTTGGTCCAAAATGGTTTGAGTAAAAAATGAGGTCTGCAGATGCTGGAGATCACAGCTGCAAATGTGTTGCTGGTCAAAGCACAGCAGGTTAGGCAGCATCTCAGGAATAGAGAATTCGACGTTTCGAGCATAAGCCCTTCATCAGTTTTGACCCCTTATTCTGAGACTTTCCCACAACTAGAAAAAACCTCTCCACATCTACTGGCAAGTCCCCTAAGAATCTGTACGTTTCCATAATGGCACCTCTCATTGTTCTAAACTTCAGTGAGTATAGGCATAAACTATGAATCTTCTTTGGACAATGTCAGTATATCTTCCCTTACAGAAGGGGCCCAAAACTGTTCACAGCACTTCAGCTGGGGTCTTACGAGTGCCTTGTATAGTTTTAGCAAGTCCTCCTATTTTTCTGTCTCACAGCGCCAGAGTTCAATGTTGTGGTTCTGTTCGCCGAGCTGGGAATTTGTGTTGCAGATGTTTCATCCCCCGTCTAGGTGACATCCTCAGTGCTTGGGAACCTCCTGTGAAGCGCTTCTGTATTGTTTCCTCCGGCATTTATAGTGGTTTGTCTCCGCCGCTTCCAATTGTCAGTTCCAGCTGTCCACTGCAGTGGCCGGTATATTGGGTCGCAAGCACTGAGGATGTCACCTAGACAGGGGACGCAACATCTGCAACACAAATTCCCAGCTTGGCGAACAGAACCACAACAACGAGCACCCGAGCTACAAATCTTCTCACAAACTTTGAATCCAGTTCAATTCCAGCCTCAGGTGACTGTCTATATGGAGTTTGCGTGTTCTCTCTGTGTCTATGGGGGTTTCCCCTGCGTACTCCAGATCCCCCCCCACAGCCAAAAGATGTGCAGCTCAGGTGGATTGGCCATGCTAAAAAAAAATCCTTAGTGTCCAAGAATGCGCAGGTGAGTAGCCTTAAGTGGGTTAGCCCTGTTCAAAATCCCATGTGGGGTTACGGGATGAGATGGGAATTGTGGTGGATGCGATGCTCTTTGGAGGCTCGGTGCAGGCTCGAGTGGCTAAATGGCATCTTTCTACACTGTTGGGATTCTACAATTCTTTTTGTAATCTTTCTCCATTCAAATAATATTCAGCTCCTCTACTTTATCTCAAAATGCAAAACCCCACATTTTCCCATATTATATTCCAGCTGCCAAGTTTTTGCCCGAACAATCCACCTTTCTATAGCCCTCTGTAGACTCTTTTTGTCATCGCTCACTACCTACCTTCCCACCTATTTTTGTGTCATCCCCAAACTTGACAACAATACATTCACTTTCCTCATCCAAGTCAATAACATACACTGTAAATAACTGTTACCCCAGCATTGATGACTGTGGCACTCCACTAGTTACAGGGTGCCATTCTGAAAATCCGCCCCTCTTCCCAACTCTGCTTTCGATTAGTTACCAATTATCCATTCTAATATACCTCCCCAACACCATGGAATCTTGTCTTAGTAAGAAACATAACGTGGTACCTTATCAAATGCTTTTTGTCAGTCTAAACCACATCTGCTGGTTCTCCTTTATCTACCCTGCATGCTACTTCTTTGTCAGATGTGATTTCCTCTTCATGAAGTTATGCTGACTCTGCCTTGATCATATCATGTATTTCTATATGTGCTGTTATTACATACTTTTTCAAAGATTTGAACATTTTCCCAATGACAAATGTTAAGCTAACTCTATTTTTGAAGAAGAATGCTTCAGTGGTGGTTTGGCGATCCTCAGGACTTTTCCAGAATCTAAGAAGTCCAGTGCACCCACTGTCTCTGTAGCTACTTCCTCAAATATCCTGAGATGTAATCCATCAGACCCAGGGATGTATTGGACTATTGGTTTCCCAAAGACTTTTTGGCTAGTGATAGTTATAGATCTCAGCTTAGGTAATTATATCACATCTTGATTGTTAGTTTTTGAGATTATTATTAATGTATTCTATTGTGAAGACAAATGCAAAATATTTATTCAGTACTTGTCACTGCCTGGCTCGCCATTATTATTTTCCCAGCCTTGTTCTCTAGGAAGCCGATGCCAACTTTGGCCTCTCTTTTCTGGTTTATATATTTAAAGAAGTTCTTCTGCCAGTTTTGATATAATTTGCTAGTTAACCCTCAAAATTTATTTTCCCCTCCTTTTTTTTGGTCATGTTTTGTTAGCATTGAAAAGATTCCCAGTCCTCTGTTTTGCCATTAATCTTTGTCACGTTCTATGTTATTCTTCTTTCAATCCTTAACTTTCTGACTTAATCATTGTTGATTTATCTCCTTTCTGGAATCCTTCTTCCTCACTGGGATACATCTTTGCTGTGAATTATAAACTAATTGCTGGCATTGTTCCTCAGCCATATTTTCAATTAAACTCCTTTCCTAGTCCACTCCAGCCATTCTTCTGGTCTCCAGCATTCCAGTTATTTTGTAATTACTCTTATTTAAAGTTCCGCACAGTTGTTTCTGACCAAGTTGCCCACAAACCGAACACTAAATTTAACCATGATATGGTCACAGTTTCCTAGGGGATCTATTACACTGAGTTTATTTATCAAACCAGTGTCTTATTTACAGATACCAAATAGTTTGATCCCTGGCTGGATCCACAGCATATTGTTCTAGAAATTGCTCCAGTATACACTATGAATTCTGCCCCATGGCTAACTCTGCCACTCTGACTATCCAATCGACTTGAAAGGTTAAAGTCAACCAAGATAAATGCAGTGCCTTTTTGACATGCCTCATTACCTCCTGATTTATTCTCTCATATAGCAATTGTTAGGGGGCTCATAGACTGTTCCCACCAAAGTCTTCATCCCCTTGTGTTTTCTTACCTGCAGCCTTAAGAGAGAGAGTGAGAGAGAAAGAGAAACAGAATCTGAGAGAAGGAAGGACAGGTGACAGGGAGATTGCACTGAGCGCAAAGAGAATGCCAGACTGACAGCAGCAGGGCGCGAGTCCGAGAGAAAACAAAACAGGCACACATTTAAAAAAGGTTTTGCAGTTGTTAAGTGACTGTCTAGTTGATAATATCAACATTATTGTCTGTCAACAAATGACATTCACTGAACAAGCCTATAGGGCTCATGGAAACATGGAATCAGCAAAATTTACTGAAGAAGGAGTGTAACATGAAGGTGCAAATGTTTGCATTTCCAAAGAATTAATAGTTTCTCGACTTCAGTTGGTAAAATCACTTCAATATGTATTACCTTCTGCTCTTTGTAAATCCCGAGCTCTTTCTCTTTGGCTATCCGTTCCTCCTTTTCTGCAAACAAAATGTCAACGTTATTTTCAGGTGATAGCTTCCAATGATTTAGTCAGTTGGCTCATCTGATGAAAGAGTCTGAAATGTTATCTCTGTTTATTGCTGTACATTCTGCTTTTGATACAAAATGTGCCGAGTTCCTTCTCCACTCTGTGATTGAGCTGGCTGACCACAGCTAGCACAGCATTAGCGATACTGCAGTCAGTCTGGTTGGGAGGGATGTTCCAAGCTCTGGCTCACTGCTAACTCGTGGCTTGTGCTGCAAAGTGTATTTGGGTGCTGCGTCCGTGTTCAGTTGTGACGGAATCCCTCCATTGTGGAAACAGGCCCTTTGGCCCATCAAATCCACACCGACACTTTAAAGAGCATCCCACCCAGACCCACCCCATCCCTGTAATCCTGCATTCCCCATGGCTAATCCAGCTAGCCTGTACATCCCTGGACACTATGGGCAATTTACCATGGTCAATCCACCCAACCTGAACATCTTTGGACTATGGAAGGAAACTGAAGCACCCAAAGGAAACCCACACAGACACGGGGAGAATGTGTAAACTCCACACAGTCACCTGAAGCTGGAATCGAGCCGGGCTTCTTGGTGCTATGAGGCAGCAGTGCTAACCACTGAGCCACCATGGTGTGTATACTACAGTCAAATTGATTCTCAACAGAAGGCAAATGGCCACTCAAACTAGAAAATACAGGTGCTTAGCTGATCTTGTGTTCAGTCTCATGTGTCTGTAATTTTGTGGTGCCTTCATGACATCAGGTGGTTTACAGAGTTAAGTACTATTTTGAAGTGCAGTCACTATCAGAATGGAACGGATCTCCAAGTGTACTAAATATTCAGGACAAAAACTCTGGAATAATTTAACAACTGACTGACGACAGAGTGGGATTTCTGTTTATTTTTCCCATGTGCATAGGTTAAATGACCAAGCTCATTTACATTGCAACCTTGTGAATAAGTGTGACCGTTCCCTGTAGGATGCACACACGACTGTGCAGCTGTCAGATTCTAACCTACACACAGCTCATTACTTATTCCACACTTTTAACTGTGCAGATGTTATCTAGCCTAATGAATTAATAAAAATCACAAAGCACTACAGGTGATGGGGCTTTATGGTGGAGGCGGAAACCACTTGCTGAAACCTCTCGGTGAAGCTGAAAATGCTGGAGATAAGCAAATTGTCAGCACGTGGAAACACTGTGGATGAAGGTTCCATTGACGTGTACTCGCTCACTGGGTTTGCTGGCCTCCCACTGGCATCCACTAACCTATAGCACTTCCTGCTTTTATTTCTATAAAAAAAGGGCATTTGGGATTGAGCTTGATTTAATCCCACTGATTCCAGATTGCTCGGTTTGATGTGAAACGGGAACGTGTTACAAATCTCCCTGGTCCATTCTACCCTCGTCCTTAGAAACACACTTGCCAGAGTTCTGGCTCTCCAACTCCTCTGCCCTTTCCAATTCTTTCCCATCTTTCTCACATACACTCACCCTTTTGCTCCTTCAGGTAATCTGCGTTCTCTCTCAGCCACAGCTCAGTTTTCATTTCCACTTCCTTCTCGTTGAGCAGATACTGCACAAAAAAAGACAAGATACAATCATAGTTGAAGGTCAACTGCATAAGGAGCTGATGAAGCTTCAGGATGGCTAAAGTGAAAGAACAGCAATACACCACTTTCTGACAGATAATTGAAGACACATCAGCATTCCTTGTCATTCAGTCACAAAGACTGATTAAGTCCCTCCTACGACTTCTATTTATAGAGTTCCTTTAATGCAGTGAAACATCTTAAGACATTTCATAAGAACGTTATCAAACAGAATTCCGCAGAATGTTACAAGCATTTATTAGGGCAGATGACCTAAAGCCTGAGTCAAGAAGGTAGGGTAATGTAGAGTTTAACAAAGGAGATGTGAAAGGTTGTGTGTGTGTGTGTGTGTGTGTGTGTGTGTGTGTGTGTGTGTGTGTGTGTGTGTGTGTGTGTGTGTGTGTGAGAGAGAGAGAGAGAGAGAGAGAGAGAGAGAGAGAGAGAGAGAATGCGCGCGCGGGCGAGCGTGGGTGCAAGTGCAAGAGAGAGAGGGAGAGAGAGAGAGAGAGAGAGGGGCTCAGGGAGAAATTCCACAGCTTAGGGCTAAAGCAGCTCAACATATAACAAATGTATCAGGAATAGGAATAGGCCATTCAGCCCTTCGAGCCTGCTCCACCATTCAATAGAATCATGACTGTAACCGCAACTCCACATTCCCTCATCTCCCCTGAGATTTCACCCCCATTGCTTAGTAAGGATCCATTTAGCTCTGCCACAAGGGCGATCACCTTTTTAGGAAGAGAATTCCAAAATCTCTTTACCTTCAGAAAAAAAGGTTTTGCCTCATCTTTTGAAATGGACAGCCCTTGACGTTTAAACCAAGATTCGATTTTCGAGATTTCCCCATAAGAGGATACATCCTCTTCCCATCCACACTGTCAAGGCCCTCTCTAGAATTTTATGATTTAATCAAGTCTCAGTTTTCTCCAGTCTATAGGCTATGGCCGGTCCAACCCTTCCTCATAAGACCACCTGACCATTCCAGTACTAAACTTCCTCTGGCATAGTCACTAATAACAGAGCTGTTAACATCTGGGCTGCACAGGACCACTGAGCGTAGGAATCTGATGGTTGTAGGGCTCAATTAAGTCACAGAGGTAGACTCCATATCCCTTAGTTGAAAAGTGTGGTGCTGATAAAACACAACCGGCCAGGCAGCATCTGAGGAGCAGGAGAATCGATGTTTCGGGCATAAGCCCTTCTTCAGGAATGAGGCTGGTGTGCCAAGCGGGCTGAGATAAAAGGTAGGGGGAGGGAGGGAATTTGGGGGAGGGGTGGTGGGAATACGATAGGTGGAAGGAGGTTAAGGTGAGGGTGATAGGCTGGAGAGGGGGTGGGGGCGGAGAGGTCGGGAAGAAGATTGCAGGTCAAGAGGGCGGTGCTGAATCCGGGGGTTGGGACTGAGATAAGGTGGGGGGAGGGGAAATGAGGAAGCTGGAGAAATCTACATTCATCCCGTGTAGTTCCGCCTAGGAACCCTCCAACCACTCCGCCCCCACCCCCTCTCCGGCCTATCACCCTCACCCTCACCTCCTTCCATCTATCATATTCTCAGCGCCCCTCCACCAAATTCCCTCCCCCCCACCTTTTATCTCAGCCCGTTTGGCACACCAGCCTCATTCCTGAAGAAGGGCTTATGCCCGAAACGTCGATTCTCCTGCTCCTGGCCGGCTGTGTTTTTCCAGCACCACACTTTTCAACTCTAGTCTCCAGCATCTGCAGTCATCACTTTCTCTACATCCCTTAGACATGGTTCTGGCCTTCCTGGTCATTGGGACATCCTTCCTGCATTTACTCGGTCTAGAATTTTATAGGTTTCCATGCAATCGCCCATCATTCTTCTAAATTCCAATGACTATATCCCTGACTGATCCAATCTCTCTTCATTAATTACTCCTGCCATCCCAGGAATCAGTCTGGTTAACCTTTGCTGCTCTCCCTCTATAGCAAGAGCATCCTTCCTCAGAAAAGGAGACGAAAAACTACACACGATACTCCAGGCGTGGTCTCACCAAGGTCTTGTACGATTGCAGTGAGACAGCTCTGCTCCTGTACTCAAATTCTCTTGCTATGAAGGTCAGCTTTCCATCTGCCTTCTTTAGGGCCTGCAGGACCTGCATGCTTCCCTTCAGTGACTGGTGTACAAGGACACCAAGGTCTCTTGGCACTTCCCCCACTATTTTTATATGAACTTACAACTACACCACTGTCATCATAATGTTTAAGGAGAGGAAATTTCTGCTCAGCCAGTACTGGATGTTGGATAAGTGTTCTTAGTAACACAAGGGGATGATGAGATGGAGCTAGGCTTTGTCAATAAACAAATGGAAAACAATGTTTTAAAACGATGCAACATGTAATGACGGAGCCTCAGACAGACGCCAGAGACAACAGTCCAGAAGTCAGACAAGTATGCTGAGCTGCCTGCAGTCCTTCTCGTTGCGAGATGAATGTGTCCATGCCCTCGTTCACAGCAGTGGAATCAAACATTGTCATAAGCAGGCTCAAAGAATATCCAAACACTTGAGTATTAACTTCCTGCCCCTATGACATTGTTTTCACCTTGAATCAGGTCTGATTTTAGTTCTGGGGGGGATTTTGAGCAGAGCAGTGTTCAACGTTTTTTTCTGTGCCATGTTGAGGGCGTGGTCCCATTTCTTCACTACTGTTAGGCCTCGACAGCTTGCTGATATACCAAGGGTGGGAGAATACAGCAACTCCTCAGCAAAACAGGTAATACTTAACTGGGCAAAGACCCAGTTAAGATGTCAGTAAGGGAATGTACAGTTTGCTATAATGGTCAGAATGCCACGCTTCCACTGGTGAAAGCTCCTCCTACTAGAACCCAGGAATCTTTTTTTTTCCACCAGTAGTGGTGGAAATGTAAGTGCTGCCCCTATGCAATGCAAGCAATGTATTTTAACTGGTCTGCTGGGATTGAGAGGAATATTAGGGTGGCATGGTGGCACAGTAGTTAGCGCTGCTGCCTCACAGCACCAGGTTCAATTCCAGCCTCGAGCGACTGTCCGGGTGGAATTTGCACGTTCTCCTCGTGTCTGTGTGGGTTTCCTCCGGGTGCTCCGGTTTCTTCCCACAGTCCAAAGATGTGCAGGTTACGTGAATTGCCCATAATGTTAGGTGCATTCATCAGAGAGAAATGGGTCTGGGTGGATTACTCTTCGGAGGGTCAGTGTGGACTGATTGGGCTGAAGGACCTGTTTCCACACTGTAGGGAATCTAATCTAATCTAAAAAAAGAGGCCATGTTTGTAGGTGACTCTCTGTGTGCAGCTAGATGGATAAGACTCTGGGAAGGTCAGAAAGCTGGATAAGTTTCCAGGCATGGCGGGGGGTGGCATGGAAAGGTACGCAAATTAGGGTAGGATTTTAAAGTTCTCCATACAGGTGTGATGGGAGAGGGAGAGTGGTTTATTTTAGGATAGTCAGGTGGGTGATCTACCTACAATTCATTGCAAACTGCCAACAGTAAGTGGTACAAAGGTTTCTTGCTGATTTATTTGTTCTGTCCCTGCTCATCAGAACTGCCATCTCACTGAAACGAAAGTCACAATAGCAAAGCCTTCTGTAAGGCAGTGTGCCATTGCTGAAGGCAATGCTATGAAAACCTTCCCAACATCAAAACAAAAATGTAAACCAAAAAAGTGAATTATCCTACACAATGTTCCTCAGCTGAGAGATGGTAGTGCTAGGAAATTAAACTTCAATCGCATTCAGTGTCACCATCAAAACCGCAATGCAGCTACATCAGGGGATGGCTACAGAGCAGAGGATAAGGTGTGTGCAGGACAGGGAGGGTGCATGTTCTGGACAGAGTGAGAGAGAGAGAAAAAAACGAAAGAGAGAGAAAGATGAAAGGATGAGTGAGAGAGAATCACAGGGTGCAAATGACAATTTACTCCTTATCTGCTCTTCTGATTCAGAATCCAACTCTCTGAGATAAAAAGCTATCATTCTGAGTACATTGTACAATCCTAACACTATATGATATTCTGGATGAGTAACAATAAGCTATTATACAAAGTTACTTATCCCAAATGAGGGCTTACGGAAAGAAAAGAGAAACCATAAAATGTGATTACGGTGTTGAAACCAGATTCTTTGACAACTAGCTGGTGCAGATGGTGAGAGAGTTGCTCATTTTACCTTTTCTTTTTTAACACAAGGTAATCTACAATCTCACATTACCTTTCATAAGGGCTACAGAATGACCTTACCCTATCGATTTCATTGTCATCGATGCCATTCAAGTCCAATTCACCTTTCTGAGGATCAACACCTGTGAGTAGTGAGAATAAAAACACCTGCTCAGTACATTTACTGACCGTCTAAAAGGTGGCCCAGTGTATGTGCACTAGCTGAGCTCACTCAACAACAACTTGCATTTATAGAGTTCCTTTACGACAATGAAAGGTCTCAGAAGCTTCTTGCAAAAATGACAGGAGACAAAAGCAGTTAACAAGTCAACATATTAGGAAGGTACTATGACCCTCACTGACATTACTACTGGACAGTCAGATCCCAAAGTGAAATCTGGCTTGATAGACTTTTTTTTCTTATTTAACGTGGAGTTCATCCAGTGAAATATGAGCACAGGAGGCTGTATACTTTTCTTAAAACAAACTGAAGTTTATTACATAAAAAGAACAACAGTAATAAAACAAAGCAAGCTATTTAAATATAGAACACAGTTTCAAAAGATCTTAAGACACACAGTAAAACAAAGGCTTCACTCTACTCTCCAGCACCATCTCTTTACAGAAATTCAAATCCAGAGAGATTAGCCCACTCTCTCAGATCTTCATGTTCAACTTAACTGATTCAATTTAACCCTGTTCTTTCCTGTAAATGGTGAAGCCTTCTTCACGATGCTTGCAAACTGAAAGCTTCGACTTGCTCAGCTTTTAATCACCTGCAGTTTCTAACCAAATACTCTTGGTCTTACTCAAATGAATATTATACTGAGGCAACTTATTTCCTGAACTGTCCTCTATTCCTTTCTGGCAGGGCAATTATATTGTGTTTCTGATCTCAGTCACAGTCCTTCAAACTATTTAAAAACTTGCTCTCTGAGTTTCCGAAGCCAGATCAATCCTTGGTTATCCTTAACTAAAATCAAGCTAATAGTTCTCAATTTTCCTCGACCATTCATAAACTCAGTGCAATGCAAACTATTTTCCACTAATACGCTGTTTCCCCGCTCTTTGACACGTGCTAGATTAGGTCATGGTCAGGAAGAACTCTCTTAAGTTTTGTGTTTCTATCCCCAAATTTTACAAAAAAAAGTCACCAATCCCCATATATATAATATATATAATATATAGCAAAAGGTTGGCCATAGTGCTAATTGTTAAATAGTGCCCAGGAGGAGGGGGAGGAGAGAGATGCTGATGTTTACTGGGGGGATTTCCAAGCTGAAGGCAACTAAAAGACATGGCCACCAGTGGTGGGTCAAACGGAATGGAGATGGACAAGAGGCCAGAATTGGGAGTGCAGGGCCCTTCGGAGAATCCGAGAGCTAGAGGACAGAGATAGGGAGGTAAGAGGTGTAGCCGTGGAGGACAAAGCAAGAATATATGATTTCACAGGCTCTGGCTATGCTGCTGTGGTTCACAGGATTGAACGTCTTTCTGAGTGTGAATCTCAACAGCGGAGTTTCAGGCCACTCATCCCGTGTGACTATGTTTGACTGAACATTACCTTTCTGCACCATTCAACTGCAAATTGTCTAAACAGGGTCACCTAATAATGCCCAGAAACAGGAACCCTGACTGATTGGTCCCTTCAGAACATAGAATAGCACAACATAGGCAGAGGCCATTCGGCCCACTTCGTCTTTACTATAGCTTTTATAAAGCAATCCAGTTTGTCCAACTTCCAGCTCATCCCCACACCCCTACACTCTTTTCTTCCCTTAAGATTTTCCCAATTTCTTTGAAACATATTACTGTGCTATCAGGTAGAACATTGCAAATATATAACAGTGCAGCAGAGTGCAGGCCCTTCGGCCCTCCAAGTTGTGCTGGCCTTTTATCCTACTCTAAGATCAGACTAACCTACATACCCTTTCTTGAACTAATTTCCATGTGCCAACCCAAGAGTCACTTAAATGTCCCTGATGTCTCTTACTCTACTCCCACTGCTGGCAGTGCATTCCACACACCCACCACTCTCTGAGTAAAGAACCTACCTCTGACATCTCCCCAAACCTTCCTCCAAACACCTTAAAATTATGCTCCCTCATGATAGACATTTCCACCCTGAGAAAATGTCTTTGGCTATCCACTCAATCTATGCCTCTCAAAGAATCATACAGATGCACAGCACAGGAACAGACCCTTGGGTCCAACTTGTCCATGCCGACCAGATATCCCAACTTTATCTAGTCCCATTTATCAGCACGTGGCCCACATCCCTCCAAATACTTCCTATTCAGGTACCCATCCAGATGCCTTTTAAATGTTGTAATTGTACCAGCCTCCACCACTTCCTCTGGCAGCTCATTCCATACATGTACCACCCTCTACGTGATAAAGTTGCCCCTTAGGTTCCTTTTATATCCTTCCCCTCTCACCCTAAATCTATGTCTTCTTGTTCTAGACTCCCCCACCCCAGGGAAAATACTTTGTCCATTTATCCTATCCATGCCCCTCATGATTTTATGAACCTCTATGAGGTCACCCCTCAGCCTTCGATGCTCCAGGGAAAACAGCCCCAGCCTGTTCAGCCTCTCCCTGTAGCTCAAATCCTCCAACCCTGGCAACATCCTTGTAAATCTTTTCAGAACCCTTTCAAGTTTCATAACATCCTTCCAATAGGAAGGAGACCAGAATTGCACACAATATTCCAACAGTTGCCTAACCAATGTCCTGTACAGCCACTGCATGACCTCCCAACTCCTGTACTCAATACTCTGACCATTAAAGGAAAGCATACCAAATGCCTTCTTCACTATCCTATCTACCTGCGACTCCACTTTCAAGGAGCTATGAACCTGCACTCCAAGGTCTCTTTGTTCAGCAACACTCCCTAGGACCTTACCACTAAGTGTATAAGTCCTGCTAAGATTTGCTTTCCCAAAATATAGCACCTTGCATTTATCTCAATTAAACTCCATCTACTATTCCTCAACCCATTGGCCCATCTGATCAAGATCCCATGGTAATCTGAGGTAATCTTCTTTGCTGTCCACTACACCTCTGATTTTGGTGTCACCTGCAAACTTACTAACTATTTACCTCCTAGTTCATATCCAAATCATTTATATAAAAATGACAAAAAGCAGTGGACCCAGCACCGATTCTTGTGGCACTCCACTGGTCACAGGCCTCCATTACCACCCTCTGTCTTCTACCTTCGAGCCAGTTCTGTATCCAAATAGCAAGTTCTCCCTGTATTCAATGAGATCTAACTTTGCTAACTGGTATTCTATGGGGAACCTTGTCAAACACCTTACTGAAGTCCATGTAGATCACGTCATATAGCTCTGCCCTCATCAATCCTCTTTGTTACTTCTTCAAAAAAACTCAATCAAGTTTGTGAGACATGATTTCCCACCCACAAAGCCATGTTGGCTATTCTTAATCAGTCCTTGCCTTTCCAAATACATGTACACCCTGTCCCTCAGGATTCCCTCCGACAACCTGTAAACCCTTGAATAAGAAACAAACACTTGGTTTTGTTATTGCAGGTTTTGTCAATGATTTTAAATTCATGTCCTGCAGTTATTGACTCTTATTTAACATATCTAAACCCTTCAACATATCCCTGAAATCAGCTAACTCAGCAGAGACCAAAGTTCTGCAATACCAGGTAAAACACTGCCCGACCCTCCCTGAGATCTAGTTCTGGCGGGGAGCTATAACAGGACAGTGCATGCACAAGATTGCAACCAAGAGCCAGCAGGACATTCAGAGCACCGTTCAAAAATCCCATTCATTATTCAATAGTCAAATTAAAACCTAACAAAAATATTAAATCTTCCTGCTGTTATTCAGTGGGGTCTCAGAACTTCAACATCACTGCCTCTTACTGATGCTAACAGTGAATGGGTTACAGTGATGATTAATTCTGAGCAGGTGTAGTGCTCCTGATTCTATGGGTCCATGCTTCAGGGGACAGCAGTGAAATATCACAGTAATTGAACACAGATTGATCCCAGCTGCAGGTACAACGGGACATTACCTTGCTTTGAAATGCTAGCTGTACACTGTGAATGGATTAAGACTTTGAGTTTTTATTTGAAGAAAGCCAGCTTTCTAAACGGGCCCATTATGGCGTGTGCTGATCCTGCCAGAAGGAGCTTTCCTTTAAGGAAAGCCAGAGTCAGCGCTTTCACATCCAAGAGTGAGAACAGAGAGCACTTCACAAACTGAGGCAGGAAATGTACTCAAACAGAATGACAGACACCCAGCAGAGTTCCAGGCTGGAGTCTAATTCAGAGGCTTGTCGAGGGGTGCTATGTACATAGAACAACCTGTACCCAGGACTGAGGTCATGTTGCAGTCTAATTGAGACGATTGTAGAGGGGTGCTTTGTATTGAGTATAACCTATACCCAGGACTGCTTAGATTCCAGCCTGGAACTCAAGAGTTTGATTGCGCATTAGTGAGAAAAAGATAAGTTTGCATCTAATTTTTTTGAGAGGAAAGTGAGGGCTGCAGATGCTGGAGAGTCAAAGTCAAAAAGTGTGGTGCTGGAAAAGCACAGCAGGTCAGGCAGCTTCCGAGGTGCAGGTCAGGCAGCATCTGAGGGGCAGGTCAGGCAGGACCCGAGGGGCAGATCAGGCAGCATCTGACGGACAGGTCAGGCAGCGTCTGAGGGGCAGGTCAGGCAGCATCCGAGGGGCAGGTCAGGCAGCTTCCGAGGGGCAGGTCAGGCAGCTTCCGAGGGGCAGGTCAGGCAGCTTCCGAGGGGCAGGTCAGGCAGCATCTGACGGACAGGTCAGGCAGCATCCGAGGGGCAGGTCAGGCAGCTTCCGAGGGGCAGGTCAGGCAGCATCTGATGGACAGGTCAGGCAGCATCTGACGGACTGGTCAGGCAGTATCCGAGGGGCAGGTCAGGCAGCATCTGACGGACAGGTCAGGCAGCATCTGACAGACAGGTCAGGCAGTATCCGAGGGGCAGGTCAGGCAGCATCCGAGGGGCAGGTCAGGCAGCTTCCGAGGGGCAGGTCAGGCAGCATCCGAGGGGCAGGTCAGGCAGCTTCCAAGGGGCAGGTCAGGCAGCATCCGAGGGGCGGGTCAGGCAGCATCCGAGGGCAGGGGAATTGACATTTCTGATGAAGGGCTTATACCTGAAACATTGACTCTCCTGCTCCTTGGATGCTGCCTGACTTGCTGTGCTTTTCCAGCACCACACTTTTTGAATTTAATTTCTTTTACGCAGTGTGTTGTTATGACCTGGAATGCATTGCACATAAGGGCGGATGGAAGCTAATTCATTAACTTGGAAAACAGAATTTGCTAAATGTTTGATTTTCTTTTTCCAGGGCTTGAAGGAAGGAGCAGAGTGATTTAACTGGATGGTTCTTTCAAAGAGCTGACACAAGCATGATGGGCTGAATGGACTCCTGTGCAAGGCCATTCTATTTTATGCTGGCAATCCTAGATGCCTGGTGGGAATAGGGCAGGAGAAAGGTTGAATTGGATGTTAGGTACTATCCATTGCACCTCATTCTCTGCCATTTTAACTCAGCAGTTCAAGGTTGCCTGTTGGGGACTTTCTTGGTTACACGTTAGGATATGATGGTGTAACATAGGCCAGTCCTATAATGTAGTAAAAAATGAGGTCTGCAGATGCTGGAGATCACAGCTGCAAATGTGTTGCTGGTCAAAGCACAGCAGGCCAGGCAGCATCTCAGGAATAGAGAATTCGACGTTTCGAGCATAAGCCCAGGGCTTATGCTCGAAACGTCGAATTCTCTATTCCTGAGATGCTGCCTGGCCTGCTGTGCTTTGACCAGCAACACATTTGCAGCAGTCCTATAATGTTTCTATATTGCAGATCACAGCAATGGCACTCAGAACCTCAGCAGTCAGTGGAGGCTGACAGGAGGTAGGACTGTGAACTGTGGCCTTCTGTCCCCTCACTCGTCTATGGTTCCTCTCCTCAGTAATTCACCTCATTTGAGTGATTGTTCTTTTTTAAAATTCATTCATGGGATGTGCACAGCGCTGACAGGGCCAGTACCTTTTATTGTCCATTCCTAATTGCTCAGAGGGCAGTCAAGAATTGCTTTGGGTCTGGACTCACATGGAGGTAAGGATCATTAACTCGGACCATGTATGGATGGCAGATTTTCTTCCCTAAAGTGAACAGGATGGATTTTTGCAACAATCAACAGCGCTTCCGTGGTCACCATTAGGCTAGCTTTTTAAATGAAGATTTTTATTGATAGGATTAAAACCCAAGCCCTCAGAATATTAGCGTTCTGGGTTATTAGTCCAGTAACATTACCACCACCTCCCTCAGATCCTCTACTCCTGCCTCACTGTCTTCCACACCATGCAGGCTGGACTTGGGCTGGAATAAGCACTGCATCACGGGTAATTTATTCTTTCATGGGATGCAGGCTTCACTGACAAGATCAGCATTTGTTGTCCATGTCTAATTGCCTTTGAATGCAGTGGCCTGTGAGGCCACTTCAGAGGGTAGTAGAGAATCAACCACTTTCCTGTGGCCCTTGGTATAAAAAGGTAAAGATGCTATACACTTACCCAACCAAAGGACTGCTCTCTCATTAAAGATACAGTCATGTGTAGGCCAGACCAGATAAGGACAGCACATTTCCCTCCCTAAAGAGGGATATTGAACCAGGTTGGTTTTGATGGTTGTCATGGTCACCATTACAGAGACCAGTTTTTAATTCCAGATGTATGAATTGAATTTGTGTTCTCCCAGTGCAGTAGTGGGATTTGAACCCATCTGCCCAGAGTATCAGTCCCTGCATTACTAATCCAGTGACGATGCCACCAAGCCACTGTATCCTCCAAATGTGGTTCAAATCTTACTCAGCACTATTATCAATGGGAGAAAGTGAGGACTGCAGATACTGGAGATCAGGGCTTAAAAATGTGTTGCTGGAAAAGCGCAGCAGGTCAGGCAGCATCCAAGGAACAGGAGAATCAATGTTTCGGGCATAAGCCCTTCTTCAGGAAACTCATGCCCGAAATGTCGATTCCCCTGCTCCTTGGATGCTGCCTGACTTGCTGCGCTTTTCCAGCAACACATTATCCACCTCCGAGCCACTCTGTTAATTTGGGAATTAACTTCAAAAATACAATTATCACCTTTCCAAATCTCAAGGAGTCATACCCATAGCCCTTGGTATAAAAAGGTAAAGATGCTACACTCTTACCCGACCAAAGGACTGCTCTCTCATTAAAGATACAGTACTGGTGGTGAGTTTAACCTGGGGTTCACTATGTCTCAGGCAAAGGGAGAGGTGGGAATCCCATGGTAATCTCAGTCCATGTGCAAATTGAACCAATACTGTTGGCACCCCGTTGCATTGCATCTGATCTAACTGACTTCAAGATAGCCATTTACACTCTTGTTTATCAACAAAATATAATCCACACTGCCTTGAATAAATTCAATGACCCAGTCTCCATTGCCTTCTAGGGAAGAGAATTCACAGGCGAATGATCCTGACTGAAATAGTTTCTCCTCATCTCAGTCTTCAAAGGGAGACCTCTTATTCTTAAAGTACTGCACATGGCAATATGTTCCATAATCTCACCATTCTCTGGGTAAAGAGCTTTCACCTGCATTCCCATTGGATTTATGAGTAACTAGCCTCTGGTTATGATTGGTGGTTTTGGGTTCCCTGACAAGTGATCATGCCTTCTCTACATCTATCCTCTCAAACCCTTTGCAATTTTTGAAACCCCGATCAGATCATCCCACTTCCAGATGGAGATACAGTCTGTCCAATCGATTCCGACAGATTCAACTTCTCATCTCTGGTATTATTCTTAAAACTCAGTGTATGCTTCCCGCAATGCCTCAATGAATATTTCCAATTAAACCGTTCAGATAAGTTCTGATACATATCTGGAGCAGGTAGGACTTGGACTCAGCCCATCTGACTCAGAGGTATAGACTCTGCCACCATACCACAACAGCCTTCCAACCCTTCTGTATCTTTTGTGTTAATACAGAGAACAGTTGAGCACCACACTTCAAGTTAGTTATTTTATAAATTATAGAAGTTACTTAAAGTATTCATCAGTCACACAGGCTACTGAATACTTTCTGTCAAGATATAAAAGAGAATAATTGAGATTAACTATAAGTGAAGAAAGATTTACTGCAGCCCTACAGCACATTTGAATGTCATTATCTAATGGTCCCATGCTGGCTCCTTTGCCAATCCCCAGATGTACTTTCTCCACATTTGCACATCTATTAAAGACTCCCTCAGGTATCTGAGCAGAATGGAAAACCCCTTTGCCCAGCAGTCACAAACTGCTGGTAAGAACCCACTGAGCAGAAGACAGATCACAAAGTCTTTGGCATTTTTAAAGAAAAAACATGCAAAAAATAACATTAAACAAACATTACTATTTCACAGATATCTTTACTATGATGAGAGATTGGAGGAAATGTGCAAAAGGGTATGAAGGGACAGTGGTTGCTCCTGGTACTCATGAGGAAGGTTGGAGAAAGGGAAGACACGTCAACTCTGGTGTCAGAGGACAGAGAGCCTCCTTCAATGCTTGAATTTTGGGCTTCTTGATGTAGAGGAAACCTCCCTAATTACAATAGATTTTGCATCATTCACCCCAAAGAAATATCTCACCTTGCAGTGTCCTTTACCAAAAGAATGCTGCCCAACACTTTGGCTCAGTCTGCAACCATGGTTAAACCTTCTGGCCACTTGCCATTTGAATTCAACACTTTGCTCTCGGTTGTCCTTCTCAGTCTGCTGCAGTATTCCAGTGAGGTTCAAGCAAGCTCAAGGAACAGCACTTCAGCTTTCCAGCAGCCTTCAGGATTCAACACTGAATTAATTAATTTTAAACGGTGAATTAGGTTCCCCTGTTTTGATTCTACCTCCCCTACCACCCCATCTCTCAAGTGTTAGTCTGCAGCTTGTTTTCATGTTTCCTGATTTCAGTTGGAGCTGATCTTTATTTTGCCATGAACAACAACTCTGGACCATTTCCTTATTTCTTTGTAACATTACTCCTTTACTCCAAAGACATCTTTGTTAGGTTCTCCTAACCTCTACCTACCTTACCTACCTTAGGGGCAGCACGGTGGCACAGTGGTTAGCACTGCTGCCTCACAGCGCCAGGGACCTGGGTTCAATTCCCGCCTCAGGCGACTGACTGTGTGGAGTTTGCACGTTCTCCCCGTGTCTGCGTGGGTTTCCTCCGGGTGCTCCGGTTTCCTCCCACAGTCCAAAGATGTGCAGGTCAGGTAAAATTGGCCATGCTAAATTGCCCGTAGTGTTAGGTAAGGGGTATATGTAGGGGTATGGGTGGGTTGCGCTTTGGCGGGTCGGTGTGGACTTGTTGGGCCGAAGGGCCTGTTTCCACACTGTAAGTAATCTAATCTAAAAAAAAATCTAATCTACCCCTTTCTGTCGTACTTTCCCATCCTTATTTTCAATAGCATGAAACTTGTCATACTTCCAGCTGCTTCTGGGTCTGCAGAAGAGACCGTATCGTCTGTCCACGGATACTGCCACACCAGCTCAGTTCTTCCAGTATTTATTTTTACGACATAAGTATCAAACATGATTTATAAACTTGTGACCGACCCCAGTGCTGGTGGGGGACTACAATTACTGGTGATGCTAAAACAGGTAAGCATCTGGGCCAAACGCAGGTAAATGGGACAAATTTAGTTTGGAAACATGGACTAGTTGCACTGAGTGGTCTGTTTCCATGCTGTATGGCTCTAAACATCTATGGCTGATGTTTCCCCCAGGTGCTCATAAAAAGATGCCAGGCAGGATCTCAGTCTACATATACATGTCTAATATGCTATTCAGTCATTGACGTATTGCTGTCATAATGCAGAAAACAGTGCAGTGTGTTTGCATCCAGCAAGCTCTCACAAATACCAACATGACAATGGCCAGATATTCTGATTCAGGTATTGATCGAGAGAAAAATATTGGCTGGGAGACTGAAAAGATCCCACAGTGGCTTATTGAAACAAGAGCAGGAGAGCTGATCTAAGTCCACCAGAAGCAGATACCTTAATGTCCCATCTGAAAGAGAGCAGATGTACCCACTGATGGAAGAATTGCCATTCTCAGTCACTGCCATACCTCCAGTGAGCTCTCTCTACAGGTTGTTCGGCCATACTTTACAGTTGTGTTCGTCTGTGACCTCGCGCTATGGGAAACTGCTAGATCGCTGTAAAAAAAAATCGCTCCACTCGCTCAGTAGAAAGTTCATATTATCCAAACAGTGTCCACAATTCGTCAATCATGTTATAGCCAATTCACATTGATGAAACGCACATTCTACCAGAATGACCTGTATTCAGTAACATGGAGAGGCATCAGCCAGCTCCTTGCTCCTCTCAGCTCAGCACGGACCCTCCAGTATCTCCTGCTGAGTACTGGCTTGCCTAAGCTTAGTTGGAAACAATAAAGCCCTTCAATCAAACCTGACCAGCACATGTGAAGGAAAAGCCAAGAAAGAACTTTAGCAGACAGTAGAGTCTGTGACTCTTTGTCGTTCAGCTCCTCCTGTGCTTCAGTGTAAACCATTCCCAATCTCATTAAAACTGCATGATCCCTATTCCCAAGCAGAAACCTCCGCTCTCTTGTGGAATTTCAATTTCTCTAATTAAGAAAAGATCTCTCTTGAAAACAGAATCAAAAGCCAGCCACTGAAATGTAATTGGAGGACTGAAGCAGAGACTGGTTTGTAGTTTCTTTGCAATCGCGAAGCAAGAGGGTAGAAGACTCTTCTGATCTGGCCTTCTGCAGCTTGGGTCCTTAAAATATTATTCACAGATTTGAAATTCATCCGTTCCTTATGGGCACATAATTAAATAGATTGAGAGCTGGCCTGATTCACATAAGGTTCTCATACACACCGTACCCTCCCACCCACCTCCCAATAGCCTAATTTCATCAACATATCCTTCTATTATTTTATCCATTGTGATTATTTAGCTTCTGATTAAATAGATATTCCTTGTGATAGTGAGGTTCACATTCTCATCACTTTCTGGAGAAAGGGTATTTTCCCAAATTGCCTATTAGATTTGTTAGTGCCTACTTGCTTAGCCTCCTCCTCTCCAATCAAAAACAATCAGAATGTCTCCCATGTAATTCCATTACTCAATTTGCTCATCCTGGAAAACATCCTTCTGAATCTCTTCTGCACTCTTTACAACACACTCACATCGTTCCAGAAACCCAGAAATATATGCAATCTCCCAGGGGAGGTAAGACAAGCCTGCAAAAATAGTAATCTTGTTCCGTCCAAACCCAACTGCTATTCCTCAGTTCAGGCAGGGAGACTCTACCAGAGAATTCCAAGGACATACAGCAAGGACTTTGTCATTTGATTGGATTTATTGTCACATGTACCTAAGTACAGTGAAAAGCTTTGCTTGTGAGCAGTACAGGCAGATCATAGTAAGGAAGGACATACAGAGCATAGGGTGAAAAAAAAACTTGGACAGAGTGAGGTATGCAAGTTACACTGTACAGGACGTGCGTTAGGCAAGAACATTAACAGGATCAACATTAGTTGAAGTTAGAGAGTCCATTCAGCAGTGAAAAAGCTGTTCCTGAACCTGTTGGTTTGTGTGTTTAAGCTTCTGTGTCTTCTGCCTAATGGGAGAGGTTGGAGGAAATAATTTCCGCTGTGGGAGGGGTCTTTGATGAAATTGGCAGCCTTTCTGTAGCAACAAGTTGTGTAAATGGAGTCCATGGATGGGAGGTTGGCTTCCATGATGGTCTGGGATGTGCACACCACCTTCTGTCATTTCTTATGGTTCTGGGCAGAACAGTTGTCATACCAGGCCATTATGCACCCAGACAGAATACTTTCTATGGTTCATCTGTAAAAGTTGGTGAGGGCCCTTATGGACATGCCATATTTCAAAGAACAATACAGCACAGGAACAGGCCGTTCGGCCCTCCAAGCCTGCACTGACACATTTTGCCCTTCCATACTAAAACTGCCTTCACTTACAGGATCCATATCCCTCTATTACCTTTCTATTCATGTATTTGTCCAGGTGTTTCTTGAAAGCTGCTAATGTGTCTGCTTCCACGACCACCTCTGGCAATGCATTCCAGGCACCTCACCACCCCTTGTGTGAAAAATGTGTCTCTCACATCTCTTTTAAATCCCCCTCGCCCCTTGAACCTGTGTCACCTAGTAATTGACCCCTCCGTCCTGGGAAAAAGCTTCATACTTTCCACGCTATCCATGCCATTCACAATCTTATAAACTTCTATCAGGTCGCCCCTCAACCTCCTGCATTCCAAAACAAGTCTATCTTTCTTCATAGCTCAAATCCCCCAGACCAAGCATTACCCCCCCATTTTCTGTGCAGTCTGAGGAAGAAAAGGCATGGTTGTCCCTTCTTGGCCATCACATTTATGTGCGAAGTCCCAGACAGGTTTTCGGTTACCGTTACTCCGAGGAACTTGCCGCTCTCAACCTTTGCTCCGTTCATGTAGATTTCCCAGGAGAGGCAAGACAGGCCTTCAAAGATAGTAATCTTGTTCCGTCCAAACCCAACTGCTATTCCTCAGTTCGGGCAGGGAGATCTTCCCAGAGAAATCCAAGGACATACAACAAGGACTTTGTCATTTGATTTATTGTCACGTGTACCGAAGTACAGTGAAAAGCTTTGTTTGTGATCAGTACAGGCAGATCATAGTAAGTAAAGACATACTTTTTCTGACATCAATGACCAGTTCTTCAGTTTTGCTGATGTTGAGAGGTTGTTATCAATGCACTATGCCCCTTTCTGTATTTTGACTCATTGTTGTTTGAAATCCTACCACAGTGATGTCATCAGCAAACTTGGAGATGGCGTTTGTATAGAATTTGGCGACAGAGTCGTGGGTGTACCGTGAGTACATTAGGGGACTGAGAATGCTTCCTTGGGAAGCTCCAGTGTTGAGGATTATCGTGGAGGAGGTACTGTTCTTTACCTGCACGGATTATGATCTGTGGGTCAGAAAGCTGACGATCCAGTTCCAGAGAGCAGAGCTGAGACCAAGCTCATGGAGTTTTGAGGTCAGTCTGGAGGAGATAATAGTATTGAAGGCAGAGCTGTTGTTAATGAGTAGGAGTCTGATGTACGTGTCCTAATCATCCAGACATTCCAGGAATGAGTGTAGGGCTAAGGAAATAGCATCTGCTGTGGACCTGTTACATCAGTTGACATATTGCAGGAGATCGAGGCAGGCTGGGAGGCTAGAGTTGATATGAGCCATGACAAACCTCACAATGCACTTCATGATTATGGAGGTCAGAGCCACTGTTCAGTAGTCATTAAGACACGTTACATGTGCTTTCTTAGGTATTGGGATGGTGGTGGTCTTCTTGAAGCAGATGAGGACTTCAGCTTGTAGGAGGGAGAGGGTGAAGATGTCAGTGAATACCTCCGCCAGTTGGTCTGCACAGGATCTGCATGCACAGTCAGGGACACCATCCGGGCCTGTCGCTTTCCTTGGATTGTCAGCCAGGAAGACTGATCTGATGTCTGCAGCTGTGACCGAAGGAACAGTGTGTTGGGGCCGTCAGGGCAGCTGTCAGTGCTCCACTGGCCTTCTGCTCAAACTGAGAATAGAAACGATTGAACTCATCAGGGAGGGATGTGTCTTTGTCCACTATCTTGCTCTGCTTCAGGTCGTATCCCGGAATGTAGTTAAGGCCTTGCCACAGGTGATGTGTGTCCGTAAGGTTGGTTTGGGTCTCTAGCGTGGTCTGGTATTGCCTCATGGCATCCCTGATGGCTTTGAGGAGGTCATATCGGGATTTCCTGTGTATGTCTGAGTCATCCGACTTGAATGCTGCATGCCTGGTCTTCAGCAGGGAATGGATTTCCTGCAGCTCCAGGTTTTTCACTGAGTGCCTGAACACTGATTCCAAACAGCCCTAGAGATGCTCTTCCACTGCCTCAGACGACCACTGTATTTATTTCTGTGAAGGACCCTCCAGTTTCAGCTTCTGCTTGTAAGCTGGGAGGAGGAACAGTGTTACATAGAACATAGAACATAGAAGGATACAGCGCAGTACAGGCCCTTCGGCCCTCGATGTTGCGCCGACCGAATCCTACCTAACCTATACTAGCCCAATAACTTCCAAATGCCTATCCAATGCCCGCTTAAATGACCATAAAGAAGGAGAGTTCACCACTGATACGGGCAGGGCATTCCATGAACTCACAACCCGCTGTGTGAAGAATCTACCCCTAACATCTGTCCTATACCTACCACCCCTTAATTTAAAGCTATGTCCCCTAGTAACACCTGACTCCATTAGCGGTAAAAGGTTCTTAGTATCTACCCTATCTAAACCCCTAATCATCTTATACACTTCTATCAGATCTCCCCTAAACCTTCTCTTCTCCAATGAGAACAGCCCCAAGTGCCTCAGCCTTTCCTCATAAGATTTTCCTACCATTCCAGGCAACATCCTGGTAAACCTCCTCTGCACTCGTTCTAAAGCTTCCACATCCTTCCTATAGTATGGCGACCAAAACTGCACACAATACTCCAGATGAGGCCTCACCAGAGTCTTATACAACTGCAACATGACCTCAGGACTCCGGAACTCAATTCCTCTGCCAATAAAGCCCAGTACACCATATGCCTTCCTCACAGCACTATTTACCTGGGTGGCAACTTTCAGAGATCTGTGTACATGGACACCAAGATCCCTCTGCTCATCCACACTACCAAGCAGCCTACCATTAGCCCAGTAATCCATCATTTTGTTATTCCTACCAAAGTGAACGACTTCGCACTTAGCTACATTGAATTCCATTTGCTACATTTCCGCCCAGCTCTGCAACTTATCTATATGTTGTGGTCTGATTTTGCGACAGGCGGATGGGGATGGAGCAGTAGGTGTCTTTGATGCTTGTGGGAGTTGCCACCAGAACTTCAGGGATGTTCGGTCCTCCTGTGGGGCAGGAGATGTGATTGTGGTACTTTGGCAGTATTCTTGAGGTTGGCTTAGTTGAAGTTGCTGGCCATGCCGTATAGAGCCCCAGGCAATTTCACTTCCAGAGTGTTTATAAATGTCACCCAGGGCATTCTTCACATCTGCAGAAGTGGTATGTAGACCACTGTCAGGATTGTGCAGCAGGTAGTACAGATGCATTTTACTATAAGATGTTGTAGGTCCCCATTCGTTTCTCCTACCCTTCCAGCCTCATCCCAGTTACCACACCAGCAGCCCACGAGAGCACCTTGTCACACCTCAATATCTGGGAGCTGCACCAGCCAGGGATTAAACTGAAAGCCTGAATGACTGTCTCAATACTAGCCAGAGCCAGCAGCACGTTGCTCATAAAGCCATGGGCTTCTGTCTAACTTTAAGATGTAATTACTAATCATTTTCAGAGTACAAGGAAGAGATTATTTGAAAGAATCAGCACAGATTTGAGGTTTCTGCAGCAATCAGTCGAAAGCCCTCTCTATTTATTTCGCTCTAGAAAGAAAGCACCTCCCATCATATCCTCAAGACACTTCACAATGCTGTACAAATAAAGGGTTCAATATGTTATGTAGAAACAGTGAGCATGACAACTAACCTTCACACAGCAAGGTCCCACACTACAGCACAGGGAGATGAATTATAGGTTTGTCTATTTTGGTGGTGTCTGTTAAAGAACAAATACTGCCTTGGTCATTTGTTGTGCTTTGCAGAGTGCTGAGGTTTCAGACACCAGTGTAAACCGATCGGGTTTCACAGAGACTTCTCATTACTGAAGGACAACGGTCAGTATGACACCAGGAAGAGTTGTCAGATGGGTTTATCTGAAGAAGGAGGGTCACTGGACCCAAAACGTTAACTCTGTTTGTCTCTCCACAGGTTTCCTCTGGGTGCTCCAGTTTCCTCCCACTGTCCAAAGGTTCTGTAAGTAGGCCATTCAGTACCTCGAGTGTGCTCCATATTTGATACAATCATGGTTGATCTCATCTCAGCCTTAATTCCACTTTCCTGCCCATTCTCCTTAACCCTTCAACCCATTACTAATTAAAAATATGTCTAACTCCTCTTTAAATTTACCCAATGAAGCATGTCCCACTGCACTCTGGGGGAGTGAATTCTCCAGATTCACGCTCCTTTGACGGAAGTAATTTCTCCTTATCTCTGTTTTAAACCTGCTACCCGTTATCCTCAAACTGTGACCGCTCATTCTAGACTGTCCCACGGGAGGAAACATCCTCTCTACATCTGCTTTGTCAATTCCCTTTAGCATCTTATAGACTTCAATTAGATCTCCTCACATTCTTCTGAACTCCAGAGTGTATAGTCCTCAACGGCTCAATCTCTCTTCATAAGACAAACCTCTCATCTCTAAAATCAACCTAATGAACCACCTCTGAACTGCCTCTAATACAACTATACCCACCTCAATTAATAAAATTGCATGCAATACTCCAGAAGCAGTCTCACTAATGCCTTACACAGCAACAGTCACAGCAACACTTCCCTACCTTTATACTCTATTCTTTCGGCAGTAAATGCCAACATTCCATTTGCGTCTGTTATTATCTGCCGTACATCCATACTAGCGTTCTGTGATTCTTAGAAGAGAACACCCAGATCCCTCTGCACTAAAGCACTCTGAAGTTTCTCTCCATCTAGATAATATGTTGCCTTTCACTTCCTCTGGGAGAAAGTGAGGACTGCAGATTTTGGAGGTCAGAGCTGAAAAATGTGTTGCTGGAAAAGCGCAGCAGGTCAGGCAGCATCCAAGGAGTAGGAGAATCAACGTTTTAGGCACAAGCCCTTCTTCAGGAATCCTGAAGAAGGGCTTATGCCCGAATCGTCGATTCTCTTGCTCCTTGGATGCTGCCTGACCTGCTGTGCTTTCAATTCCTCTGACCAAAATGGATAATCCAACACTGATCCACCTTAAACTTCATCTGCCAAATTTTGGCCCATTCACCTAACCTATAAATATCCATTTGCAAATTTCTTCTTTCTTCATTGCAAAGGATGGCTCAGTGGTTAGCACTGCTGCCTCACAGTGCCAGGGACCCAGGTTTGATTCCAGCCTTGGGTGACTGTCTGTGTGGAGTTTGCACATTGTCCCCGTGTCTGTGTGGGTTTCCTCTGGGTGCTCCGGTTTCCTTCCGCAGTTTAAAGATGTGCGGGTCAGGTGGTTTGGCCATGCTAAATTGTCATGGTGTCCAGGAATATGTAGGTTAGATGGGTTAGCCATGTGAAATATGGTATTACAGGGATAGCGTGGGGTGCTCTTCAAAGTTTGGTGAGATCCGATGGGCCAAATAACCTTTACCTGCATGTAGGGTTCTTGGATTCATTAAGGAGCAGTGTTCAACTTCTAACCTTAATCGATCAACTTATTTTCCCACTTATTTTAGTGTCATCTGTCATTCATAAGAATGAAATTCCTCCTCACCTTTGTCTTTAAAGACAGAACCCTTATTCTGTCACTGTGCCCTAACTCTAGATACCCATATGAGGGGAAATATCCGCTCAGTGTCTACCCAGTCAAATCCCCTGAGAATCTTGGACATTAAACGAAGATCACCTCCCATTCCTCCTAATGCCAATAAGTACAGGTTTTTTGAGAGTGGGGATGAATTGGAGACTGGTCTGGTATTCCAGCATTAAAGAGAGTAGTCTCCATATTTATAGAACAGTTCCGAGCTTGGTGATTGTGTTACTGATCGTTTCACTACTATTGATCCAGACGTAAGAGCTCAAATCCCACCACAGCAGCTGGACTACTTAAATTGTGAATAAATAAACCTGAAATAAAAGCTTGTATCAGATATGGTGACCATGCAGCTCATGGATTGATGCTCCTTTAGCGAAGGAAATCTGCTGTCCTTAGTTTCTTCAAGGAGGACATACCTTGGAGAGATGTGGCAGTGAGTTAAACACAAAGCCAAAAAAAACCCCAAAACACTGCCAATGCTGGAAATCAGATGCTATGCCTACCATGAAGACGTTCTGCTCCTCTCTCAGAAAGGATTTCCATTCTAATCATTTTTCTCATTCTCTACCTCCAGTTTTGATTTATTCCTTCACCCTCCCCTCCCACCCTTCTTCAGTGTATATACCAAGCTTTTCTGAGCTACAATCAGTTCTGAAGAAGATTCACTGGAGCTGAACCATTAACTCTGCTTTCTCTTCACAGATGCTGCCTGACCTGCTGAGTTTTTCCAGCAATTTCTGCTGTTGTTGAATAATGTATGCGTCAGTGTGAAGGCTTCAGTAGGGGAAAAACATCAGTTTTCATGAAAGTACTTGAGGGTGAGGGTTATATTGTGATCAGTAACAAGTGTTTAGAAGTGTAGGATTGTGTCGGATTTGTCCCACTTTTTATTAACAGGACATACCTGGGCAATTGTCCATGTTGTCAGGAAAATGCGTTATAACTTTGTATATTTTTTGTTCAAGGCAGAATTGTGTGGATGTACTCTATAACTGACCACCATGATTGAAATATCTTAAAAGAGATGCATTTGTTGCCATCATAACTTCAGGGATACAGTCAAAGACCATGCAGTGCTGACATCACAGGCATTGAATGAACTTGTTCACTTCCCAAATTTGGACCTTGGTCACTTCTGCCACTGAATATTGTTACACCCAAAATGATGCACTGGGGTGCAATCTCTCATTACAAAGTGTAGACCTGTTATCTCATGTAACAATGGGAAGTGTTTGTCCCATAGAGTAGTCTAATTCAGTCTCATAATTCTTAACCTTGTAATATGACTTCCTCAACTTCTGCATGTCATTTGGCACAATACTATTTAATTTGTAACGACTGGACACTGAGGGGCAATCAGTGGTGCCCAGGAGCTTGTCAGTGAAGCTGATCAATTAATATATATGTCGGTATTTGTAGAATACGCATGAGAAAAATAAATATTGTATGATCAGTAGTTTTGATCACTGAATTTAGAGAAAGATTTTGAGAATGTGAGGGAAACCATCACTATGGGAGAATTCAAAAACAATATTCTAGTAAGCAGTAAAATTGATTTAGATGAGCCTAAGGTATCCAAGGTCCAAGCAGCAGCAGTTCTGGCAAATATCCATGATACCTGTCAATCACTTGCTGCTTATGCTGTTTGGCATACAAGTAGTCCTGTTTAGTAGCTTCACCAGGTTCACACCACATTTTTAGGTATTCCTGGTGCTGCTCCTGCGCTCTCCATTGAACCAGGGTTGGCCCCCTGGCTTGATGCTAATGGTTGAGTGGGCGATTTGCCAGGTCATGAGACTGCTGGAGTACAATTCTGCTGCTGATGCTCCACAGCACCTAATGGTTGCTCAGTAGAGTTGCTGGATCTATTCAAAGTCTGTCCTATTTTGCATGGTAATACTACCACACCATACAACACAGGACATTCTCAATGAGAAACTGGGATTCATCTCCACAAGGATAAATGCCTCTGTGGCAGATACATGAGTGAGGATGGAGTTAAGTATGTTTCTTCCCTATGTTGGTTCCCTCACTACTAATCACAGATGCAGACTAGCAGCTGTATCCTTTAGGATTTGACCAGCTCGATCAGTAGTGCTGCTGCCAAACTACTCTTATTGGTGGACACCCTGGCTACAAACTGCACCCTCCCCACCCTCAGTACTTGGTTCAATGTTATTCACATTAGAGGAGTACTGATTCATCAGCTGAGGGGGATGGGTGGGAGGTGGGGTGGGGGATAGGTTTCCTTGTGACATTAATCTTCACACAGTGCACAGTGAATCTCGAAGACTCCCAGGGTAGCTCCTAACCAACTGTATACCACTGGGTCATCACCTCTGCTGGATCTGTTCTCCCATTGGGGCAGGAGATTCCCAGAGTTAGTGAAGGTGATACTGGGGACACTACCTGTAAAGTGTGATCCTGTAAGTTTGTCTATGTCATGTTGTGGTTTAACCAGTTTGTGAGATGGTTCTCCCAATTTAGCCCATAGACATTAATAAGGGGGACTTTGCAATGCCGACAGGACTGTGTTTGCTGCTGTCATTTCCGTTGCCTCAGTTAATGTCAATGGTCTGAGTTCATTGCTTTTTGAGACTTTTTGGTACAACACAGTATCATTTTGTTCTGATAGTTTCATGGTTCTGGATTATCAAACATGTGCTAAATTTTCAAGACGATTTAAAGTGCCCTAATGAATTGTACAAAACTGTAGAGTGAACTGTAAACTTATTGCTTCCACTGTAAGGAACTGCTACACCATCTGGTAGGACATATCTCACAGGTGGATTGGTTAAGAACAAAGAACCTTCCAGCACAGGAACAGGCCCTTCGGCCCTCCAAGCCTGCGCCGGTCCAGATCCTCTATCTAAACCTGTTGCCTATTTTCTATGGATCTGTATCCCTCTGCTCCCTGGCCATTCATGTATCTGTCTACATACATCCTAAATGATGCTATCGTACTCGCCTCTACCACTTCCGCTGGCAATGTGTTCCAGGCACCCATTACCCTCTGTGAAAAGAACTTCCCACCCATATCTCCCTTAAACTTTTCCCCTCTCATCTTGAATTCGTGATGCCCACTCTGGGAAAAAGAAAGCTTCTTGCTATCTAAGGGGTATGATGGAGTAAATAGACATGACAAAACCCTCAGCGACAGTCTGGGTTTACCCATCATTTATCTCATTGCTATTTCTGGATCTTACAATATGGAAAATGGCTGGCACATTTACCAACCTAGGTCACTGCATTCTAACTTTGATGTTTGTGAAATGGTCCAAGATACTTCAAAGACTTCATAAGACATTGTACAAATTTAAAGCCTCTACCTAGCATGTGACATCTAATATCACCATTCATTAAGCGATTCATATTTTTACATAAGCAAAATAAAATGCCAATAATTTAAAACTTCTTCAAGGCTGGGAGTGCATAATAGACAGTAATCCAACCTTGGGATTCAGATACCTTAAACCCACTGATACTTGCTCGAGGGGGTTGATGATGTCATCCTGGCCCTTTAATTGAATTACAAGGGTAGAGTTGCTTATGTGCAATTATTCTCCAGGTATCTATTATTCTCTAATGCCTTTAACAATTCCATATGTATATAATGTAAGCAGCATTCTGAAAGTGTATACATTACCATCTGGTGTAAGGCACTTAGGATTTAGGGATAAAGTTTAGATTTTTGAATTTTGATGTGGTTGCAACTAAGGGCTCAGATTTCTACTCGAACAGGGAGGCACTGCAGGGTACTGGGAAAAAAAGACTTCGTTCAAACAAGGGGACGTTGCCATTCATTTTTCTTGCTGTCGTCAAATTTAAATGTGTTTAAAACAAGCAGAAAAAGGTGCTGCACACCTCTCCTTGGTCCTGCATTCACCAATATGCTCAGCTGCCCTCAGAACACACAACACGTCTCAGAAAAAGCAGTCCATCTGATCAGAGAGTCATACAGATGTACAGCCCAGAAACAGACCCTACGGTCCAACTCGTCCATGCCGACCAGATATCCCAACCCAATCTAGTCCTACCTGCCAGCATCCAGTCCATATCCCTTAAACCCTTCCTGTTCATATACCCATCCAAATGCCTCTTACATGTTGCAATTGTACCAGCCTCCATCACCTCCTCTGGCAGCTCATTCCATACACATACCATGCTCTGTGTGGAAAAAGTTGCCCCGTAGGTCTCTTTTATATCTTTCCCCTCTCACCCTAAACCTATGCCCTCTAGTTCTGGACTCCTCCACCCCAGGGAAAAGACCGTTTATTTATTCTATCCGTGCCCCTCATGATTTTATAAACCTCTATAAGGTCACCCCTCAGCCTCCAAAGCACCAGGGAAAAAAACCCTTAGCCTATTCAGCCTCTCTCTGTAGCTCAAATCCTCCAACCCTGGCAACATTCTTGTAAATCTTTTCTGAACCCTTTCAAGTTTCACAACATCTTTCTAGTAGGAAGGAGACCAGGATTGTATGCAATATTCCAAAAGTGGCCTAACCAATGTCCTGTACAGCTGTAACATGACCTCCCAACTCCTGTACTCAATACTCTGACCAATAAAGGAAAGCATACCAAACGCCTTCTTCACTATCCTATCTACCTGCGACTCCACTTTCAAGGAGCTATGAACCTGCACTCCAAGGTCTCTTTGCTCAGCAACACTCCCTAGGACCTTACCATTAAGTGTATAAGTACTGCTAAGATTTGCTTTCCCAAAATACAGCACCTCACATTTATCTGACGACTTCAATCAAACCAATCTAAGGAAAGTGTTCCCCAAGTACCACCAGAATATTACCTGCCCCACAAGGGGCCCAAACATTTTAGACCACCGCTACACCACTGTGAAAGATGTCTCCCACTCTATCCCCCCGCCCTTATTTCAGGAATTCCGAACACATTACCATGTTTCTTCTCCTGGCTTACAGGCAAAAGCTCAAGCAGGAGACACCCCCCCCCTCGTGGATATAGGTCCAGTGCTGGTCAGAGGAAGCAGATGACCAACTCTGGTGCTGTCTGGAATCAGCTAATTGGGCTGTGTTCAAATAATCCGCAGGTACCTTGGACGAGTACACATGCATAGAATGGATAGTTGGAGTTTTCTCTCGGGAAGACGTCAATTACTTGGGGACATACAGTCATAGAGTCATAAAGATGTACACCATGGAAAGAGACCCTTCGATCCAATGCTGACCAGATATCCCAACCCAATCTATCCCACCTGCCAGCACCCGGACCATATCCCTCCAAACCCTTCCGATTCATATATCCAACCAGATGTCTTTTAAATGTTGCAATTATACCAGCCTCCACCATTTCCTCTGGCAGTTCATTCCATACACGCATCACCATCTGCGTGAAAAAGTTGCTCCTTAGGTCTCTTTTATATCTTTCCCCTCTCACCCTAAACCTATGTCCTCTAGTTCTGGTCTCCCCCAACCCAGTGGTTAACACTGCTGCTTCAAAGCACTAAGGACTCGGGTTCGATTCCAGCCTTGGGTGACTGTCTGTGCAGAGTTTGCACATTCTCCCCGTGTCTGCATGGGTTTCCTCTGTGTGCTCTGGTTTCCTTCCACAATCCAAAGATGTGCAGGCCAGATGACTTGGCCACGCTAAATTGCCCAAAGAATTGGGTGCATTAGTCAGGGGTAAATACAGGGGAATGGGTCTGGGTGGGTTACTCTTCGGAGGGTTGGTGTGGTCTTGTAGGGCCAAAGGGCCTGTTTTCATACCGTAGGGAATCTAATGTAATCCACCTGGTCATTCCTGATGAAGGGCTTTTGCCCAAAATGTCGATTTTCCTGCTCCTCGGATGCTGCCTGACCTGCTGCGCTTTTCCAGCACCACTCTAATCTGGACTCTGATCTGCAGCATGGGACAGTGGCTCAGTGGTTAGCACTGCTGCCTCACATACCATGGTCTTGGGCTCAATTCCCGCGTGTCTGTGCAGAGTTTGCATATTTTCCCGCGTGTCTGCGTGGGTTTCCTCCGGGTGCTCCAATTTCCTCCCACAATCCAAAGATATAGGGGTCAGGTGAATTGGCCATGCTAAATTGCACACAGTGTTAGGTGCATTAGTCAGAGGGAAATGGGTCTGGGTGGGTTACTCTTCGTAGGGTCAGTGTGGACTGGTTGGGCTGAAGGGCCTGTTTCCATACTGTAGGGAATCTAATCTAATCTGCAGTCCTCATTTTTGTCTACCTGGTCTTTTACCCTATCCATGCCCCTCATGATTTTATAAACCTCTATAAGGTCACCCCTCAACTTCCTACATTCCAGGGAAAACAGCCCCAGCCTATTCAACCTCTCCCTATAGCTCAAATCCTCCAACCCTGACAACATCCTTGTAAATCTCTTCTGCACCTGTCAAGTTTCAAAACATCCTTCCGATAGGAAGGAGACCAGAACTGCACAAAATATTCCAAAAGTGGCCTAACCAATCTCCTTTACTCAATACTCTGACCAATAAAGGAAAGCATACCAAAAGCCTTCATCACTATCCTATCTACCTGCAACTCCACTTTCAAGGTGCTATGAAATCTGCAATCCAAGGTCTCTTTGTTCAGCTACACCCCCTAGGACCTTACCATTAAGTGTATAAGTCCTGCTAAGATTTGCTTTCCCAAAATGCAGCACCTCGCATTTATCTGAATTAAACTCCATCTACTATTCCTCATCCATTGGCCCATCTGATCAAAATCCTGTTGTAATCTGAGGTAACCTTCTTCACTGTCCACTACACCTCCAATTTTGTTGTCGTCTGCAAACTTATAAACTGTACCTCTTATGCTCACATCCAAATCATTTATATAAATGATGAAAAGTAGTGGAACCAGCACAGATTCTTGTGGCACTCCACTGGTCACGGGCCTCCAGTCTGAAAAACAACCCTCCACCACCACCCTCTGTCTTCTACCTTTGAGCCAGTTCTGTATCCAAATGGCTAGTTCTCCCTGTATTCTAACCTTGCTAATCAGCCTCCCATGGGGAACCTTGTCAAACGCCTCAGTAAAGTTGGGTGTAAGGTAGAAGGAGAAAAGTCTAAAGGAGACGTGAGAGAGGCATGTTTTTTTTTACAAACAGAGGGTGGTGCCTGGAATGTCCTGCCAGAGGAGCTGTCAATGCAGATGCAATTGCAAAGTTTGGAAGGCACCTTGACAGATACATGAATAAGTAGAATTTCGAGGAACCAGACCGCGTACAGGAGAAAGGTTTTTAGTTCAGAAAGGCATCATGTGTCAGGGTAGGCTTGGTGTGCTAAAGAGCCTGTTTCTATGCTAAACTATTGTGTGTTCAGTTTATGATTAAGCAACATTCTCACTGAATTTCCTCCTTGGATTTTTTTAAGTGACAATCTTATATTTACTGCTCCTAATTTTGGATTCCTTCATATGTACAAATGTTATTTGTTTAACTTGTCAAACGCTTCCATAATTTTAAAGATTAGATCTCCCCTTCTAGAGAGGAGATCCTGCTTGTTCTGCCTTTCCTTATAGTTACAGCAACAGAGCAATAGTTCAGTCCTCTTACATTTTTACATCTTTCCCAGTGCCTCTATTTCCTTGTTACTATAAGACCCGAACTGTCTGCTGTTCTCCAGGTACAGTCGACCTGATGTTTGCTGATGCTATCTAGGCACACACCTTTAAGAGTAATGACTAACCTGCTGTTCAATTTTATTCTTCCATGAATGAACCCCATTTGTTGTTTACATTTTTATAGCTTCAGTTGCTACTTGCAGATCTGTATCCCTTTTGACTCAGAGAAAGTGCAGGAATCCTGTTTTGACCAGAGAGATGTCCTCCTTGGTCATCCTACTTGCCAAGAGGAATTCTCTGCTTGCCTCCAAATGTTGGGTATCTTTAACAACGAATTCAGACATGAAATAGGGATCCGGCTTAATATCGCATTCAAAAAACAATCTCTCTAACAATGCAAGTCAGTCTTGAGTGAGGCTGAAGCACAGATCTTCAATTTTGGTTGAATTAGTGCAGCATCCCATGGAATCATCAATATTTTAAGAGCAAAGTAATTTCCTCAACAAAATTCCCCATCAAAAAATTCATTTTCTTTTTCCAGGTTCACTTAATACAATGAGAGGGAATGAAAACAACCATTCAACTTCAGATTTAAGAGGAAGCAACAGAGAATAATGCCTTTAGCTGATAAAAAAGGTCTTATATTTTAAGAAACACAGCTCATATTAAAACAAATTATCACTGACAGTCTATCAAGGGGTAAGTTAGACAACTGGCAGGAGGAGAGCGGAATAGGTGGGAGAGGCACAGCTTTGAACAAAGCAGCAGGAATTATTCCCTTTTTCCAGGGGCCATCACTGACTCAGTTACACATGGGCCACACAATACCAGAAGAGAATGAGTCCAGTTTTAATCTGGTTTGTACCCCACCTATTCAAGAGCTGACCAGCACACAAGAGGTGACAAGGTTTGACAGTTGTTTCTTGCTGCACTGTGCTCATAGATTCATATTCATTCAGCAGAGAAAAGGCACTTTTGCCAACTCAGTCTGCACTGACATAACTATGACTAAAAAAGTATGTTTATCCCAATTTTCTGCACTAGTACCATATCCTTGAATGTTATGATATTTGAAGTGCTCACCCAAATTTTTTTTTAAAGGTTGTAAGGTTTAATGCATTCCAGATTCCCACCACCCGCTGAGTGAAAGGTTTTTTTCCCCAAATCCCCTTTGAATCTTCCCTTACCCTAAAACTATTTCCCCTCATGACTGACCCCTCTGCAAAGGGAAACAGCTGCTCTCTGTTCACCCTATCCATCCCCCTCATTATCTTATACACCTCAATCATATCCAGTCTCTTCTGGTTTAGAGAAAACAATCTAACTATCCAGTCTCCCTTTATAGCTTGATTTCTCCATTCCAGGCAACACCCTGGTGAAGCTCCTCTGTATCCCCTGCAGTGCTATCACAGCCTTCCTGTACTGAGGTGACCAGAACGGAACACAGAACTCCAGCTGTGGTCTGACCAACGCTCAGTACAATTCCAACATTACCTCCTTGTTCTTATACTCAATACCATGACTGATGAAGGTATGTGCCACCTATCGCATTCACGTATTCTGCCGACCTCAAGGATTTGTGAACAATTACCCGAAGATCCCTCTGTTCCTCTAAGCTACCCAATGTCCTGCCATCTTGTTTCTTCTTCCAAGTGCCTTTCCTCACACTTAACAGGATTAAACACCACCTGCCACTGGTCTGCCCATGTGACCAATCCATCTATAGCTTCCTGGAACTTCGAGCCATCTTCTTCACCAGTAATCACCCTACCAATCTTGGTGTCATCTGCAAATTTGCTTAACATTTCCCCACATTTTCATCTATATCATTTCTGTACATAACAAACAATAAGGGTCCCAGTACTGATTCTTGTGGTACACACTGGACATTGGCCTCCAATACCTCAAACAGCCTTCAACCACTACTCTTGGTGTCCTATACTAAGCCAGTTTCTGATCCATCTCACCAGGTTTTCCTCAATTCCACCTGCTTTAACCTTCTCAATCAGTATCCCATGTGGGGCCCTGTCAAAAGCTTTGCTAAACTCCATATTAACTACATCAACTGAACTTCCTTCATCCACACACTCAATACAGATTCAAAAAATTCTGACAAATTTGCCTCTGACAAAGCCATGCTGACGATCCCTAATTAACCCACGCCTTTCCAAATGGGTACTAATTCTTCCTCCTTCAGAATTTTCTCCAATAGCTTCCCTACAGTTTTTTTAATTTGCTGGTTCATTATTACCACCCCTCTTAAAACGTGGAACCACATTAGCCATCCTCCAGTCCTCTGGTACTTTCCCCATGGCCAGAGAGGAATTAAAAACTTGTGTCAGAGCTTCTGCAAATTTCTGCCTCGTCTCCCACAGCAGCCTGGAATGCAACTCAATCAGTCGAGAGGTGTGGCTGTTTTTAAGCCCGACAGAGCCTCCAATATCTCCCCATTTTCTATGTCAAACTGTGCAAGTTCCTCCCAGTCCCTTTTCCTGAACTCTGTACCTACATTCTCCTTAATCCAGAGTGAAAGCCAAAGAGAAGCATTCATTTAACACCTTTCCAATATCCTGCAGCTTCACACACAGGTTGCCCTCTGCTGTCTAATAGGCCCTCTTCTTTCCCTGGTTAACCTCTTTCCTTTAATGTATTTATAAAATATCTCAGGACACTGCCTAATCCATTTGCAAGTGCCCCTTTTTGCTCTTCTAATTGCTTTCTTAAGTTCCTTCCTGCACTTCCTGTAATCGACTAGGGGGGGCAGCTGAATTGCTCCCTTTCACCTTATTAAAGCTGTTCTCTTCTTCCTCATTCAGTGCTGAATGGTGCTGGACACCTACGGTTCTCTGAACTTACTGCTCCTACATTTCCCTCAAAAGGGTACATGTTGGTCCTGTACTCTCCCATGCTCCTTTCTGAATGCACCCCACTGCTCTGCTGTAGACTTATCCACAAGGAGCTGTTACCAATTAACTGAGGCCAGATCCTGATTTATTCTAATAAAATGTGCCCTCCTCCAATCCAAAACCATCTTTTGCAGGCCATCATTCTCCTTGTCCAGAACAAATCTGAACCATACTGGGTTATGGACACGATTGCTAAAATGATCCCCCACGGCCGCAGTGAACACTTGTCTGGCTTGGTTCCCTGGAACCAGATCCCACACTGTGCTGTCCCTTTTTGGACCTTCTACATATTGATACAAAAAAACTACCCTGGATACATTTCAAGAAACCTGCCCACGAGGGCTATCCCAATGTATGTTGGGAAAGTTGAAATCCCCATGTATAATTACCTGATTATTACCCTTACACACCTCTGTGAGCAATCAACGTGCTCCTCTACTTTCCTCTGACTCTTTCAGCGGCGCATAATACACTCCCACTAAAGTGGCTGCCCCCTTAATACTCCTAAGTTCTACCCACAAAGCCTTGTTTGAGGATCTTTCTGAGACATTATCTCTCCTTACTGCAGTAATTGGCTCCGTAATTAACGGTGCAACACTATTTTGTTTACACCCTCCTCTATCTTGCCTAAAGATCCTATACCCTGGAATGTTGAGTTGCCAGTCCAGCCCTTCCCTCAACCACGTTTCTGTGATGGCGACAATATCATAGTGTGCCAATCCACACTATTAACTCATCAATCTCACATATTACCTTAATGTTTGGAGTGTAAAGATCATTAAGCCTTGCCTTACCCTATTCTCACTCAGCACAGCTGAACTCACCGTGACTTGCTTCTTCAGTTGTACTATGATGTATTTCTGCTTCATCAATATTCTGTGTCTCCTCCCCCTGCCAGACTAACTTAAACTACTCCCAACAGCACTAACAAACCTATCTGCAAGGATGTTGGTCCCAATATAGTTCAGGTGCAGACTGTCCTGTTTGTACAAGTCCCACCTTCCCCAAAAATGGTCCCAATGACCCAGGAATTGAAAACCCTCCCTCATACACCAACCTCCTTACAGCAGAAGTCTGTTCTCATCAGAAACTCTTACACAATCAGTACAAGGACATCCTGCATCTGCCTCTGAAAAACAGGAGCTAAGCTTAACAGAACACTGACTCATCACTGTTAAAGCACGTGTGTTTATAGCTTATAAACATATTTGTTTCAGTTGTAAAGACTTCTGACTAATGAAATTTCTCCTCTCCACTCTGATAGCAGGAGATCAGAATTGCACAAAGTTGCCTAACCAATGTCCTGTACAGCCACAACATGACCTCCCAATGCCTATACTCAGTGTTCTGACCAATAAAGGAAAGCATTCCAAATGTCTTCTTCACTATCCTATCTACCTGTGACTCCACTTTCAAGGAGCTATGAACCTGCACTCCAAGGTCTCTTCTGTCCAGCAATACTCCCCAGGACCTTACCATTAAGTGTACAAACCCTGCAAATGCAGCACCTCACATTTATCTAAATTAAATTCTGTTACTCTGCAGCCCACTGGCCCAACTGATCAAGATTCTGTTGTAATCTGAGGTAACCTTCTTCACTATCCACCACACCTCCAATTTTGGTGTCATCTGCAAACTTAGTAACCATGCCTCCTATGTTCACATTCCAAATATTTATATAAATGACAAAAAGCAGTGGAACCAGCACACCATTGCTCACAGGCCTCCAGTCTGAAAGGCAGGCCTCCACTACCACCCTCTGTCTTCTACCTTCGAGCCAGTTCTGGATCCAAATGGCTAGTTCTCCCTGTATTCCATGAGATCTAACCTTGCTACATGCCTTACTGAAGACCATATAGATCACATCCACTGCTCTGCCCTCATCAATCTTCTTTGATATATCGTCAAAAATCTCAATCAAGTTAATGAGATACTATTTCCCACGCTCAAAGCTATGTTGACTATGCCTAATCAGTCCATGTCTTTCCAAATACATGTAAATCCTATCCCTCAGGATTCCCAACAACTTGCCCACCACTGAATGTCAGGTTCACCGATCTATAGTTCCCTGACTTTTCTATATCACAGATGTTGTGAAACTTGAAGGATTCAGAAAAGAATTACAAGGGTTGGAGGGTATGAGCTATAGGTAGAAGCTGAATAGTCAGTGGCTGAGGGGTGACTTTATAGAAGTTGATGAAATTATGAGGGGCATGGATACGTAAAGAGACAAGATCGTCTCCACAGGATAGGGGAGTCTAAAACTAGAGTGTAGAGATTTAAAGTGAGAGGGAAGAGACTTAAAAAGGACCTAAGGGACAATGTTTTCATGCAGATGGTGGTGCGTGTATAGAATGAGCTGCCAAAGTAGTGGAGGTGGGTACAATTATAACATCTAAAAGGCATCTGGGTGGGTAAATTAATAGGAAATGTTTAGAGGATATGAGCCAAATGCTGGAAAATGGGGCTAGATTAATTTAGAATATCTGGTCAGCATGGACGTGTTGGACCAAAGGGTTTGTTTTCATGCAGTACATCTCTATGACTCTCCACACTTGCTGAGGTATATATATGTCCTGTCTAGCACGACAAGTCCTACTGTATAACCCAAGCTTGTCAATATTCAGTTTTTCACATTGAATGTTATACTTTCTAGAACAGGTCACAGGATGGGGATTAGATACAGGAGTCTTTCCTAACGAGGGATCAGCCATTGTTATCTCACTCCTGCCAGAGACAGAAAACCGTGAAATGCAATTCCATTCCAGAGACAGGAGTGAAGAATCCAGTACAACAGGGAGAAAGTCTTACACTGTTGTAGGCTGCGATGTTAAACTGTATTGCTGTCTAGTCACTCGTGTGTGTAACAAGGCACCAATCAAATCAAAGTAAGGATGTTTTCTGTGGTGTCTAATAATTATCCCCAATTGTATGAGGATAACAGATCACCCGGTCATGTTCCTCAGCGTGTGGGACCTTGCTGTGCTTGTTGATTCCAATGACTGAATGAATATAGACTGAGGATCAAATGTACGACCTTGCATTTCGGGAACAGGGGAGGGGGCTGGGTCTGCAGGGATGTTCTTTGGATGGTCGATGCAGACTCAATAGGTCAAATAGCCTCATTCCACACCGTAGGAATTGTGATGGCAGCCATCCCTACACCAAAGGGCTAATTTAGCGACTTCCTGAAGACTAGGAAATCACTCAGTTGCATCAAATCAGGGCAACTAGGGATGGGAAACAGACGTTGGTTTTGTAAGAAATGCTGACATCCTAAGAAACATTTTAAGAAAAATTTCAAATGCAAGTAATGTCCACAGATCAACTCTCCTTCCCTCCCATATTACATAATCAGAAGTTCCCTCCTTCCCAATCTCTGTCAATGTACTGAATCCAAACAGAGCAACTTTGAAGTACTCTCTGTTTATCAGAACAGGCCTGATGAAGGGTCACTGGGTTTGAAGTGTTAACTCTGTTTCTCTCTAGGGATGCTGCCAGAGATGGCGAGTCTCTCCAGCACCTTCTATTTTTGCTTCAGATTTTCAGTATCCGCAGTTTTTAAATTTAGGACAATTACCCACATGCTGCCTCTATAAAGATCCTGACATGATAACTCTCTCTCTCTCTCTCACTCACTCACTCAGGTCAGTTCTAATGGGGTAAAAAGAATCAGAGTTATTCATTGTGACTGTGTATTGTAACAGAGGGGAATGGTTAACCAGATGCTTGGCTCCACACTGCCCTGAAGGTGTATGTGGTTTGTTTAGCTTATGATAGTTGTCAGGCATTTTTTGTGCCTTTGAAACTTAATTTGACAGTGATAGTGAATCAGCTTTGATTGATTACGTGTGCAATGCTCAATTGTTTTCTGTCACAGTCTTCCACTAATTGTTAAAGACATCCTTTTCATAATACTTTGTTCCAGTTTGGACTTCAAGGCAAAGGGGCATAATTATGTAACAATGCCATAAATACTGAGCATCTGCTTCATCAGGGAGCATGAGATGGATCGAGTAGAAGTTTTGAATATCCAATTTCACACATGAACTTTGGTCTACTAGGTGCTGCTTCTAATGAAGAGCATTATCTTCAAATCATGCAAGTTCTGAGATGCTTCATTGTTCTCTAATAGATTTTGTAAATGCGGGGAGCCGCTGTGATTTAGTTCACCACTAATTTTATTTAATGAATTTAATTCATGGATGTATTATAAGCCTTACTATCTACTGCCATTATAAACCAATCAAAAAGATGAGGAGCTTATGATAACAATCCATAATACTTCCTATGTGGCAAAAGGGTTCCTTATGCAACCTGGAAACAATTAATGAGGTAATTTCATGAACAAGGTTATCTTTTGGGTTCAGAATGTAACTTCCCCGCAAAAACTGTCCTTTGTATTGAACATGATATGAAGTAACTGTAGTCTAACCAGGGAGGAGATATTGGAGCCTTTGGCCTTGATCTTTGAGTTGCCATTGTCTACAGGTTTAGTACCAGAGGGCTGGAGGATTGCAAATGTGCCCTTGTTCAAGAAAGGCAGTAGAGATGACCCAGATAATTATAAACCAATGAGTTTTATGTCTGTTGTAGGAAAAGTTTTGGAAAGGTTTATAAGAGGTAGGATTTATGATCATCTAGCAAGCAACAATTTGATTTCAGATAGTCAACATGGTTTCGCCAAGGGCAGGTCATGTCTCACAAACCTCATTGAGTTTTTTGAGAAGGCGACCCAGCATGTGGATGAGGGAAGAGCAGTTGACGTGATGTATATGGACTTCAGTAAAGCCTTTGATAAGGTTCCACATGGTAGGCTATAGGAGAAAATGCAGAGGCATGGAATTGAGGGTGATTTTGCAGTTTGGATTAGAAACTGGCTTTCTGTAAGAAGGCAGCAAGTGATGGTTGATGGAAAATATTCAGCCTGGAATCCAAGTTACTAGTGGTGTGCCATAAGGGTCTGTTTTACCACTGTTGTTTGTCATTTTTATAAATGACTTGGACACAGACATAGGTGGATGGGTAAGTTTGCAGATGATACTAAAATCAGTGGAGTAGTGGACAGTTTGGAAGAATGTTACAGGTTGCAGGGGGTCATGATTAGGACTTGGATAAACTGCAGAATTGGGCTGAGAGGTGGCAAATGGAGTTCAATGCAGCTAAATGTGAGGTGATTCACTTTGGGAAGAACAACAGGAAGGCAGAGTACTGGGTCAATGGAAAGATCCTTGGTAGTGTGGATGTGCAGAGGGATCTTGGGAGTCCATGTACATAGATTCCTGACAGTTGCTACTCAGGTGGATTGTGCTGTTAAGAAGGCATACAGTGTGTTAGGTTTTATTGGTGGAGGAACTGAGTTCCGGAGCTGTAATGTCATGCTGCAACTATACAAAACGCTAGTGTGGCGGCACTTGGAATATTGTGTACAGTTCTAGTCGCCCCGTTACAGGAAGGATGTGGAAGCATTGGAAAAGGTGCAGAGGAGATTTACCAGGATGTTGCCTGGTCTGGAGGGAAGGTCTTATGAGGAAAGGCTGAGAGACTTGGGTCTGTTCTCATTGGAAAGAAGAAAGCTAAAAGGGAATTTGATAGAGACGCACAAGGTGATCAGAGGATTAGATAGGGTAGACAGTGAAAGTCTTTTTCCTAGGATAATGACACCAGCTTGTACAAGGGACATAGCTCCAAATTGAGGGGTGTTAGATTTAACACAGATGTCAGAGGCAGGTTCTTTACTCAGGTAAGGGCGTGGAATGCCCTGCCTGCCAATGTATTTAACTCAGCCACATTAGGGAGATTTAAACAGTCCTTGGATAAGCACATGGATGTTGATGGGATAGTGTAGGGGAATGAGCTTAGAGTAATTCACTGGTTGGAGCAACATCGAGGGCCGAAGGGCCTGTTCTGTGCTGTATTGCTCTATGTTCTATGTAACCGAATCACAATACTACTCCCCACATTCAATACATTTCAACCTCATCTTTCAGATACCAGAAATAACACAGGAGGAAGAGGAAGAACATGCAGAGATAGGAAGTGGGGGAGTAGCATTACCTGAATTTCTCTTTAGGAGGGCCTGCTTGGATATGATAGGCGTAATGGCCTGCCTCTACGACGTGAGGATTTTACGGTCCAAATACTTGATAGTTTCAGCGGGGCCATGAGCTTAAGGACAAATAAGTTACAAGAAACAATGCAACTGAATCAGTCCTTGTTGATATTTAGTGTCTGTGCAAGTAGAGATTCTAATCATACTGACATGTCCTGTTCAATATTTCTTCATTACCCTAGCCAATCCAATACGAACGTTGATACAGATTCTATCTCAATTACTACGCCTGGAGTAAACCTCGAAGCTCACAGCTCTTAAGAAATGTCAGCTGTTCTACATATCTCACACTTATCTTTGTGTATGGATCTGCATGTCTCCTGAAATAATGAGAAGAGCCCTCAGTAACTCAGAAACACATTAATTGTGTTACAAAGTACGCAGACCACAGATACAGGCCATTTGGCCCAACAAGTACAATACAGATTATACCATGTGTATACCACAAAACACATTCAATTATTCATGCTTTTCTTTCCTCACACTGCTTGGCATCCTTCTAAATGTTTATTTGACCTTCAAAGTCCCAAACTTTCTTATGGTGCCATTATCACAGAGATACTAAGGATTGCAATGATCCATTGGCTTCTCTATTCTATGTGCCATGTGTCCTCCGAGCCAGAGGACACAGCTTAAAAATAAAGGGGTACGCCATTTAGGACAGAGTTGAGGAGAAACTTCTTCACCCAGAGAGTGGTGGCTGTGTGGAATGCTCTGCCCCAGAGGGCAGTGGAGGCCCAGTCTCTGGATTCGTTTAAGAAAGAGTTGGATAGAGCTCTCAAGGATAGTGGAATCAAGGGTTATGGAGATAAGGCAGGAACAGGATACTGATTGAGGATGATCATAATGAATGGTGGTGCAGGCTCGAAGGGCAGAGTGGCCTACTCCTGCACCTATTGTCTATTGTGCCATGTGGTTGACCTGTGGAAGGAATAAAATCTGTTCAGCACCTCAGGTAGCCTCCTGACAATGTGCAGATATTGGCAGCTAGCACATGTATTGTTGTATTGGCAGTTACTCTTGACAGCTCTTGCCTTCACTCAGCCTCCCACTCACATTCAGTCAACTGAAAAGGACAAGCAAAAAACGTAAACAAAGTTAAGTTAAAACTAACTGCCGCCAAGGTGTGTTGAGGCTCAATATTGTGGGAGGTTTGCACACATCTAAATCACACTAATTTAAAAATAATCTGAATCACTGAGACCATTTTAACATCTGTTAAAGAGAAAATGTGATTCTAATTAATTTGTACACATGGAGGACCTAGAACCAGCAGAGCGATGAACTGCAGTAGAAATTTATACAATATCAACATTTTTGCAGCTTGACAGCAAATGTTTGGGTCCTGAGAGGGAGTGCAGAGAGATTTTAAATTTCCTATCTAAAAACCTGCAATAAACACAAGGTCTCCCTGTTCTCCCCACAAGTGTACCACATGGCAAGAGGTAATGGTGGTGGGAATTAGGGAGCATGGCTGAGGGCTCTCTGCAGAAGCCACAATCAGGAAAACCCAGCTTTGTGAAGATTGCATGTTAATTTTTTTTAAAATCCCTAATGGCTAGCAAAGCTATCTAGTGTGCCAGTGACTCAGATACACAGCTTAGTCCATCTCCGTGCTAGTGTAACATTAACATGGCATCTGAACATGGCCTTAATCCAGGTCCTGGCAGGAGGTGCTTGGCAGCAGAGAGATTAGAGCAATCACTTTAAAACCACATGTCAGGCTATAAACAAAGCTGAAGGTTCACTGTTGAGGCCAAGGTCCAAGCTATTGTTCAGAACCTTCCGCCTCATAACCTGTCAAAGCTATCAGTAAAAAAGGCCGTACTTTTTAACTGCAGCTCTATGTCACAGAAATATCTAATACAACGTTGATGAGCATTCTATGGTAATATGACCATACGGTGGAAAGAGAAAACCACAATGGCTGACTTGCTGAATGATAAAAAATGTCAAGAAACATTTAATTCACCTTGTACCATCCTTGTAGCCAACTGATAGAATTATAACATTACAAGTTACAGTGATGGATTGGACGTGAGGAAAAACCACTAGCAGAGGCAAGGGTGGGAAACCAGAGATCTAAAGTCACCCGTTCTTTGCGAATATGCTCCCATCATCATTCTCATGTATCCCAAAATAAAATATTACAAGAACAGAGTGCAGAGTCACCAACCCTGATTTTATTCTTCACTTCTACAATGACTTAACTCTTGTATACAAATAAAATCCAGTCTTGTACAATTTGTTGTCTCAAGACTTCGAGAAGTTTAGAATTAAAGCTCAGTGCAGCACAGAAGCAGGGACTCAGACAGGCAGCATTTTCTATTTTCTCTTGGGCTTATATCAAATGTTTCTCCCTGTTAATCTTGTTTCTCCTCAGTTAATTCGGTTGATAATTCAATGAAATCCTCATTTCTTTTGTGGAGGTGTAAGAGTTGGACTGGGGTGGACAAAGTCAGAAGTCACACGACACCAGGTTATAAAAGTCCAACAGGTTTATTTTAAATCACTAAGTTTTAAAGCACTACTCCTTCGTCAGGTGAAATGGAAGGAGATGCATTCCTCACTTCACCTGACGAAGGAGCAGCGCTCCGAATGCTTGTGATTTTAAATAAACCTGCTGGAATTTTATAACCCGGTGTCGTGTGAGTTCTGCCTTTAATCAGAAATTAGATCATATATTAGCTATTACAAAGAGCTCAATGCAAGCATTAGTAATGCCCTTACACTGACTGGATCAGAGCTTTCAAGTTCTGGCTAAGTTTTTTGCAGGAACTAAAAGTTCACTGGATTCAGTTTTAAGCCGCATTCCAAATACTTTCCAAAAGCTCAATCAAACATGGTTTTGACCATTGACATTTCAGTGCTATTTCTGATTCATCATTATAACTATTGAGCAGTGCAAGAGCACCCTATTTGTGTCTGAACAGCAAAATGTTTGAAATCTAAAATGTGTTCAATTCAGTTTTGGCAACCACCTCTAGTGCTCAATGATATGAGGCACTCAGCTACCACACTGCTCATAATCTTATGTAGCAAAATGAGATGAGCAAATGTCAGGAGCAGCACCAGGCAGAGCTAAAAATCAGACACCAATCTGGTGAAATTGCAACACAGGGTTATGTGCACGGGAAACAGTGCAAGCAACATGCAACAGATAAAAGCTAAGCAATCCTGTATTAATAAATCAAATTTAATAAGAACAAAGAAAAGCCTAAAACCTCATCAGATCAGGCAGCATATGTTCGGAAGGCAGTTAATGTTTTGGGTTGATGACCTTTCATCAGAACTTGCAAAATAGAAACAGAAGAGCTTTTCATTGGGGAAGGGAGATCAAAGAAGGTGGTCTTTGATCGGGTGAGGCCGGAGGAGTGCAGTTACGTAATGCTGCCACATCCAGTTATGGACATGGTGTGCAATTAAATGAGTGGTGAGAAGTAATTGACTGAGTGTGGTATCAAAGAGCCCCGGAGAAACTGAAGTCAACAGAAATCTGTGGGAAAACTCTCCAATGGATGGAGTCATACTTTGCACACAGGAGGATAGTTGTGGTTTTTGAAGGTTAGTTTTCTTACACTGGGGAGTGACCTGAGCCAACTTCGGTCGCTTCATCAATGACCAACTCTCCATCATTAGGTCCAAAGTGGGAAATGGGGATATCTGCTAATGGTTGCAGAGTATTCAATATCTCAAACAAAAACAGAAATTGCTGGAAAAGTTCAACAGGTCTGGCAGCATCTGTGGACTTAATGTTTCAGGTCGAGTGACCTTTCCTCAGAACTGGACATTAAATACCTCCTCAGATTCTGAAGTAATCTGAGCCTGTATGCAGCAAGGACCTAGACAATGTTCAGGACAGAAAAGCCACATTTGCTTGATAAAAGTGACAGGTTCCTGCAAGAGAGAACTTAAGCAACTCCTTTTGATATTCAACCAACACTGAATCACCCACCATCAACATTCTGGGATTACCACTGATCAGAAACTAAACTGTGGTGACAAGAGCAGGTAGGAGGCCAGGAATTCTGTGGTGAGTAACATCTCCCGATTCTCAGTACCTACCCATTATCACATGGGACAGGTCAGGAGGGCGCTGTAATGCTCCCTATTACCTGGATAAATGTAATTTCAACAACACCCCAAAAACATGATCTCTTCCAGGGCATAGTTGTCCACTTGATTGGCACCATATCCATCACCTTCAACATCCACTCCCTCCAGCACCAGAACACACTGGCAGCAGCACGTCCCATCTTCAAAGTGCACTGCATCAACAACTTTGAAAGTATCTTCCAAACCTGAAATCACTTCCATCTAGAAGGGCAAGGGCAGCAGATACATGGGAACACCACCCCCTGCAAGTTCCCCTCCAAGTGCCTCACCATCCTGACTTGGAAATATATCACCATTCCTTCAGTGTCACTGGGTCAAAATCCTGGAATTCCCTCCTTACGGGCGTTGTGGGTCAACCTACGGTACATGGACCGCAACGGTCCAAAATAGCAGCTCACAACCACTATCCTCAAGGGCAGTTATGGATAGGCAATAAATACTTACTTCACGCAGTCTGGGTGTTGATAATGAAGTAGCAGCATTGACCAAGGTATTAGAACATTTTCCAAGCTTCATCAAATTGAAGCAGAAGATCTATGGCTGCCTGAAGCACAGAATGGCCAGCAGACATTCACCTTGCACATTTATCCTACAGAAACATCATTGCCTCAGTGCTGAACAATAAAGGATCAGCTTTGGTTGTGTGTTCATGTCATGAGCAAAGCTTGATCTCCAAAGTTGCCAACTACTTGGTAGAAATGCTGCCAACTAAGCCAAACACAGTCTTTGGTAGTTGCTGTAGATGATACATGGAAATGTTGGCTTCCCTGTTTCTCCCAACACAAAGCCAAGACCGGCTTCCTCTATTACAGGTTTTATAAGTTCAGGTGTATCAGGTGACAGATCTGTAACACTCAAGGTTTGACTCTCAAACTGTGTCACTTCAACTGGTTTAAACTGGGCAATAGGTTTTGGTGTTACAGTTGGTTGAAACATTCTTGGACTGGGAAAATTTCCAAGAGTCACGCAGGGTTCTTTTCCCAGTTCAAGTGAAACTTTGCTCCTAAAGGAGAAAGTGACCTGGTGGTATTACAGCGGGACTATCAATCCAGAAACTCAGCTCATGTTCTGGGACATGGGTACAAATCCCACTGTGGTAGGTGGTGGTGGAATGTGAATTCAACTTACAAAGAAAAATTGGGAATAAAGAATCTACCAATGACTGTGAGACCATTGTCAATTGTTAGGAAAAACCCAGCAGGCTCATTAATGTTCTTCGAGGAAAGAAATCGAGAATCCTTATCTGGTCTATGACTCCACACCCACAGTAATGTGGTTGACTCTTAACTGCCCTCTGAAATGGCCTAGCAAGCCACTTGGTTGTTTCAATCACAAAGTTTCAACAAAGAAAATAAATGAAGCCAAAGACACCACCTGGCATTAGCCAAGGCAGCGCAATCAACAAAAGCAGAAACAGCCCTGTCAACCCTGGACACTGTGGGCAATTTAACACGGCCAATCCACCCTGACCTGCACATCTTTGGACTGTGGGAGGAAACTGGAGCACCCACGCAGACACAGGGAGAATGTGCAAACTCCACAGAGACAGTCGCCTGAGGTTGGAATTGAACCTGGATCTCTGGCACTGTGAGGCAGCAGTGCTGACCACTGAATTACCCTGCCGCCCTAACTCACTGAATCAAAAGCAAGAAGCAAGAACAAGGCAGCAAATTACTGCCTGACTGGCTGTAAATTGGGAGAGGGAGTGTGCAGTGGGACCTGGATGCCCTCGTGCACCAGTCACTGAAGGTAAGCATACAGGTTACAGCAGGTGGTAATGAAGGCAAATGGTATGTTGGCCTTCATTGAGAGAGGATTCGTGTACAGGAGCAGGGATGTGTTGTTGTGGTTACACAGGGCCTTGGTGAGGCCACACCTAGAATACTGTGGGCAGTTTTGGTCTCCTTTTCGGAGGAAGGATGTCCTTGCTCTCGAGGGAGTGCAGCGAAGGTTTCCCAGGCTGATTCTGGGGATGGCGGGACTGACGGATGAGGAGAGATTGACGAGGTTAGGATTGTTTTGGCTGGAGTTCAGATGAGTGACAGGGAATTTAATACAGACATATAAAATTCTAACAGGGTGGATGAAGGTGTGTCCAGAATCAGGGGTCACAGTCTGAGCATTCGGAGTGAACCAATTAGAATAGAGAAAAGGACACATTTCTTCACCCAGAGTGGTGGGCCTGTGGAATTCATTACCATGACAAAACATTGCAGCAGCCAGATATAGCACTTGGGGGTGAATGGAACCAAAGGTTATGGGGAGAAAGCAGGATTAGGCTATCGAGTTGGATGATCGGCCATATTGTGATGAATGATGGAACAGGCTCGAAGGGCCAGTTAGCCTCCTCCTACTCTCCCACAACAGGATAGACCCAGCAGAGGGGGCGGCACAGTGGGATACAGTCAGGAGGGAGTTGTCCTGGGAGACCTCAACATCAACTCTGGACCTCCTGACATCTCGCAGCATCAGGTTAACATGGGCAAGATTACACATACTATCATCCCTCAGCTGGTGAATCTGTACTCCTTCATGTTGAAGGATACTGAGCTAAAGTGCTGAGGGTGGCAAGGGCACAAAATGTACTCTGGGTGGGGGATTTCAATGTTCACCACCAAGAGTAGCTCAGCTGCAGTACTACAGGGAAAGCTAGTTTGCTAGGACTGGGTCTGCAGCAGGTGGTGAGGGAAGCAACAAGAGGGAAAAACACACTTCACCTCATCCTTCCAACCTGACAGCTGCTTAAGAATCTCTCCATGATATTATTGGGAAGAGTGACGGCCACACTGTCCTTGTGGAGACGAAGTCCCACCTTCACATTGGGGATAACCTTCATTGTGCTGTGTGGCGCCCTCACCATGCTAAATAGGACAGACTTCAAACAGCAGGTCAGGCAACATTCGAGGAGCAGGAGAATCAATGTTTCAGGTATAAGTCCTTCATCAGGAATTTTTGATGAAGAGCTTACGTCCAAAAACGTTGATTCTCCTGCTCCCCGGATGCTGCCTGACCTGCTGTACTTTTCCAGCACCATACTCTCTACTCTAATCTCCAGCAACTGCAGGCCTCACTTTCTCCCAGATGTCACACAGATCTAACAATGCGAGACTGGACATCCGTGAGGCTCTGTGGGCCATCAACAGCAGCAGATTTGTACTCCATCACAATCTGGAACCTCATGATCCGACACATCCCCCACTCAACCATTACCATCATGACAGGGGATCAACCCTGGTTCAATGGAGTGAACAGGAGGGCATGTCCAGGAGCAGCACCCAGGCATGCCTGAAGATGAGGTGTCAACTTGGTGAAGCCAAACAGGACCACTTGTGTGCCAAACTTGTGTATCTGTAAGGTACAGATGTCCATATACATAAAAAATATGGTGTAGGAGGAGGCTATTTGGCCCTTCGAGCCTGTTCCATCATTCATAAACAGCAAGTGACGGACAGAGCCAAGTGATACCACAACCAATAGATCAGATTTAAGCTCTGCAGTCCTGCCACATCCAGTCATGAATGATGGTGGATAATTAAATAACTCACTGGACTAGCAGATTCCACAAGTACTCCCATACTCAAATTATGTTAAGAGCCATCATCGATGCTGAAGGCAAGGCTGAAGCATCCGCTGATCCATCCCGGTCTTCCCCAAGCAGTACACATGCCAGTCTTCAGCCAATCTGATTCATTCCACATTATATAAAAAAATGGTTAGAGGCACTAGAAACTGCAAAGGCTATGAGGCCTGAAAACATCCCAGCAATAGTACTAAAGACTTGTGCTCCAGAAATTCTGCCATTTACTGTGTACTTCCCTCCTGCATTCGATCTTCCAAAAATGGTGTGTTGAGTGCAGCTCAGGCTCAATGTGGTGGCCTCCTGAAAGAGAATGTCCAGGCAGATGAAAGGGTCACCCACATGAAATATCTTTGGGGGAGGGCTGGGCGACACTTGGTGCCTTCTGGAGAGAACGAGATTGTGGGTGTGGAAACAGAAGGAAATAAAAGGGAGGCGCTTTGTGCTGCTAATGTTTAAAGTACTTGTCACCTGACACCAGGAAACTAACAGTGATTTAAGTACAGTCTATTCTATCATCTTGCACAAAGTGAAACCCTATCTGTACTATTTACTGTAGCTGCTTCAGCCTTTGCCCCTGAGGTTACAGGACTTTTTCATATTACTGTAGAAATGGATCCAGATTTTGTTGCTCATTAACATAACCTCAAGGTTTTCTTGCAATAAAAGCATTTGTGAATATGTATTTCCTTTGTGACCTTTACAAGATAAGTGTTTACAGCATACTATGAGCACTATGTTCCCATGTGGCTTATGAACATTTAAATGGACACTGTCTTTATTCAGAAGCCTCTGGTTTGGGTTTGTTTTTGTCAAGAATTTATGTTAAAGAGTTATACTGGACTTGAAATATTAATTCTGCTTCTCTCCACAGATGTACAGTTTCTCCAGCACCTGCTGTTTTTATTTGATTTCCAGCCGCCTCAGTTTTTTTGGTTTTATTTGCAAATTAGTTGGGAAACGATCATGTGCACCAAATTGTTTTTTGACCAACATGACAATTATTATCACATTGGAAGACCCACAAACAGCAACAAGCTCAGTATTTTGCTGTTCTGATGCTTTTTGCTGGAGGGAGGAATGTAGTCTAGGGCAAGGAAGAAATCTCTTCTCAAAGCAGTGCTATGGGATATTTGATGCCCATCAGGAACCACTGGAACCAACCCATGGTTTTTAGAGAATCAGACAACAGCAGTAGCTTGTATTTATGTTGTGCTATACTGACAGAAAGAGAAGAAAACATAAGAGAGGGAAAGAAAGAGATTAGGACTGGAGAGGGTTGCAGAGGTAGAAAGGGGTGAGGGCATGGAGGAATCCGAAAACAAGGTTGAGAATTTTGAGGTATAGACATTGCATAACCAGCAGCAAAAGTGTGTCCGTAATCAGAGGGCTAACAGGCAAATGAGAGATGGTGCAGGTTGTGATACAGGCAGCAGGGTATGTTTATGACCTTGCTGTTCTGCAGGGTGGAAGATGGGAAGCTAGAAAAGAGTGCATTAAATTATCAGGTTTAAAGTTAACAAAGGCATGGACTGGAGTAGGGGGGGATATTCATTTGAGGACAAACTTGAATTTGGGTCTATTTTAACACATTGCACGTTTAGAAACAGAGACGCTTTCCAAACCCATGACAACTACCAACTAGAAGGACAAGCTTAGCAGATACATGGGAACACCACCTCCTGCGATCTCCCTGTCTTACACCCTAACTTGGAAATATATTGCCATTCTATAAGTGTTGTTGGGTCAAAATCCTGGAATCCCTACAGTGTGGAAACAGGCATTGTGTGGGCTGCAGCAATTCAAGAAGGCAGTTCACCCCCCCCCCACTTCTCAAGGGGCAACTCAGGACAGGCAATAAACTCTGGCCCAGCCAGAGAAGATCATGAGAAATTAAAAATAAAATCCTCAAATAAGGAATCACAAAATATTCTTTCAAGGATTCTGTGAGAACTATCAAAGTGCCTCAGAATATTCTGCAACTGCAAGACGGTCACTTTGGGTTAGTTTCTCACTGGCTGTGGATGTCAGGTAGTTCTGAAATTGAGTACGGTTGATCCTTTGAGTCCTGGGAAGTGGGGAGACTCACAGGATCACAGAGATCTACAGCTCAGAAAAAGGTCCCTTGGGCCATCGAGTCTGCACTAGTCCCATTTCCCAGCACTTGGCCCATAGTATTGTGTGCTTTGACATCACAAATGCACATCTAAACACTTCTTCAACATTCTGGGGGTTTCTGCCTCTCCCATCATTACAGGCAGGGAGTTCCAGATTCCCAGCACCCTCTGGATGACCAAGTTTTTCATCACATTCCCCTAAATACCCAGTCACTTGCCTTAAATCCATGGTCATTGACTCCTCCACCAAGAGGAAATGTTTCTTCCTGTCTCCAATACTTATGCCCCTCACAATGTAATACATTTCAATCACGTTCTCCTCATTCTCCTCTGCTGATGTACATGCTCTTTATCTGTGTGATCATGTGTCGCCCTGCCTGAGTGAAGACTGTCGTTTTCATAGATTATAGAATCACAGAATCTCTACAGTGTGGAAACAGGCCATTTGGCCCAACAAGTTCACACCAACCCTCACAAAAGTATCGTACCCAGACCCATTTCCCTACCCCTATTACTTTACATTTCCCCTGACTAATGTACCTAACCTACACATCTCTGAACACTACAGGCAATTTCCCATGGCTAATCCACCTGACCTGCACATCTTTGGACTGTGGGAGGAAACCGGAGTACCTGGAGGGAACCCACGTAGACACGGGGACAGTGTGCAAATCCACACACAGTCACCCCAAGCTGGAGTCAAACCTGGGTCCCTGGACTGAACCACCATGCTGCCCTTTTCTATTCTTCCAGACTCAGTTTAATCTCCAAAACCTTGTTTTAAAATTTCCCGATGAGCCTGGCAGACAATCCAGCGACAATGACTGCAGTGGATGTAGGCAGGGTTATGTCCTGCCACCGAGCCAAGGCTGCCTGCTCAAATAGCTGGGGCTTGTTCCCCCTTAACTTGAGACAGTATTGCATTGTTTGGACAATGAGGTGTTTCATCAGGGAGTTTGACCTGAGCACAAAGAGACCTTGTACGTTAAGGCACAAATGGTTACAGTTGGTTAACTTTCAAATGAATGGCTTTCTGATGTTTTAATTGTTTCTTAACACTTAACAGTTCAAAGACATCAAAATCTTGGCCAGTAAAAGTTAAACCAAAAATGGATCCTAAACTTTATCAGAAAATCCAGTTGAATCATCCAGATGGCTCTTCATCCTTGATCTGAATTGGTGTACAACTTGATGGAAACTGGAGTTGATAATACCATTTACAGTCCGATGGCAATAGTTAGATGGAGGTAGAAAAGAGGTTTTAAAAATGTCATGTTGCATACTGATAAGCAGTTCCCACATTTTCCTGTTGACCTGGACCAAATGTGATTCCCTTGCTGGTTAAATGTTTACACTTTACGTTGCCATTGGTACAAAGTGCTTCGATCCATCATCCAAGAAGAACCCCTGCCTGTAATGGCGGGAGAGGCAGATACCCCCAGAATGTTGGAAATGCATTTCTAGAAGCTGGTGTCAATCCTAGTCTGCCTTCCCTTTTCAGGGATACAAAAGATATCCCTGCACATTCAAAGATGAGCAGGGGAATTTTCCTGATGAAGGGCTCCTGCCCAAAATGTCGATTCTCCTGCTCCTCGGATGCTGCCTGACTTGCTGTGTTTTTCCAGCACCACTGTGATCTCGACTCTGATCTCCAGCATCTGCAGTCCTCACTTTCGCCTAATTTTCACCAGGTCCTAGTTAATGTTTACTCTCAAACAACATCACCAAGACAGATTATCTGATAATTTACAACTAAAATGATTTTTCTCACGTTATTATTACATTGTTGTTGGTGGAAGCTGGCTGTGCACGAGTTGGCCCAAGTTGTTTATTTTCTATCTTACACCAGTGACTAAAAGAGAAGTGCTTCACTGCCTATAAATGCTTTGGGATGTGTGTGTGTGGTACTGCAACTTGTCACTGAAACATAACTTATTTTCATTTTTCAAGTAACTTCAAGTGCTTTTTGTAAGCTTACACATCACAGATGTCCTTTTGGCTGAGTTACTGGAAGGCAGTTCACCAACTGAGACTCCCTGGCCAGGTTTAGACATGGTGGTGGCCTGTGGTGGTGAATTGGTGATGGATGCTGAAGCCATTGAACCTGGCCACTTCAAGCCATTAATCTTGGATGGAATTGCAAATTCAGATCTTTGAGTGGAAGTTCGTGTGGAGTCCAGTACATCAGCTAGTTTCACTTACTTCACATCTTCTGGCTATTATTAATGCTTACAGGAACGCGCAACAAGGAATGTGAAAAAGTAGGACAGTTAGGAGCAAGCTGTCCTTGAATCTTCTTATTGTCAGGTGCTACTTGTAGTGGAAATGGTATTAAAGTAAGCCTGTGACAGTCCAGCCACACAGACCTTAGTGGCCTTTTATCCTACCAACCATAACTCCGCCATATCACATAAATTTTAAAATAAAATCATCCTGCTTCAACTTGCAGGATAGCTGCTCCCTGCACACTAATAGGTCCAGCATCCCTGTCAGAAGAATTACTGGGAGGGAGAAAACACATGCCAGAGTGCTAGAGGAGTAGAGTCATAGAGACGTACAGCATGGAAACAGACCCTTCAGTCTAACCCGTCCATGCTGACAAGATATCCCAACCCAATCTAGACCCACTTGCCAGCACCCGGCCCATATCCCCTCAAACCCTTCCTATTCATATACCCATCCAAATGCTTCTTAAATGTTGTAATTGTACCAGCCTCCACCACTTTCTCTGGTAGCTCATTCCATACACGTACCACCCTCTATGTGAAAACGTTGCCCCTTAGGTCTGTTTTATATCTTTCCCCTCTCATCCTAAACCTATGCCCTCTAGTTCTGGACTCCCGAACCCCAGGGAAAAGACTTTATCCTATTTATCCTATCCATGCGCCTCATAATTTTGTAAATTTCTATAAGGTCACCCTTCAGCCTCCGACACTCCAGGGAAAACTGCCCTAGCTTATTCAAAGTTTCCTGATAGTGCAAATCCTCCAACCCTGGCAACATCCTTGTAAATCTTTTCTGAACCCTGTCAAGTTTCACAACATCTTTCCGATAGGAAGGAGACCAGAATTGTATGCAATATTCCAACAGTGGCCTAACCAATATCCTGTTCAGCCGCAACATGACCTCCCAACTCCTGTACTCAATACTCTGACCAATAAAGTTAAAAATCACGCAACACCAGGTTATAGTCCAACAGGTTTAATTGGAAGCACACTGGCTTTCGGAGCGAGGGGCGACGCTCCGAAAGCCAGCGTGCTTCCAATTAAACCTGTTGGCCTATAACCTGGTGTTGTGTGATTTTTAACTTTGTACACCCCAGTCCAACACCGGCTTCTCCAAATCCTGACCAATAAAGGAAAGCATACTAAACGCCTTCTTCACTATCCTATCTACCTGCGACTCCACTTTCAAGGAGCTATCAACTTGCACTCCAAGGTCTCTTTGTTCAGCAACACTCCAAGGACCTTACCATTAAGTGTATAAGTCCTGCTAAGATTTGCTTTCCCAAAATGCAGCACTTCGCATTTATCGGAATTAAACTCCATTTGCCACTTCTCAGCCCATTGATCCATCTGGTCCAGATCCTGTTGTAATCTGAGGTAACCTTCTTCGCTGTCCACTACACCTCCAATTTTGGTGTCGTCTGTAAACTTATAAACTGTACCTCTTATGCTCACATCCAAATCATTTATGTAAATGACAAAAAATAGAGGACCCAGCACCGATCCGTGTGGCACTCCACTGGTCACAGGCCTCCAGTCTGAAAAATAACCCTCCACCACCACCTTCTGTCTTCTACCTTTGAGCCAGTTCTGTATCCAAATGGCTGGTCCTCCTGTATTCCATGAGATCTAACCTTGCTAAGCAGTCTCCATGGGGAACCTTGTCGAACGCCTTACTGAAGTCCATATAGATCACATCTGCCGCTCTGCCCTAATCAATCCTCTTTGTTACTTCTTCAAAAAACTCAATCAAGTTTGTGAGACACGATTTCCCAAGTACAAAGCCATGTTCACTATCTCTAATCAATCCTTGCCTTTCCAAATACATGTCGAGCAGGAACTTGACAATGAATCCATCTAACTGCAAGTACCAGCTATAACACTCACAACCAGAGTCACAGAGCGGACAGATTTATACAGAAGGAATGTGTTCACATAAGCATCTTTCATGTTTGTCCCAAGTTGTTTCACAGCCAATGAAAGACTTTCTGAAGTATAATCACTACTGCAGTTATACAGGGCCTTGGTGAGGCCATACCTTGAGGATTGTGTGTAGTTTTGGTTTCCTAATCTGAGGAAGGACATTCTTGATACTGAGGGCGTCCAGCCAAGGTTCACCAGCCTGACTCCCAGAACAGCAGGACAGATATGTGAGGAAAGACTGGATCAACTAGGCTTGTATTTGCTGGAACTTAGAAGAATGAGGGGGGATCTCATAGAAATATATGAAATCCTGACTGGATTGAACAGACTAGATATGGGAAGAATGTTCCCGATGTTGGGAAAGTCCCGAACTAGAGGTCACAGTCTAAGAATAAGGGGTTAGACATTCAGGACTGAGAATTTCTTCAGAGTTGTGAACCTGTGGAATTCTCTATCACTGAATGCTGTTGGGGACAGTCGGTTAGATATATTCAAGAGGGAGTTGGATGTAGCCATTGCGTCTAAAGGGATCAAGGAGAGGAAATGGCTATGACATACTTGAAACTGCATGATCAGCCATGATCATATTGAACAGTGGTGCGGGCTCGAAGGGCTGAATGGCCTACTCCTACATCTGTTTTCTCTATCTCTTTGTAATAATAAAAAAGCAGCAACCAATTTACACACAGCAAGTTCCCACACCCAAAATCAGACAAGTTGTGATGCTAATAAAGGGACAAATATCATAACACTGATAAGACCATGCAATTTTTTTGATATCCACCTGGAAGGGGTAATAGCATCTCAGTTTATTTTCTCAAAGGAAGTACAACTCAATCCCCCTGCCATTTAAACAATATTCTCTCGGCTTCTTTTCCAAAGGTCTTTCACACCCATGGTGCAATTCCATAGCCGCTGGCAATACTCTCTGAACACTTGGTATCAACAGTACTTGTGCTCAGTGTCATTTTTGGCAAGCTGTTTGGCTGCAAGAGGCATCATGTTAAATTATCAATGATCAAGCAGGGCAATCCTGGATGACTTTACCACTTATACAATCCCTGCAGTGTAGAAACAGGCCATTCAGCCCAACAAGTCTACACCAACCCTCCAAAGAGTATTCCACCCAAACCCATTCCCTTACCCTATTACTCTACATTTCCCTGATTAATGCACTTAACCTACACATCCCTCAACACTATGAGGCAATTTCCCATGGTCAATCCAACCTCTCCTGCACATCTTTGTGACTGTGGGGGAGGGGGAAAACCAGAGCACCCGGAGCAAACCCACGCCGACACGGGGAGAATGTGCAAACTCTACCCAGATAGCTGCCTGAGGTTGGAATTGAACCTGAATCCCTGGCGCTGTGAGGCAGCAGTGCTAACCACTGAGCCACCGTGCCACCCTAAATGAAGATACTGCTTGCAGTTGCAGTGCTCCAGCTGGTAGCAGGACATTGAATACAGAATCAAAGCTGGGTTCTCCGTTCTGTGTGGGTCAGTATCACAGCGGGCAAGGCTTAATTCGGACTTTTCTTTCAAGTGTGTCAAGCAGGCACTGTGGTGCTTTCACAAATGCCAGCTGCCAGCCTGTTTGAAACTGTTACGACATCAAAACATTTCAGCATGGGATCACTGACTGATCTCTATTCCACTTCAAAGTCTCGAAAATTACAGCATCAGCCTATCAACTTCCAGCTTTCCTCTCAGAAGGGATTGAATATTCTTTTCATCTGCAATTCAAAGTGCTTGATGCAGAAACCAGTCAATAACGCATTAGCCACACAACTGAGTCACTAGCTGGAGCGCTCAGTCTTGTGCCCCATTTATCTGTAACATAATCTAGTTTTCTAACTGCCCTGTCATATCCACTGGAACAATTCAGCAACAGAGGATAATTGCACACAGGCAAGATTGGCTAAACCTTGGGCACTTGCAGCAGAGCTGTAAGGAATGGCAAAATGTGAGTGAGAGAGAACAGGCACAGCCATAAAACAAAAAAAAACAAAGAACTGTGGATGCTGGAAATGTGAAATAAAAACAGAAATCGCCAGAGAAACTCAACAAGTCTGGCAGTATCCAAAGAGAGAAAGCAGAGTCAACTTTTCAGGTCCTGTGACCCTTCTTCAGAACTGACTATAGCCAGGCTATTGCAGATAGGTTTGACGATGTCTGCTGTGTTGCACTGGTATGTTAGGTATTGCTATTGCCAAAGGTCATACTCAAGCCCTACTCCAAGAACTGAGAAACAATCTAGACTGACATCAATCAGGACTGACGGTGTGCCGCACTGTCGGAGGGGTCAGTACTGAGGGAGTGATGCACTGTCGGAGGGTCAATACTGAGAGAGTGATGCACTGTCGGATGGTCAATATTGAGGGAGTGATGCACTGTCGGAGGGTCAATGAGGGAGTTGTATACTATCAGAAAGTTAGTGCTGACGAAGTGCCACATTATTAAATGATATGTTTAATCGAGAACCTGTCCTGACTTCTGGACATAAAAAACCTCATGCCACTATTCAACATAACAGAGAGTACTTCCAAAAGTACTTAGCTGTAAAGTGCTTTGGGATATCTGAGGTCATGAAAGGCAATATTAGAAATGTAAGGTGTTAGTCCTTGAAACAAGGAAGAGGTTTGTGTTCCTGGTTAGAATTAAAGTGGTGCCGGAAACTGTAAACCATCAGTGACAGTTTGGTGTATGTGGTATTCTGAGGTAACAAGAAAATACCCTCATACTGGAATTCTGCCCACACTGGTATCATGCCTCTATCTTTGCAGGTTGTCACCGTTATGCAGTGGAGTAGCACCATTTTATTGATGAATTCAGGAGCAGAAGTAGACCACATAGCCTCTTGAGATAACTCCATAATCAACAGGATCATGGTTAAAAATCACACAACACCAGAGAGACCTTGGAGTACAGGTTCATAGCTCCTTGAACGTGGAGTCGCAGGTAGATAGGATAGGGAAGAAGGCATTTGGTATGCTTTCCTTTATTGGTCAGAGTATTGAGTACAGGAGTTGGGAGGTCATGTTGTCGCTGTACGGGACATTGGTTAGGCCACTGTTGGAATATTGCGTGCAATTCTGATCTCCTTCCTATCGGAAAGATGTTGTGAAACTTGAAAGGGTTCAGAAAAGATTTACAAGGATGTTGCCAAGGAGGGTTTGAGCTACAGGGAGAGGCTGAACAGGCTGGGGCTGTTTTCCCTGGAGCATCGGAGGCTGAGGGGTGACCTTATAGAGGTTTATAAAATTATGAGGGGCATGGATAGGGTAAATAGGCAAAGTCTTTTCCCTGGGGTCAGGGAGTCCAGAACTAGAGGGCATAGGTTTTGGGTGAGAGGGGAAAGATATAAAAGAGACCTAAGGGGCAACTTTTTCATGCAGTGGATGAAACATGTATGGAATGAGCTGCCAGTGGAAGTGGTGGAGGCTCGTACAATTGCAACATTTAAAAGACTTCTGGATGGGTATACGATTAGGAAGGGTTTGGAGGGATATGGGCTAGGTGCTGGCAGGTGGGACTAGATTGGGTTGGGATATCTGGTCGGCATGGCCGGGTTGGACCGAAGGGTCTGTTTCCATGCTGTACATCTCTATGACTCTATAACACCAGGTTATAGTCCAACAGGTTTATTTGGAAACACTAGCTTTCAGAGCGCTGTTCCTTCAACCACCTGATGAAGAAGCGTCGCTCCGAAAGCTAGTGCTTCCGAATAAACCTGTTGGACTATAACCTGGTGTTGTGAGATTTTTAAACTTTGTACACTCCAGTCCAACACTGGCATCTCCAAATCAATAAGATCATGGCTATCTCTGTAAATTCATGAGACAGGTATCCACTTGCTCTAGTATTTCCAGTATCAAACTGTAGATGTGCTGCACGTAGTTCATCTTGGAGTGTGCAGCCACTGAAGCCGTTCTCACTCATCGCATTTACTCGGGTCTCTGGGGAGGCCACAGTAGCACAGTGGTACTATCATTGGACTAGTAATCCAGATACTCAGGCTCATGCCACGGTGTTACCATCAATGTCATTACAACTCATTTGGTTCACTCTCATAATGTTTGGGGAAGGAATAAAATCTGTCGTCCTTTCCAATCTGGTCAACACTAGATCCACCTGAACTTTCCTCTATAATCATCTGGCAAGTCAATTCAGTTCAAGGGTAATTAAGGAGGGGCAACAAAAGGCTGGCCTTGCCCACGTCCCAGGAAAACATAAACCAGCTTTTGCGGGCTGGCAGTGCAAGAATGCTCCATTCCAACCTGCACGATCCAGGTCCCTTACCTGATCTGTTGTCGGATATTCACGGCACAGCTGGAGTAGGAGGACGGTGAGGAAAGAGACCAGATTAGATTAGATTACTTACAGTGTGGAAACAGGCCCTTCGGCCCAGCAAGTCCACACCGACCCGCCGAAGCGCAACCCACCCATACCCCTACATATACCCCTTACCTAACACCACGGGCAATTCAGCATGGCCAATTCACCTGACCCGCACATCTTTGGACTATGGGAGGAAACCGGAGCACCCGGAGGAAACCCACGCAGACACGGGGAGAACGTGCAAACTCCACACAGACAGTCGCCTGAGGCGGGAATTGAACCCAGGTCCCTGGCGCTGTGAGGCAGCAGTGCTAACCACTGTGCCACCGTGCCGCCAATGCCTGCATCATTATTGCAAAGTGTATATGGGAAAAAGAACAGGGCTGATTGGCAGGGAGGAGACAGAATGTTCAGGCTCAAACCTCAGCAACTAGAGACTTGGACATAGAGGGAGGGAGGGAGAGGAGGGGAGGCTGACAGCCGGGAAAAATCATTTTGAGCTATTGCTGTATTTCAAAAATAAAATCTGCATTTTGGCTAAATAAATTAATAACTTTCCTGCATTTTAAAAAAAACTGCCTTAGGTCTGATCAAGGCTGAGTATGCAATTATTAGTCAGTTAAAGGAGATCTATCAAAAGCGTGGGCTAAAATTATTTTAATCACAGCCCAGCATGCTGCGGCTTCATGATGCCGTGAGTTAAATATTGCTCACTATTTCCCGTCCAGCACAAAGCCATATGGATCAGCAGCTGCCTGCTGTGATCCCCTATCTATGCCAAGTTAGCTGACCATAGCCAAGTAACATTAGGGATTCAATAAAGGGACATTACTTCCCTTACTGCTGAGAAAGTTATACAGTCAAAGAGTCATAGAGATATATAGCACAGAAACAGACCCTTCGTTCCAACTTGTCCATGCTGACCAGATACCCTAAACTAATCTAGTATCATTTGCCAGCACTTGGCCCATGTCCCCCTTAACTCTTCCTATTCATATACCCATTCACATGCCTTTTAAACGTTGCAATTGTACCAGCCTCCACCAATTCTTCTGGCAGCTCATTCCATACACACACTATCCTCTGTGTGAAAACGTTGCCCCTAAGGTCCCTTTTATATCTTTCCCCTCTCGCCCTAAACCTATGCCGTCTAGTTCTGGACTCGCCCACCCCAGAGAAAGGATCTTGTCTATTTATCCTATCCATGCCCCTCATGAGTTTACAAACCTCTTATCTGGGGTTTATTGTCCTCTCATTGTAGTAGGGTCTATAGGCTAGGGCACTATCTGGACATGATCATCCACCCTCTCCTCTCAGGTTTTGTTTCCCTATAGAACAGCCATCATCACCTGAGATCTCCAAAATCATCACCTGAGATCTCCAAAATCTACACCCTACTTCCACTACTTTGTCCTTGCAAACTACCTCCCCAAACGCTAAACTTCCCTTCATTCCAAAGTCTTTGTTTTTATTTTTGTACGTGGCTGGTAAACCCAGCATTAATTGCCCAGGGGAAGCTGGTGCTGAGTCACCCTTTTGATCTGCTACAGTCCCATGTGATGATGTCAGTTCTGTACAGGTGGGAGTTCCAGGACTTGCTGGCCTTCATAACAAGAGGAACTGAGTATAGAAGCAAAGAGGAGAAAGTGAGGTCTGCAGATGCTGGAAATCAGAGCTGAAAATGTGTTGCTGGAAAAGCGCAGCAGGTCAGGCAGCATCCAAGGAACAGGAAATTCGACGTTTCGGGCAGATTCCTGAAGAAGGGCTTATGCCCGAAACGTCGAATTTCCTGTTCCTTGGATGCTATAGAAACAAAGAGGTGCTTCTGCAGCTGTACAGGGCCCTGGTGAGACCACACCTGGAGTACTGTGAGCAGTTCTGGTCTCCAAATTTGAGGAAAGACATTCTGGCTATTGAGGGAGTGCAGCGTAGGTTCACGAGGTTAATTCCTGGAATGGAGGGATTACCTTACACTGAAAGTCTGAAGGCTTGTATACCCTTGAGTTTAGAAGACTGAGAGGGGATCTGATTGAGACATATAAGATTATGAAAGGATTGGACAGGCAGTAGGAAACATGTTTCTGCTGATGGGTGAGTGCCGAATCAGAGGACACAGCTTAAAAATACGGGGTAGACCATTTAGGACAGAGATGAGGAGAAACTTCTTCACCCAGAGAGTGGTGGCTGTGTGGAATGCTCTGCCCCAGAGGGCAGTGGAGGCCCAGTCTCTGGATTAATTTAAGAAAGAGTTGGATAGAGCTCTCAAAGATAGTGGAATCAAGGGTTATGGGGATAAGGCAGGGAGCGGATACTGCATAGGAATGATCAGCCATGATCATATTGAATGGCGGTGCAGTCTCGAGGGGCTGAATGGCCTACTCCTGCTCCTATTGTCTATTGACTTTGACCCAGAATCAGTTAGGCAGCAGCAATAATCTTCCAAATCAGGATGGTGTGTGGCCTGCAGGGGAACTTGGTGGGTGATGGCCCCCATGTAGCTGCTGCCCTTGTTCTTGCAGGTGGTACAGCTCATGGCTTGGAAGGTGCTTCTGAAGGGAACTTGGCAGTTGCTATATACCATCTTAGATGGTAGACGCTGCTGCCACTGAGCACCTGCAGTGGAGAAGTAAATGTTTATGACGTTGAATGGGGCTACTTCCCCCTGGGTGGCCTGACCCCTCGAGTCTTGCTGAAGCAGTGAGAGTTCTGGAAAAGGGACAGTGTTCCATCACTCTCTTAACTTGTACTTCCAAATGATGGACAGGCATTAAAGGATCAGGAGTTGCATTACTCACAGTCTTCACTGGTTCTAACTTCCTTATGCAGTCACCTCCCAGATCCATGTCCATTTATCCCACCTTATTGTTTGGATCTTCTAACTCTGCTTTCTGCCCCTATTACAGATCTAAAATGGCTGATCAAAGTTAGAAATTACGTCAGCTGTGACCAGAAAGTTCTCTCTCCCAGCCTCCTTTTGTTCCTCCTACAGCTGTAGAGTCAAAGAGCACGGAAACAGACCCTTTGGTTCAACCAGTCCACGCTGGCATTATTCTCAAACACAACTAGTCCCACCTGCCTGCACTTGGCCCATAACCCTCCAAACCTTTACTATTCAAATGTTTTTTAAATCTTGTAATAGTAACTACACCCCCACTTCTTCTGACAATTCATTCCACACATTAACCACTATTCTGTGCAAAATTGTGGCCCCTCAAGTCCTTTTCAAATCTTTCTCCTTTCACCCAAAAAATATGCCGTCTTGAACTCTCTCACCTTAGGGAGAAGCCTTTGGCATGTCAGACCGCACCATCCACCTCCAATGCCTTTCCTTTGGTCTTCAGGCTCAGTGGGACTCTGAGTTTGTTTTTAGAACATAGAGCATGGAACATTCCAGCACAGTGCAGGCCCTTCAGCCCTCGATGTTGCACCGACCTGTGGAACCAATCTGAAGCCCTTCTAATCTACACTATTCCATTCTCATCCATATGTCTATCCAATGACCATTTAAACGTCCTTAAAGTCGGTGAGCCTACGACTGTTGTAGGCAGTGCTTTCCACGCCCCTACTACTCTCTGAGTAAAGACACTACGTTCTTTCATTGATGTGAGTGACGCTAGTAAAGCTACCATTCTTTACCTAGCCTGAAGTGCCCCTGAGCTGAGTGACTTGCTCAGCCATGTTAGAGGATAGCTCACATTTCACCACAGTGCTGTAGCTTTAGAGTCACATGTAGGTCCTAGACCAGGTAAGGACAGCAGATTTCCTTCTCTAAAGGATAGTGGTCAGTGAGTTTCCAAAAAAAAATACAACATTAATGATGAACATGAATAAGACTAACTTTTAATTCCAGATTCATTAACTGAATTGAAATTCCACCATGGTGGGATTTGAAAGCAGGTCCCTAAAGCATTAAGCTAGATTACTAATCCAGCAACATTATCACAACACCACATCTCCTATGATTCCACAAGTTTGCATCTTCTGGTCTTGTTTTTCCCAGTGCTCTCCTGGCTGGCCATCCGTTTTCCCATCTATAAGCTGGAGCATTAATAAAAAAAGTGGTCTGTCGACCAGATTCTGAAATCGAAGCAGGAAATGAAAAAGGCAGAGGGAACCTTCACAAAATCTGAAGGCAGTTAGGAAGCCACCAGGAGCTTTAGCATTCTGTCTGAATGGGGTGAGGGAAGAGAGAAGAGAAGCAGATGAATAATATGATAGTTAGGGTGTAGGAGTGAGCTTTGTAACTCACTCCCACACAGTAATCACAAATGCAAAGCTGCACTGTCCATAAATCTGTTCCTTTTTCAGCTCAAACTTGATGGAAACTGTTTCATGATGTGTACCTTCAGTGCAGAACCAGCCTTACAGTATGTGCTGAAGGCCTACAGACCACAGCTTTTAAATAATTGCTGCTTATACTGAGCTCGGGAGGGTGATTTCCTTCTGAGTTACTAATTGGCTCAGTTTAAAAAGGAGGAAAATGTTATTGAAGTTAGAGAATAGTGGAGAAAATGACTGACCGATCTCAATGGAAATCCTTCACAGACCTTTCAGTTATCTAACCATCAATGCTACCTAATCACTTCAATATGTTGCGCTCCTACCACATTATATTAGACTTGTCTCCAGGGAGCAATAGATCTAGATCATAGGACAGTACAGCACAGTACAGGCCCTTCGGCCCACGATATTGTGCCACGCATTTATCTTAATCTAAGACCAACCTAGCCTACACACCTCTCAATTTACTGCCGTCCATGTGCTTGCCCAGAAGTAGCTTAAATGTCCCTAATGCCTCTGACTCTATTGCTACTGTTACAGTGGCAGTGCATTCCACACACCCACCACTCTCTGTGTAAAGAACGGACCTCTGACATCTCCCCTATATCTTCCTCCAATCACCTTAAAATTATGACCCCTCGTGAGAGCCATTTCAGTCCTGGGGAAACGTCTCTGGTTATCTACACTATCTATGCCTCTCATTACCATGTACACCTCTATCATATCACCTCTCTTCCTTTTTCTCTCCAGTGTGAAAAGCCCCAGCTCTCTCAACCTCTCTTCATAAGACAAGTCCTCCAATTCAGGCAGCATCTATGTAAATCTCCTCTGTACCCATTCGAAAGCATCTACATCCTTCCGATAATGAGGAAACCAGAACTGGACACAATATTCCAAAAGTTTAGATCAGAGTGGTGCTGAAAAAGCACAGCAGGTCAGGTAGCATCCAAGGAGCAGGAAAATCAATGTTTCCCGCAAAAGCCCTTCATCGGGAATAGAGGCATGGAGCCTCCAGGGTGGAGAGATAAGGGGTGTAGGGAGAAGCTAGTAAAGAGAACAATAGGTGAATGGGGGTGGGGATGGAGGTGATAGGTCAGAGAGAAGGGTGGAGTGGATATGTGGGAAGGGAGATTGGCAGGTAGGACAGGTCATGAAGACAGTGCTGAGCTGGAAGGTTGGAACTGAAGTAAGGTAGGAGAAGGGAAAATGAGGAAACTAGAGAAGTCCACACTGATGTCCTGGAGTTGAAGTGTTCCGAGGCGGAAGATGAGGCGATCTTCCTCCAGGCATCGGGCGGTGGAGGCGGCCCAGGACCTGAATGTCCTCGGCAGAGTGGGAGGGGGAGTTGAAATGTTGGGCCACAGGGCGGTGTGGTTGATTGGTGCGGGTGTCCCTGAGATGTTCTCTGAAGCTCCCTGCGGGGAGGTGTCCAGTCTCCCCAATGTAGAGGAGACCGCATCGGGAGCAACATTATATGACATTGGTGGATGTGCAGGTAAAACATTGATGGATGTGGAAGGCTCCTTTGGCGCCTTGGATGGAGGTGAGGGGGGAGGTGTGGGCACAGGTTTTACAGTTCCTGCGGTTGCAAGGGAAGGTGCCAGGATGGGAGGGTGGGTTGTTGGGGGGCGTGGACCTGACCAGGTAGTCACGGTCAGGGAAAGGGGAAAGGGGTGGGGAGGGAAATATATCTCTGGCGGTGGGGTCCGTTTGAGGGTGGCGGAAACGTCGGTGGATGATACAGTTATTGCGAAGGTTGATTAGATTAGATTACTACAGTGTGGAAACAGGCCCTTCTGCCCAACAAGTCCACACTGACCCACCGAAGCGTAACCCACCCATACCCCTACATTTACCCCTTACCTAACACTACGGGAAATTTAGCATGGCCAATTCACCTGACCCGCACATCTTTGGACTGTGGGAGGAAACCGGAGCACCCGGAGTAAACCCACGCAGACACGGGGAGAACGTGCAAACTCCACACAGTCAGTCGCCTGAGTTGGGAATTGAACCCAGGTCTCAGGCGCTGAGAGGCAGCAGTGCTAACCACTGTGCCACCCACACCGTTGGTAGGGTGGAAGGTGAGCACCAGGGGCGTTCTGTCCTTGATACAGTTGGACGGTTGGGGTTTGAGGGCAAAGGTGCGGGATGCGTTGGAGGGCATCTTTAACCACGTGGGAAGGGAAATTGTGGTCTCTAAAGAAGGAGGCCATCTGGTGTGTTCTGTGGTGGAACTGGTCCTCCTAGGAGCAGATACGGTGGAGGTGGAGGAATTGGGAATAAGGATGGCAGTTTTGCAAGAGGTAGGGTGGGAAGAGGTGTAATCCAGGTAGCTGTGGGAGTCCGTGGGTTTGTAAAAAATGTTGGTGTCAAGTCGGTCATCATTAATGGAGGTGGAAAGGTCCAGGAAGGGGAGGGTGGTGTCAGAGATGGTCCAGGTAAATTTAAGGTCAGGGTGGAATGTGTTGGTGAAGTTGATGAATTGCCTCAACCTCCTCGCGGGAGCATGAGGTGGCGCCAATGTAGTCATCAATGTCGCGGAAGAAGAAATGGGGAGTGGTGTTGGTGTAACAACGGAAGATGGACTGTTCTACATAGCCAACAAAGAGACAGGAATAGCTGGGGCCCATACAGGTGCCCATGGCTACCCGTTTGGTCTGGAGGAAGTGGGAGGATTCGATGGAGAAATTCTTAAGGGTGAGGATCAGTTCAGCCAAACGAATGAGTGTGTTGGTGGAAGGGTACTGTTGGGGACATCGGGAGAGGAAGAAACGGAGGGCTTGGAGGCCCTGGTCATGGTGGATGGAGGTGCAGAGGGATTGGATGTCCATGTTGAAGATGAGGTGTTGGGGGCCGGGGAAAGGGAAGTCTTGGAGGAGGTGGAGGGCGTGGGTGGTGTTTCGAACATATGTGGGGAGTCCCTGGACTGGGGGGATAGGACAGTGTCGAGGTAGGTAGAGATGAGTTCAGTGGGGCAGGAGCAGGCTGAGACAATGGGTCGGCCAGGGTGGTCAGGCTTGTGGATCTTGAGAAGGAGGTAGAATTGGGCAGTGCGGGGTTCCCGGATTATGAGGTTGGAAGCTGTGAGTGGGAGATCTCCTGAGGTGATGAGGTTCTGTATGCTCTTGGAGATGATGGTTTGGTGATGGGAGGGTGGGATCATAGTCTAGGGGGCAGGAGGAGGAGGTGTTTTTGAGTTGGCGTCTGGCTTCAGTGGTGTAAAGGTCAGTGCGCCAAACTACACTGCACCTCCTTTATCTGCTGGTTTGATGGTGAGGTTGGGATTGGAGCAGAGGGAGTGGAGGGCTGCGCGTTGTGAGGGTGAGAGATGGGGGAGGGGGGTAGACAGTTTGAGGCGGTTAATGTCTCAGCGACAGTTGAAAATGAAGAGGTTGAGGGCGGGTAATAGGCCAGCGTGGGGTGTCCAGGTGGATGGAGTGCGTTGGAGGCGAGTGAAGGGGTCCTCGGAAGGTGGGCGGGAGCCCTGATTGTAAAGGTAAGCTCGGAGGCAGTGGAAGATGTGCTCAACGTCACAACGTTTATTAAACTCATTGATGCGTGGACAGAGGGGGATAAAGGTAAGGCCTTTGTTAAGGACTGATCATTCATCCTCAGTGAGGGGAAGGTCCGGGGGATGGTGAAAACTCGGCAGGGCTGGGCAGTGTGGTCTAACCAGGGCTTATGAAGCTGCAGCAAAACCTTGTGGTTCTCAACTTCAATCCCCCTGTTAATGAAAGCCAAAACGCCACACGCCTTCTTTACAACCCTATCAACTAGGTTGACAAATTTGAGGGATCTATGGATGTGAACCCCAAGATTCTGCTGTTCCTCCACATTGCCAAGAATCTTGTATTCAGCATTCAAATTCAAGCTTCCAAAATGAATCACTTCACATTTCCTGATGAAGGGCTTATGCCCGAAACATCGAATTTCCTGTTCCTTGGATGCTGCCTGACCTACTGCGCTTTTCCAGCAACACATTTTCAGCACTTCACATTTATCCAGGTTGAACTCCATCTGCCACCTCTCAGCCCAGCTCTGCATCCTGTCTATGTCTCGTAGCCTGCAACAGCCCTCGACACTATCGGCAACACCCCCGACCTTTGTGTCATTGCCAAACTTACTAACTCACCCTTCTACTCCTCCATTCAAGTCATTTATAAAAACTACAACCAGCTTCATTCAAAGGCCCAAGAACAGATCCCTGAGGGACACCACTGGTCACTGACCTCCAGGCGGAATACTTTCCATCCACTGCCACTCACTATCTACTTTCACCCAGCCAGTTCTGTATTCTTCTGAACTACACAGTGTATAGTCCTCAAAAACTCAATCTCTTTTCATAAGACAAACGCCTCATCTCCAAAATCAACCCAGTGAACCACCTCTGAACTGCCTCCAAAACAACTAGACCCCACCTCAATTAAGGAATTAAAATTGCATGCAATACTCCAGAAGCAGTCTCACTCATGCCTTATACAGAAACAGTCACAGCAACACTTCCCTACCTTTATACTCTATTCCTTTAGCAGTAAATACCAACATTCCGTTTGTTTCTGTTATTACCTGTTGCACCTTCATAGTAGTGTTCTGCGATTCTTGCAAGAGAACACCCAGATCCCTCTGCACTAAAGCACTCTGAAGTTTCTCTCCATCTAGATAATATGTTGCCTTTCAATTCCTCTGACCAAAATGGATAATCCAACATTGATCCACCTTAAACTTCATCTGCCAAATTTTGGCCTATTCACCTAACCTATAAATATCCATTTGCAAATTTCTTCTTTCTTCATTGCAAAGGGTGGCACGGTGGCTTAGTGGTTAGCACTGCTGCCTCACAGCGCTAGGGACCCAGGTTTGATTGCAGCCTCGGGTGACTATCTATGCGGAAACTGCACATTCTTCCTGTGTCTATGTGGGTTTCCTCTGGGTGCCCTGGTTTCCTTGAAAAGTGCAGCAGGTCAGGCAGCATCCAAGGAACAGGAGATTCGACATTTCGGGCATAAGCCCTTCTTCAGGAATGAGGAATTCTTCAGTAGATGAAGAACAGTAGAGGTCCTTTGCAAGTCTGTGAGAGTGTTGTCCTGAGCTGGTGTACGGCTGACTGCAGGGAATGTAGGTCGCAACGCATGGCTGCAAGTGTGGAGCGGAGGATCCGGAGGGAGGTCTGTTGCTGGAGGCTTCGGATTTGTTGTAGGTACTGGTTGTCCTGGTTGGGTCCAAATTTTGTTGGTCGGAATGTAGTCCGGAGTCCGTGCGGGATCAGTCGGTTCCGTAGACAGGTGCTGAGGAAGGAGATGTGGCTGTGGTAGCGAGTCTGTTTGAGAACATGGCTGAAGAGTTTCTGTGCAGAGGAAATGACCTGGGGGGTGCAGTGAGAGAGGGACTCACTGAAATCCTTGTAGAGGGAGGAAGAGAGCTTCTTCAAGGATGGCATCCTTGCAAGAGGATTCGCAGTAGGTTAAAATCTTCGAGGAGAAAGTGAGGTCTGCAGATGCTGGAGATCAGAGCTGAAAATGTGTTGCTGGAAAAGCGCAGCAGGTCAGGCAGCATCCAAGGAACAGGAGATTCGACGTTTCGGGCATAAGCCCTCATTCCTGAAGAAGGGCTTATGCCCGAAACGTCGAATCTCCTGTTCCTTGGATGCTGCCTGACCTGCTGCGCTTTTCCAGCAACACATTTTCTGCTCTGATCTCCAGCATCTACAGACCTCACTTTCTCCTGCTCTGGTTTCCTTCCACAGTTTAAAGGTGTGCAGGTTAGGTGGACTGGTCAAGCTAAATTGTCATGGTGTCCAGGAATGTGTAGGTTAAGTGGGTTAGCCATGGGCTGTACCACCTGCAAGAACAAGGGTAGCAGCTACTTCGGGAACAGCACCCACCAAGTTCCCCTGCAGCCACACACCATCCTGACTTGTGGTCTAACTGTTTCTAGGTCAAAGTCCTGGTACTCCCACCTGACATCATCATATGGGACTGTAGCAGTTCAAAAGAGTGGCTCAGTATCAGCCTCCCTGGGGCAATTAATGCTGGGTTTACCAGCCAAGCACAAACTAAAAACAAAGAGAATTTGGAAAGAACGGAAGTTTGGAGTTTGTGGAGGTAGTTTGCAAGGACAAAGTAGTTGATGGGGTTTGGATTTTGGAGAACTCAGGTGATGAAGGTATTGTGAAGAGAAACTATTGAAGAACAGGTGTCAACAAAATTCTCTTTCCCAATGTTCCATGTGTCATTTACTTTCATTTAGCTTCTTATTATACATTCTGGCCTGGAAGCTATCTCCCTTATCAAGGTTTCATGGTGTACTGTCAAAGGCTTTGAAGAGCACTGAATCAACAAGCATATGATCAGAGCAGAGCTCTTTTCCTCTTCCTGTACTCACAGTGAGAGTTCTCCTATTGCTATCCCTCACTAATTCCTGCTTTCCTTTCATTCCTGACCTTTCCATCACAATACCCTAATGCTTCAAATATCCATTATTATATATCCACTTGAGGCACAGTGGTCGTGTCCCTACCCCTGGACCGAGAGATCTGGGCTGAAGTCCCACCTGCTCCAGAGGTGTGTAATTACATCTCTGAACAGGATGATTGGAAAAGTAGATTAAAGTTTTAAAATTTTGAAATGCAGTCCTAGAAATAGAGGGAGGGGAAATGTCAAGGAGATTTTGGTGGTGGGAAAGCCATTCAGTTGTGCGTAATAACACTGTGGAGTATAAATAAAAGAAAAAGGAAAACATTTTAAAAAGAGAAAAAGAATAAGGTGGGCCCAGAGAGGGGCCTTGCAGCACAGTGGTAGTGTCTCTACCTCTGGGTTACGGTGGCCTGGGTTCAAGTTCCACCTGGTCCAGAGATAATATCTCTGAACAGGTTGATTAGCAAATCAATAAAGTAGACCCAGGAACTCTTGTGCTGCGGTGGTAATGTCCCTACCTCTGTACCAGGAGAGTCTGTGTTCAAGTCCCGCCTGCTCCACAAGTGTGTTTTTCTATTGGCAATTTAACATTTTTACAAGTTTACAAAAATAAAAAAAAACTCTCAAGTACAAACATTGATATACAATTAAATCTTAAATAAATAATAACCAAAATTTAACAAAAGAAAAATACCGAGAGAAAAAAACTCAACAACTAATCTAACCTACAACTAACCAGAGTGTATAATTAAGTCTCTTACATTATTCAAATAAGAGAAAGAGAAAAAAAAAACGGATAACACAGAAATTGGATAGTGAGATACATGCTCGGAATGTGTTAACATCAAATGTAACAAAACCCGTATTCGTGCGGGATTCCTCTCCCAAGGGACCCCAGACCAGCCAGGTTCGCAATCTCAATTAAATAAAAGCCCTTGTTAGGATAGCTGAAATATCTGTATTTATATAATTCAAGAAGAGCCAGAAGTGTTAATAACATCTCTCAACAGGTCAATGAGTGTTTAAAAAAACGATCCCTATGGTTAATGGTTAAAAACAAAAAGTAAGTCACTGTGATTTGGTGGTGGAGTAGTCATTCGGATGCACATAAACATAAAGATAAAGGAGACCCGGGGCTTTTGTGGCACAGTGATGGTGTCCGTGTTTCTGGAGCTGAAAGGTCAGATTCAAGACCTATCAGCTTCAGAGGTATGTACTGACTCTTCCCCGTCTCCCTCCCTTTCCCTCAGTCTGCACTGTCTTTAATGGGCTTTGCATTTAAATTATTCAATTGGAAACATGGGCAAATTCTGAAGAAAAGTCACTGACTGAAAATGTTAACTCTGCTTTCTACCTACAGATGCTGCCAGACCTGCTGAGTTTCACCAACAATCTCTGTTATTGTTGGTGATTTACTGGTGGTGGTTTATAGAAGGAAAAAAGTGCCCAGGGATGGGTTGTGCTGAACTGCCTGATCCTGGCTGGGACTGGTATGTGTGCATCATGAGTGGTAGCTTTACTTTAATGTTCAACAATAAACTCGTTGGGCTCCGTGAGTTATTACAGACAGGACAGGGTTCATATGGAGTAAAGACAATGACACACAACAGTTGGGCCAAATGGTCCACTTCAATGGCCTACAGTCAGTTTTGCTGTAACGCTCATTTCTTCAACATAAACTGGCTATAATACGATTGAAGAATTTAGACTATTAATTGTAGAACGTGAACTTTCCTTATCCGTATTGCTACAACATGATTCCAGTCCCATTGGTTTAAATGGTGCTGAAATTACATGGTATTCTTATAACACGGGATTGCACGGGAATGGTACTGTTGTGTTATATCAGAACAGACTGCCTATGTCATGCTGAGATATGATCTGCTTTCAGACTATTCAATGCAACAAGAAAGATATTCAAACGCAGACCTCAATTGGAGCAGCAGGTTGAGGGGACTACAGCTCTCCACAGTTTCTCTGTCTTCATTTGGGGAGGGGACACAAATGAAGCAGCAGACAGGATTCATATCCCGAACTGCAATGTTGCACTCTGATGGAAACTGTACACATTCATAGACACAGAGTTGATGCTCCATTTCTGGACAGCCTCAATCCACACAGTACACAGCTGTCAGAAGGGAAGGCAAGGTGGAGATGGGGCAGGAGAGATACTGGTGCAGACTAGGGAGGGGGGGGGGGGAAGAGACATCACACATAATTGATGCCCAGTGTAAAACCGTGATTAGACATGCCATTACAACAAATTGAAATTGCCCTTAAATTCACAAATGGGTAAACATCCATGGGATACAATTATTTTAGTGGACCCAATTACACTATCGGTTACTAGCCTTAGAGGAATTGTGAATTCAACAATTTACAAGTTACTCCCTGGATGCCAATTGCTTAGTTCGATGGATGTTGTCACTAATATTCTGTAATCCATTTAAAGGCGTCTGTTCTCTGACGGTATTTGTCCCTTCCCACCAAACAGACTAAACCCAGCAGCATATTTTTGTTCTTTATAAAAAAACTTACTGAAATTTTAAATCTTCCCTATTGTAACACAGAACATATGTTCAGGCAGTGTGAAACATCTGTGCAATATTTGAAAGACACTACTGATCGTCATTCCCATGACAGCAATTTCACGTATCCCTTTCAGCTGTTCACATGGACTGGATGTAGAGAAAAATTATAAACACACGGGATGCCTAAACTTCATTAGTGTCACAACCTGGACATGGGTCTGACATTATATGGTAATAGTGCACTGGAAGAGAAAAGCACAATGCAATACTAAATTGATCTTTGGGTCTGCTCATCCTACACTGGATAAGCTCTGTGCACCAATGCATGTTGCCTGTCTGAGTTTGATCAATATCCTCCCTTATCTAAATCTGCGGCCCCTCCTTGGGAAGGATATGCTTTCCTAGGTAAGCAGATCGACACTGCATGCAATACGCCAGGAGTGGTCTTACTGAGGCCCTGTAGAACTGCAGTAAGATCCCTACTTCTGAACTTTGGAATTGGTAACTCCGAATTAGTTGCAATATTACATGCCAGTCACATAACCACGCCAAGTGACCGGGACAGAGTTAGGACACAAAATCATGGGCAAGCTTGCAGCAACGTTTGCAAAATGTCCACGTCCTGAACAAGTACGGACCAAGAAAAACTTTAATGTAGATGAAACCTGTATGTTTTACTGTCTTTCACTAGATCGATTTTTAATGTTTAAAGATGAAACATGGGATGGTGGAAAGTTGAGCAAAGAACTGATCACTACCACGCCTGCACCAATGCGGACGTCATTGCAAAGTTGCTCTTCTGATAAAGTTATATTGCTCTGTGAATATCAAGACACTGTCCATTCCATATGGGCCGAATGAAAGCACCTGGATGACCTGCAGCGTTTTTCAGGCATGGATCAGGGAACAAGGCTAAGATGTTATTACCACAATTAACCTAAGGAGTCTGATATGTGCACTTCTACTCATTCACCTGTTTCCCTTGGCTGAAATCACAAAGATTGTAGAGATGCTCCAGGTTTCCACAAACTGCAATACAGAAACACTGAAAAGATCTGTGACTCCATCGACAATAGAATGGGGCTTGTCCCAAGATAGCAGGCTAAACAGAAAAATGACCAAGCTTTTCCACAGCTTACTCCTAATGTCTTCCAATGCTTTTTACTGTATAAGGCAGGCCACTATAAGGTGTGATCACATTATAGAAAATGCAATTTTCACATATTTACCACGTCAGTTTTATTTTTCTACAGAAGGTGTTAATGGGCAAGTGCGGTTACACAGGGGTTTCCTCAGCCATCTTGAAATATTGGGTCCCTCCATCCATATCCCAGTACTAAACTGGAGCGTCGACTGAAATTCTGAATGGGGCTTCTGAATCAGGTAAGGTAACTACGAGACACGTTTAACACAACACTCGTAGAGATCAGCTGGCTTAGCGTAGACAGGGGTGCAAACTAATGATTTGCATTTTCCAGTCCATTTAATGAAGTTCTCCTACGTCATCTCCTTTTCCCAATGAGAGTGAGTCAGCACGGAGGTCAGGGTTAATACTACAATTAGTAAGCAGAAGCAGCAGCTTCCCAAGTGGCAGTCACCTCACACAGGAAGGTCACAAGACAGCATTGCTCCTGCCATACAGATCCCTAGGTGCCAAAATTAAACAGCTCGTTTTTGCTTTGTTATTACTGTAATATATCCTAGACTGGGCTCCACCGCAATGATCTGACATATACAATAATAAATATTAATTGCAATCAATTTTCACCTTTGACCAGAGTTAATGACACTTCTTCCGAATGTTTTACCAGGAGACCTCTGGAGTAGATGAGTACCACAGACCCTTAGGGTTATCAAATGTAGTTGTTGCTCCTGCTCAATTAATTCCCACATATATCTAGGCACTGATTAAAAAACAGTTCTTTCTCAGTGCTCTGCATTCACCATGACTAACAGTGCAAAGAACAACTTAATGGACAGGTTCTCAGATTTCAGCAGGACAGACTGACAAACAAGAAAGGTGGGGTGGGGCACAGTGGCTCAGTGGTTAGCACTGCTGCCGCACAGCACCAGGGACCCGTGTTCGATTCCAACCTCGGGCAACTGTCTGTGTGGAGTTCGCACATTCTCTCGGTGTCTGTGTGGGTTTCTTCCAGGTGCTCTGGTTTCCCCCCACAATCCAAACGATGTGCAGGTCAGGTGAATTGGCCATTAGTCAGGGGTAGATACAGTAGAGGGTAGGGGAATGGGTCTGGGTGAGTTACTCTTCGGAGTGTCGGTGTGGACTTGTTGGGCTGAAGGATCTGTTTCCATACTGTCGGGAATCTAATCTAAATACAAGTATACAATCACTGCAGTACAGAAGGAAGCCATTCATGCCAATCTCCTGCCTTTGTCCCATATCCCAGCACACCATTACTGTCCAAACAATTTCCAACAACCTCTTGAATGCCTCAGTTGAACTTGCCTCCATTAACTTTCCAGGCGATGCTTTCTACACCCTAACTACTCACTGGGTGAAAAGGGTTTTGCTTACATTTGCACAAGTTGGACGAGGACTCCAGAATATGGAGGATTTGGGGAAAATGTACTGATAAGTGAAAAGACCACAAAACCATGAAATATAGGAGCAGAATGAGGCCATTCAGCCCACTCAGTCTGCTCTGCCGTTCCATCATGGCTGATAGGTTTCTCAACCACATTTTCCTGCCTTGCCTCATAGCCCTTGAATCCCTTACCAGTGAAAAACCTATTTATCTCTGCCTTCAACACACATTAGAGGGCAGGTGACAGCCTAATGGTATTATCACTGGAGACACTGTTAATCGAGAGACCCAGGTAATTTTGAGGGAGTGGACACAAATTCCATCACGATGATGATGAAATTTGAATTCAATAAAAATCTGAAATGAAAAGTCTAATAATGACCAAGACTCCATAGTCAGCTGTTAAGGAATAATCCATCTGGTCCACGAATGTCCTTTAGGGAAAGAATTCTGCTGTACTTACCTAGCCTGGTCGACATATGACTCCATAGCCACAGCAATGTGGTTGGTTTTTAACTGCCCTCTGGGAATGGGCAATCAATGCTGGCATAATCAGAGATGCCCTCATCTCGTGAATGAATTTTAAAAACTGAAGGATTGGTCCCTCCAGCCTTCTGTGAAAATGGGCTCCAGAAGTTAACCATTCTCTGGCTAAAGAAATTCATCACCTATGCTGAGCCCTCCCGCACTTTAATGTTTTCCTTTATTTTTTTCCATGCAACTGTACAACCACCCTCCCTCACAACATTCCTCACTATTTAGTTTAAAGCCCTGTCCATTGCCCTAGTTATGGCATTCACCATGACTCTGGTTCCAGCATGCTATAGATGTGGTCACTGTGAACTACAATGGGGTCCACCAGCTCTCACACTGTGCAGTTACCTGGCCCGGCATCTCTATTTTACTTACTTGTTTCTTAATTTGATTGTTAAAAGTTCATACTCATCTTCTAGTTTGTAGCCTGTAAATATTTTGCATATTTACCTTCAATCTATTACGGGTTATAGATAGTCAAATTAATAGCTATCAGCGACCAATGGGCTTATGGTTTACCAGCAACCTCACTTGAATGTTGAGCCCCCGATTCTGGACTTTAATTTATCCTGTTTTAAAAAAGCCCTTTTCATGCCCGAAACATTGATTCTCCTGTTCCTTGGATGTTGCCTGACCTGCTGCGCTTTTCCAGCAAAACATTTTCAGCCTTGTTTTAAAAAAACCTGACAAACTATGAGTCACAACGTAAAACACCTCCTCCTCTCTGCCCTGACTTCCCACATTACCTCCAACCTCCCCCAATTACCTCGGGCTGTGTCTCACTCCAAGAATCGACCCCTCCTTCCTGACCATGGGAAGATTCCTGATTGCATGCTCTCTAATATAAAGATCAAGTAAAATAGAGGAGGAGAGCAACAAGCAGAGCTTTCTCCAGAGGCAACACCCCCCCCGCCCCCGCCCCCGCGCCCCCTCCCACCCGACACACACACACCCCAAGAAACCTGACGCTCTGCTTTGGGCTGATGTAGAGAAGGTGGATTCAATGGTACAGAGTTCAACCACAAATAGATGCAGTGATGCACATTCTCACCACTCTCTGGTACAACTCATTAGCTCTAGGAATTATTGATGCAAATGGCATAAATATATTTAAGGAGTACCTAGATAAGGACAGAATGGAGAAAGGAATATAAGAACATGAGGAGGTTTATAGCCCCTTGGGCTTGTTCATTAAATGTTTATTATTGCTGATCTGTGACCTAATTCCATATCCCCACCTCTCCTCTGTATTACTTAAAAACCTATCAATCACAGTTTTGGGTTTGACAAACGATCTGGCATTAATTGCCACTTGAAAAGTGTAAGTTAATTTCACTCCTGAAAGGTCTGGCTCTAAATTTTAGACTCTACCTCACTGTCCTAGAAACACCAATCAGCAGAAATGATTTATCTCGGTGTCAACCCTTTAATATCTTGAAACTGAAAGTGCCCCTTAACCTTCTCAATTCTGGGAATACAATATTAGTTTCTGACTCCACATATTATTCTGGTAAACCTACCCTGCACTTGCCACTAATTGAATACATCCTTTCCTAGGTGCAGTGACCAGAACTGAATGCTATTAATCCAGACGTAGTCTAACCAGGGGTTTGTACATCTAAAGTGTGACTTCTATCACTTTTTGTTTTAGTCTTATAGATACATCTGCCAGCATTTTATTTCCTTATTGATTATTTTCTATCTCTGTTCAAGATATTTTAATACTACAAACCTGGACTCCACTCCCAAATTTCTTCAGTTCTCTACTATTTCTGGGTTTCATGTAAAAATTACCCAGGTCGATTCACTTTTGTCCAACTTGTACAGTTGCCAAAACCGAAATCCGTTTTCTACACTTTTGCTCTTTCACATCCCTTGCCTACTGTTATTCTACACAGCAGAATATTTAAAATGCAGGATGCTTAAGAGGCGAGAGCAGTTCAGCAATCTTGGACATTTTCCAGACAAAAGGAAGATACAGAAATAAGGAGGAGCCAAATCTCAGTTGGATTAGATTAGTTTAGATTCCCTACAGTATGGAAACAGGCCCTTTGGCCCAATAAGTCCACACTGACCCTCTGAACAGTAACCCACCCAGACCCATTCCCCTACCCTGTATTCACCCCTGACTAATGTGCCTAACACTATGGGCAATTTAACCTGGCCAATTCACCTGACCTGCATGTCTTTGGATTATGGGAGGAAACCCACACAGACATGGGGAGAATGTGCAAACCCCACACAGAGAGTTGCCCGAGGTGGGAATCGAACCCGGTCCTAGTGCTGTCAGGCAGCAGTGCTAACCATTGAGCCGCTGTGCCACCGTGTCCACCTTCCAATGCCTGTGGTTGAACACCAATTTGAATTCAATAAAAATGAAATTTTTACCTTTACAGTTGCATGTCCGCTGACAGGAATTCTGCAGCTGGATGCACACAATGGCTGTCCATAGCTCAATACCCACACATAGAAAGCTACAATAGATATCCACACTCAAGACGTCCAGAGCTTAAATAATTATATTATAATCTATTCTCTGATTAACAATGTGCAGAAATAGGTAGTTTATAAATACATGGTAGGCATCAGACTTGTGTGACACATCTTCTGATCAGCACAGTACCAAACAGATATAGAATGTAAAGTTAACAGTGGTAGAGGAATCACCACTATATGAAAAACACTAACCTTGGTAAAGGAACAAATGCCAAGGGAACAAATTAAAAATCAAGAAGTCAGGAGCAAACTAGAAGTCAGCCAAAGGGTAATCCGATTTGTGAATAAATTATCAGGGTAGCGAATAGTCTAAATGGGGTCAAAAGATAATTAAATGAAGTTCTGCACTTCTCCTGACAGTGCCGTGGGCTTATGCACTCAATAGATCAGGCCATACCAGAGTTGTTAATAGCCTTAGAGTCACCAAATTAATGATGGGGAAGAGGGAAAAAGCCTCAATTCCTGCAGCAAAATCCTATTGAAAGTATGCAAATGGCCAATACACGAAGACAATTAGGCCCCAGTGAAACCATGCAGTGCATAACAATAGAATCTAACTCAACTCTGATTCCCAAGATGGTCAAAAGCACCTGCTAAAATTCATCATCAAGCTTGTTGTATGAGAGCAACCAGTTCAGAGACATCACTATCTAGAAAAGTTCAATTACACTTATTCAAATTTCTCCATAGCCTTGCATCAAACATTATGTCACTGCCTCCCCTAAATGGGGACTGTCACTGGGCTACTAGGAAAGAGCCGATGTTAATATTCTGGGGACATGGGTTTGAATCCCACCGCAGATATTGAATTCCATTAAAATCTGGAATAAAACATTCATATAAGGATGACCATCTAACCACTGTCAATTGTTGTAAAAACCCCATTTGGTTCAATAAAATCCTTTAGGGAATGAAATCTGCTGTCTTTACCTGGTTTGGCCTAAACTGGACAACAGACCTGCAGCAGTGTGTTTGACTCTTAACAGTCCTCTGAGCAATTAGGGATAAATGCTGTCCAGTCAGATGCCCACATTCTATGAATGAAAGAATAGCTGTACCCTTTCCGGTATTCCTTGCCTTGAATGTCAGACCTTTTGCTCATCATCCCAGCACTGGTGCCTATGGTTTTGACTTTCTGAACCCCAGGCTCTGGAATTTTCTGCATAGGTTGCCTCACTTCCCTCTCTCTCTCGCTCCTTGAAGACATTCTTTAAAATTCTACTTCTCTGATCAAACATCTCCTTATGTGGCACAGTGGTCACACTCTGCAAAGTGCAAAGTGGGCAGCACGGTGGCACAGTAGTTAGCACTGCTGCCTCACAGCGTAAGAGACACGAGTTCAATTCCTGCCTCAGGTGACTGACTGTGTGGAGTTTGCACATTCTCCCCGTGTCTGCGTGGGTTTCCTCCGGGTGCTCCGGTTTCCTCCCACAGTCCAAAGATGTGCAGGTCAGGTGAATTGGCCATGCTAAATTGCCCGTAGTGTTAGGTAAGGGGTAAATGTAGGGGAATGGGTGGGTTGCGCTTTGGTGGCTCGGTGTGGACTTGTTGGGCCGAAGGGCCTGTTTCCACACTGTAAGTAATCTAATCATCTAATATTTTACCACTCTGAAAGTGCTATATAAATCTAAGTTATTGTTGCTCAGAACAGAGGAAAGGGATAAAATTGGGAAAAAAGAAGTTGATGGAGGGGGGCATAGAAAAGGCAGCAGCATTAAGGAATCTAGTGAGGTTGATAGGAACCCAAAACAACCACACACCTCAGGTCTAACAGTATTTACTTCCCTAGTCCACTATTGAAACGGATGGTGCTCTGAGAGAGATGCCAACTGTAGAGCAGTTTACAAACACTAACAGCCACAGATGCTGACAGGACACAAATTTTCCAGCACCACTCTGATCTAGACCTCCCACAGTTACAGAACGAATAGTTTTCTCTCTTGCAGAACAATGAGACTTTACTGGTCACAGACAGACAGTCACAACTCATCAACAGCCTAATGAAGAATCAAAGCTGTGGCATTTTACTGAATGGACACAATACAGTTCACACCTTACAGCCACAGGAACTCACTTCATCCAAGTGCAGGTCTCAACAGAAGTGAGAATGATTTTCCGCACCTTCTATAGAGCCACCTACTATTTCCTTCCCTGGAAATGTGGGCTCTCACTGGGGCAGACCTCCTTGAACACAAGCAACCCAGCAGCACCTCATTAAAATGTCCTTTATCTCTGTGTATGTAAGCAAGCTGTGCCAGCTGGACATTCAATCCTGGTGAGCATCACAGACAAGCTGCAACCGATAGCCCAACTTAATATTAATCCACATGCACCTTACACTGGTCACTGGATCTGAAATGTTAACTCTGCTTTCTTTCCACAGATGTTGCTTGACTGCTGGGTTTTTCCAGCAATTTCTGATTTTGCATCTCAATTGCTGCTTTGCTAAGGTCATCTAACCAGACAAGTTCAGGGCTGAAACCCGGGTCTGTTCTCATCTGCCTAGCCCAGCCCAACTTCTGGCTGTGTATGGACATCAAGCCAGTGGGGTCGCCAGTTGAGAATGATACGTTCTGTTGAACAAGGGTTACAGAATCAAAGCCAAGTGTGGAAACATACAAGATTGTGAAGGGACTTGACAGGGTAAACACCTTGGAATCAAGAACATAGGGTCACTGTCTTACAATAAAGGAACAATCATTTAAAGCTTCTTTTTCACTCAGAGTTGTGAATCTTTGGCCTGAAGTACTGAATGGCAGAACAAGCTCAGGGGGCCAAGGGGTCCATTCCTGCTCCTATTTCTTATGTTTTCATACAGCTTAGAGTTAAGTTAAAGATCAATCAAGATCTTGAGAAGCAGATCAGGCTTGATGGGCTGAATGACCTCCTTCTGATCCCACATTCTTCCTTTCCTGTGAGGAGGAGCTGCCATCAGTAAGCATTTAACGAGAGGATTAAAAGTGAAATGGAGCAGGGTTATCACCATACTTCGGCTACTTCAGCTGTTCCCCAACAAAACCAGGGAAGCCTGAAAGCAGACTGATAACTAGCCCACAGAAATGGGTCGACAGAAAAGGAAGCGTTAATTCAAACAGGAATGTTGCACACTCTGCAGGAACTGGCAGGATTCAGGTTGTAAGTTTGCTCGCTGAGCTGGCAGGTTTGTTTTCAGATGTTTTGGCACCATGCTAGTGAAGTTTCGCCGGAGGTTAACTGATAATGTTACCTAGCATAGTGATGAAACATCTGAAAACAAATCTTCCAGCTCAGTGAGCAACCTTCCAACCTGAACCTCAACCTGAGCAACAAATCTCCTCAAAAATCGCAAACTGGCAGAATCGGCAGAAATCCTCTTTTGTCTCCAGCTTTCTTCCATCCAGCCTTTCAGAACCAATAGCTGGAGCTGTCATTGCACAAAGTTTTCCAGCCATATAATAAAGTCTGTCTCTCATCATCCAATTGATCTTGAAAGTATTATTGCAAAGTTGGTGAACAGAGGGAGGGATGAGGAAGGATGCCGACGTGGGGACTTTTAGTTGGGTAAATACCTAACCATCTTCGTTGCAGAATATTTCTGGGAGCTTCACTTTCTGGGAGACAGCGTTGGTTCAACACCGGCAATATCATTTGCACAGTGACTGGCCTTGCAGCTCTGTCCATTCGGATGTCACTGGCCTCTGTACATCACTTGCAACCGAACTCAAAGCATTTCAACTACCCAGGACTTTGTCAGTAAAATTTAAAGGTCTACAGATAGCAGACAAGAAAGCTTTAACAACTAATTTGCATTCATCTAACGCACTGTCTTTCAAGGTTTCCTAATGCACTCTTTGACAATGTACTCTACAGACAAAGAAGTATTTCAAAATGCATGCATTGCTATAATGTGGCAAAAGGTGCAATCAATCTGTGCAAAGCACACGTCCACAAAGTAAATTTTAACAACTGGTTGAGGATTTCGTGACTCATTGGGGATAGTGCACTTTAAATCAAGCCACACTATTCCCCGCCTCATCATCAATGTGAATAGTGTACTAAATTGCAGAATAGCCTATTACTATCTGGCAATCTAATTCAGATTAAAACAATATGCAGTTTAGATTTCTCTCGTAAAAACAAAATAACTATGTATCGTAATCAAACTGTTTTTAACCAAGGCAGAAAGTAGGTAATTTAACCAGACAAGTTCAGAGCTCAAACCCAGGACTGTCCTCATCTTCCTAGCTTAGTATCAACTTCTGGCTGTGTATGGACATCAAGCCAGTCGGGTAGCCAGTTGAGAATGATACGTTCTATTGAACAAAGGTACAAGGGTTACAGAATCAAAGCCAAGTGTGGAAACATTAAGATTGTGAAGGGACTTGACAGGGTAAGCACACACGTTTCCCTTGGAATCGAGAACATAGGGTCACTGTCTCACAATAAAGGATCAATCATTTAGGATTATAATGATTATAATGAAGCTTTTCTTTTTTGCTCAGAGTTGTGAATCTTTGGCATGAAGTTACTGAATGGCAGAACAAGCTCAGGGAGCCACCGGGTCCATTCCTCCTCCTCCACCACTCCTTTCAAAAATTCCCATTCACACATATTTACTGATACAAAAAAAGAAAAGAAATAAATATTATGGGTGGACCGAAAAAGAAAATCAGAGAAATAGAGTTTGATAACAGCAGTTTGAACTGCAGATGTCCATCAGCTTTTATCTTTCGGTTCCTTTCAACTTTTTGCTGAGGATATGAGACTGTGGATATATAAAATTCTCAGTCTCGCATTCACTGGCTGAAAATTCAGCTTTTCACTGCCTCTGAAGGTGGGTTTTCCTTTTTGGCTTTCAACATGGTATTTGCAAACAGAGCAGCTTACAGGGGAAAGGTGAGGAAAAGTAACTAGCTTCTGGGAATTTGCTTTTACTTCTCCACACAACACGGAGACAGGGAGAGAGATAGAGAGAGAGAGAGAGAGAGAGATGGATGATTTCACTTTGCAGGCTGGATATTCCTGCAGTCGGTTAAAATGGATTGGATTTCCGGCAGTGTGGAAACAGGCCATTTGGCCCAACAAGTCCACATCGATCCTCTGAAGAGTAACCCACGCAGACCCATTTCTCTCTGACTAATACACCTAACACTATAGGCAATTTCCCATGGCCAATCTACTTAACCTGCATATCTTTGGATTGAGAGGGGAACCCAGAGCATCCGAAGGAAACCCACACAGACACGGGGAGAACGTGCAAACTCTACACATACAGTCACCCGAGGCTGGAATCGAACCCAGGTTCCTGGCACTGTGAGGCAGCAGTGCTAACCACTGAGCACCTACATACAAAGCTGTAGACACCTGCCTAGTCAAGAGGCAGTTACCATGCTGAGTTCTCCCGAGTCCACGACAACTGCTGTTGATTAAAACATCAATCAAAAGACTGGCACAATTGTCCTGAAGACTAACAGTTTGTCGAGACTTCTTCACTACTCTGATAAGGCATCATCAGATATACAATTTTCAATATGCTCCAGTAATTGGTTTTTAAAACCTTTTCTTACAATTTCCATGGTTTAAAGCATCTTTGCCCATTTTAGTTCACCTTCCAAAAATAAATAGAAGTAGTCTTTACAAGGAATAAATATTGGTCAGGACAGCCTGAGAATTTGCCTCTTTTTGAATGAGTGACCATGGGAACATTCACAAACATTTGGACCTTGGTTTAACACCTCATCTGAAAGACAGATTTCTGACAGCACAGCACTCATTCATAGAGTCATAGAGATGTACTGCATGGAAACAGACCCTTCAGTCCAACCCGTCCATGCCGACCAGATATCCCAACCCAATCTAGTCCCACCTGCCAGCACCCGGCCCATAACCCTCCAAATCCTTTCTATTCATATACCCATTCAGATGCCTTTAAAATGTTGCAATTGTACTAACCTTCACCACTTCCTCTGGCAGCTCATTCCATACACATACTACCCACTGTCTGAAAACGTTGCCCCTTAGGTCCCTTTTATATCTTTCCCCTCTCACCCTAAACCTATGCCCCTCTAGTTCTGGACTACCCCACCCCAGGGAAAAGACCTTGTTTATTTACCCGATCCATTCAAAGGTTGTGCGAAGATTTGTAGCTCGGGTGCTTGTTGTAGTGGTTCTGTTCGCCAAACGTTTGCAACAAAAACTTCCAGCTCGGCGAACAGAACCATTACCCTATCCATGTCACTCACAATTTTTAAAACTTCTATAAGGTCACATCTCAGCCTCCAACGGTCCAGGGAAAACAGCCCCAGCCTGTTCAGCCCCTCCCTATAGCTCAAATCCTCCAACCCTGGCAACATCCTTGTAAATCTTTTCTGAACCCTTCCAAGTTTCACAACATCTTTCAGATCACACAGAGGGTGGCACGTGCATGGAACGAGCTGCCAGAGGATGTGGTGGAGGCTGGTACAATTGCAACATTTAAGAGGCATTTGGATGGGTATATGAATAGGAAGGGTTTGGAGGGATATGGGCCGGGTGCTGGCAGGTGGGACTAGATTGGGTTGGGATATCTGGTCGGCATGGACGGGTTGGACTGAAGGGTCTGTTTCCATGCAGTACATCTCTATAACTCTAACTTGTCCACCACCAACATCAAGCTCACTGGTTTGTAGTTCCTTGGCTTGTCCTTACCACCCTTCATAAACAGTGGCACCACATTAGCCAATCGCCAGTCTTCCGGCACCCCACCTGTGACTATTGATGACACAAATATCTCAGCAAGAGGCCCAGCAATCACTTCTCTAGCTTCCCACAGAGTTCTAGGGTACACCTGATCAGGTCCTGGGGATTTATCCACCTTTACCCGTTTCAAGACATCCAGCACTGCCTCCTCTGTAATATGGACATTTTGCAAGATGTCACCATCTATTTCCCTACATTCTATATCTTCCATGTCCTTTTTCACAGTAAATACTGATGCAAAATACTCGTCTAGTAACTCCCCCATCTTCTGCGGCTCCACACAAAGGCCACCTTGCTGATCTTTGAGGGGCCCTTTACTCTCTCTCTCTCTAGTTAATCTTTTGTCCTTAATGCATTTGTAAAAACCCTTTGGATTCTCCTTAACTCTATTTACCAAAGCTATCTCATTTCCCCATTTTGCCTTCCTGATTTCCCTCTTAAGTATACTCCTACTGCCTTTATACTCTCCTAAGGATTCCCCCGATCGATCCTGTCTGTACCTGACATATGCTTCCTTCTTTTTCTGAACCAAACCCTCAATTTCTTTGGCCATCCAGTATTCCTTTTACCTGCACCCTTTCCTTTCACCCTGACAGGAATATACTTTGGATTCTCGTTATCTCATTCCTGAAGGCTTCCCATTTTCCAGTCATCCCTTCACCATGCAGCACTGAGTGTGTCAGCCCAGATTATATGCACAACCCATGACTTTCTCACTCCAGTGGTGGAGATGCATAATACATTGAGCCAGGACTAAAACCTTTAGGCTATATAAAAAAATACCTTGAGCTAAGAAGTTATGAGCAAGAATTACTCAGCATTCTTGAATTCAGCAGTTTAAGTGACATATTTTGTTTTTCCTCCTCACTTAGAAAACCATGAGAGAACAGGATGGACTGAAGCACAGCAGCTGGATTACACCAGAGGAGGAGCAGGCCATTCGACACTTTGAACCTGTTCCATCACTCAATTAAATCCTGACTGCTCTGAGAGCTCCAGATTTCAGCCCACCCCAGATAACCTTGCATTTCCCTGCTCATCAAGAATCTATCTACTTACATCTTAAAAATATTAAAAGATTGCTTTTACTACCTTCATGACTGTTTATAGATCATAGAATCATATGTGTGTACCTTCATATTTTTAAACAGAGGTTTATATGTCAATGCCTAAGTTGTTTGATTCAGTTCAGGCGTATGCAACTTCAGCTGAAACTCTTCAACCAAGTTCCATGCGGGAAAAGAAATCACAGTCACAAGTGATTAAGAGTCAATAATCTCATTAAGGAGACCAAAGAGTGGATAACCATGATCTGGAATTTAAAGATATGACTTTAAATTCACTTCATCCATCTGTTCCGTCAGTGAACATTTAACAGATGTGGAACTACAGGCAGTCTCAGCCTCTTACACCTGTACTGGAGGCATAGGGACAGAACAGATTGGGATTGTACCATTGATCATTAACCAGCACCATGTCTGGGTCCACTGTAGGAATTGGGGGACCAACGACTGTGCTGGCTTCCAGAGTCAATTAGCCTGCCAAGACCCACCGCATGTCTCCTGTACAAGAAACTCCAGAATTCCATCATGTCACCAGACCTAAAGCTGAATGTATCAACTTTTACTTTACTGCTGCATACCACATATTGAGCGATATGAATACGTCTGCGTACTTCAGTGTGGACAACCATACAGAAAAAGTATACACACACCTTCTCAAAACCAAGCAAACACAACACAGCAGAAGTAGTCATTTGGTCATGCACAACTTGAGCATTGCTGAGAAATAAACACACTTTATGGAATCTTTTAACTCTGTGCTCATCAGGACACTTATGAGGATGCTATTAAAGGAACAAACCCAACATTCATGCGGTATGAGAGGACAGTGCTGATTCGTTGGAAGTTAGACTCAGATTGGTGGAGGCATTTCCATTAATACACCAATTAATGATGATTGACAGTTAATTGCCAGGTTTTGTTCAAATTGTCATCATTCAAGCCCTTGTGGCACAGTGGTAACGTCCCTATGTCTCAGCCTGGATGTATGTATTCAACTCTTACGTGCTCCAAAGGTGCATCATGACATCACTGAACAGGTTGAACTCTGTCCCAATGGGTCACTCATAGTACAATAGTATGTCCCTATCTTTGAATCAGGACTCTCAGGTTCAAGTCCACCTGCTCCAGAAATGCTTATTAACATCTTTGCACAGGTTAAATAGAAAATACCTACATTTTTACACTAATAGATTGATTGGTCAAGACATTACCCTGAGAAATTAACCAAAGAATGGCTGTTGCTTATTCTGTTGAGTTGAAACTAGCGTAGTGCTTGTTCTTTCTGTCTGCAAAGAACACGGTTCTGTCTATTATTGTGTAGCTTCCAGTACATAAAGCTTACTGCATTACGCGCTCAGCTCAACAGAGAAATATTTCTTCATTTTCAAATACTTTTCCCTTTGAACATGTGTAACCAACAGATCTACAGAAGATATTAAAGCTGAGAAAGATACATTGGAGATGTCAACAAAAAACCCCAACAATTCTCTCCGTTATATATTATTGGAAGCATTTTTCCATTTCCAGCGGTGTAAACAGCTGCAGAAATACAGCACTGAGGAACAATGCACAAGCAAGGTAGGCAACTGCGCAGAAAATCAGTGGACCACAAATATCATTTTTAGTAGTCTTGGGCTTAAACAATGCCCTCCTAACAATATTTTTTATAAAGCTTCTTTAAATGTAGCAAAATGTCCCATGAGACTTCACAGCAGCATTATCCAAAAATACTGATGCCAAGCCACTTTAGGTGCTAATAGACCAGGCAAGTTAAAGCTTGTCAAAGAAGTGAGTTTTTAAGGAAGATCTCAAAGGAGAAAAGGGAGGCAATGAGTTTGGGGGAGGAGAGGGGATGGGGTGAGAATAGCAGAACTCAGGGGTGACACAGCTGACAACGGTGGAGCAATTACATCACAGCGTGCAAGGGTCCAGAACGAGAAGAATCAGCGATCGAGTCAATTGTTCAGTTTTCAACTTTAAAGAACTTATTATACTACTTGAAAACTGAAATATTATTGAATTGGCAGCAGTGCGCGAGAGCTCAGGTGCACAGCACAGGCGGGCTCACTTAGTTAGTCACAGTGCAGAGATAGAATGACTCATAACTGTGTGTGATATTATTTTCTCATCCAAATCACCATGTAGTTTCAAATTTGCAGGCAGCACATTCCTACTGCATTATAGACAGAGTCATGAACGTTAAGTCCACTTACCTGACTCAGGTTCATCAGCTGCTATACACTCTTCAATGGACTCCTTCAGGCCAAGGCTAGCTGCGGTAGGGAGGGGGCCTAACAGAGAGGATATATTTGGGGGTTTGGGTAGAGGCTCTGATTCTTTCTCCTCCTCTGTTTTATCATTCTCTTTTGGCCGCTCTTCATTGAGGAAGTCATCACAGAAATCCTTGTTGAGATGGTTTGCGACTGCTGTCAGCTCTTCATCCTCACCCTCTTCCTCACCTAATCCACTGGAGGTTACTGAGGCTCCATCATCCAGAGTATCTGGAACACAGTACTTTTCCAGTGAGACAAAAAGAAAACAGTTTGCAAATAGCCAGTGATTCAGGAACTACTGAGTCCCTTTGCAAAATCTAATTTACGAGACAGCTTAACTGGTCTTTTTACAATTTTATTCATATCAACACCTTGATTAAATTACAGTTTGTTGTTCACACCTGGCTATCTGCTGTTGTACATATATCCTACCTGTATATACATTGGTGATATATACAAACAAGGCAAATGAATACATGTTGAGCAGTAGGACGCCGGGGAAAAACAAAGCATGATACAACACAGGAACAGGCCCTTCGGCCATCTGAGCACTTAGGATGAGGGGGACCTCACCACATGTATCTACCGGTTCCTGAAATTATCAGATAAAGTAGTTAAGAAGGCATATGACACACTTCAGGCATAGAGTTTAAGAGCAGGGAGGTAATGCTGGAACTGCATAAAAGATCAGATAGGCCACAGCTGGGCTATTGTGTGCAGTTTGGAAATCCATGTTATAGGAGGAATGTGGTAGCACTGGAGAAAGTGCGGAGGAGATTTACCAGGACATTGCTTAGGCAGAGATTGGACAGACTGGGGTTATTTTGCTTGGAACGGAGGAGACTGAGAGAGGACACGATTAAGATATATAAATTGAGGGGCATAGATAAGGCAGACAGGAAGAAATTTTCCCATTGACGAAGGGATCAATGACAAGGAGGCAGAGATTTAAAGTAAGGGGCAGAACGTTGAGGAGTTGGGAGGAAAGACCTTTTCACCATGGAACTCAAGATCCTACATTGAGATTACTGGCTAGTGTGTATAGAACATAGAACAGCACAGTTTAGGCCCTTCGGCCCTCGATATTATGCCAGCCTTTTTTTCCTACTCTAAGATAAGACTAACCTACATACCCTTCATTGTACTATCTTCCATAGAGTGGAAAAAATTCAACTTTGTATGTACTGCATACAAAACAACATTTTTCACTGTACCTAGATACATGTGACAATAGTAAATCAAATCAAATGTGTTTCTGAAATAGTATGTGGAGGAATAGTGACCTAGGGCAAGTCCCGTTTTTTTGAAACAATGATAAAATTATTGGTTATTCACACACCACATTAGTCATAGAGATGTACAGCATGGAAACAGACCCTTCGGTCCAACCCATCCATGCCGACCAGATATCCCAACTCAACCTAGTCCCTCCTGCCAGCACCCGGCCCATATCTCTCCAAACCCTTCCTATTCATATACCCAGCTGAAAATGTGTTGCTGGAAAAGCGCAGCAGGTCAGGCAGCATCCAAGAAGCAGGAGAATCGACGTTTCGGGCATAAGCCCTTCTTCAGGGCTCATGCCTGAAATGTCGATTCTCCTGCTCCTTGGATGCTGCCTGACCTGCTGCGCTTTTCCAGCAACACATTTTCAGCTCTGATCTCCAGCATCTGCAGTCCTCACTTTCTCCTATTCATGTACCCATCCAAATGTTGCAATTGTACCAAACTCCACCAGTTCTTCTGGCAGCTCATTGCACACACGTACCACCCGCTGCGTGAAAAAGATGCTCTTTAGGTCTCTTCTGTATCTTTTCCCTCTCACCCTAAAACTATGCCCTCTAGTTCTGGACTCCCCGACCCCAGGGAAAAGACTTTGTCTATTTATCCTATCTATGTCCCTCATGATTTTGTACACCTCTATAAGGTCACCCCTCAGCCTCTGACGCTCCAGGGAAAACAGCCCCAGTGTTATTCAGCCTCTCCCTATAGCTCAAATCCTCCAACCCTGGCAACATCCTTGTAAAGCGTTTCTGAACCCTTTCAAGTTTCACAACATCTTTCCGATAGGAAGGAGACCAGAATTGCACGCAATATTCCAACAGTGGCCTAACCAATGTCCTGTACAGCCGCAACATGACCTCCCAACTCCTGTACTCAATACTCTGACCAGTAAAGAAAAGCATACCAAACACCTTTTCCACTATCCTATCTACCTGTGACTCCACTTTCAAGGTGCTATGAACCTGTACTCCAAGGTCTCTTTGTTCAGCAACACTCCCTAGGACCTTACCATTAAGTGTATAAGTCCTGCTAAGGTTTGCTTTCCCAAAATAAAGAACTTCGCATTTATCTGAATTAAACCCCATCTGCCACTCCTCAGCCCATTGGTCCATCTGGTCCAGATCCTGTTGTAATCTGAAGTAACCATCTTCACTGTCCACTACACCTCCAATTTTGGTGTCATCTGCAAACTTACTAACTGTACCTCTTATGCTCACAGCCAAATCATTTATGTAAATGACAAAAAGTAGAGGACCCAGCACCAGCCCTTGTGGCACTCCACTGGTCACAGGCCTCCAGTCTGAAAAACAACCCTCCACCACCACCCTCTGTCTTCTACCTTTGAGCCAGTTCTGTATCCGAATGGCTAGTTCTCCCTGTATTCCGTGAGATCTAACCTTGCTCACCATGTCCCATGGGGAACCTTGTCGAATGCCTTACTGAAGTCCGTATAGATCACATCTACTGCTCTGCCCTCATCGATCCTCTTTGTTACTTCCTCAAAAAACAAAATCAAGTTTGTGAGACATGATTTCCCACGCACAAAGCCATGTTGACTATCCCTAATCAGTCCTTGCCTTTCCAAATACACACACATCCTCTCCCTCAGGATTCTCTCCAACAAAGCAAATCTTAGCAGGACTTATACACTTAATGGTAAGGTCCTAGGGAGTGTTGCTGAACAAAGAGACCTTGGGGTGCAGGTTCATAGCTCCTTGAAAGTGGAGTCGCAGGTAGATAGGATAGTGAAGAAAGTGTTTGGTATGCTTTTCTTTATTGGTCAGAGTATTGAATACAGGAGTTGGGAGGTCATGTTGCGGCTGTACAGGACATTGGTTAGGCAACTGTTGGAATATTGCGTAAATTTTGGTCTCCTTCCTATCGGAAAGATGTTGTGAAACTTGAAAGGGTTCAGAAAAGATCTACAAGGATGTTACCAGGGTTGGAGGATCTGAGCTACAGGATGAGGCTGAACAGGTTGGGGCTGTTTTCCCTGGAGCATCCTTATAGAGGTGTACAAAATTATGAGGGGCATAGATAGGGTAAATAGACAAAGTCTTTTCCCTGGGGTGGAGGAGTCCAGAACTAGAGGGCATAGGTTTAGGGTGAGAGGGGAAAGATATAAAAGAGACCTAAGGGGCAACTCTTTCCACACAGAGGGTGGTACATGTATGGAACAAGCTGCCAGAGGATGTGGTGGAGTTTGGTACAATTGCAACATTTAAGAGGCATTTGAATGGGTACATGAATAGGAAGGGTTTGGAGGGATATGGGCCGGCTGCTGGCAGGTGGGACTAGATTGGGTTGGGATATCTGGTCGGTATGGATGGGTTGGACTGAAGGGTCTGTTTCCATGCAGTACATCTCTATGGCTTGTCCACCACCGACCTCAGGCTCATTGGTCTGTAGTTCCTTGGCTTGTCCTTACCACCCTTCTTAAACAGTGGCACCACATTAGCCAATCGTCAGTCTTCCGGCACCCCACCTGTGACTATCGATGACACAAATATCGCAGCAAGAGGCCCAGCAATCACTTCTCCAGCTTCCCACAGAGTTCTGGGGTACACCTGATCAGGTCCTGGGGATTTATCCACCTTTACCCATTTCAAGACATCCAGCACTTCCTCCTCTGTAATCTGGACATTTTGCAAGATGTCACCATCTATTTCTCTACATTCTATATCTGCCATATCCTGTTCCACTGTAAATACTGATACAAAATACTCATTTAGTATCTCCCCCATTTTCTGCAGCTCCACACATAGGCTGCAGTGCTGATCTTTGAGGGGTCCTATTCTTTCCCTAGTTACCGTTTTGTCCTTAATGTATTTGTAAAAACCCTTTGGATTTTCCTTAATTCTATTTGCCAAAGCTATCTTATGTCTCCTTTTTGCCCTCCTGATTTTCCTCTTAAGTATACTCCTACTGCCTTTATACTCTTCTAAGGATTCACTCGATCTATCCTGTCTGTACCTGACATATGTTTCCTTCCTTTTCTTAACCAGACCCTCAATTTCTTTAGTCATCCAGCATTCCCTATACCTACCAGCCTTCCCTTTTACCCTGACAGGAATATACTTTTTCTGGATTCTCGTTATCTCATTCCTGAAGGCTTCCCATTTTCCAGCCATCCTTTTACCTTCGAACATCTGCTCCCAATCATGTAGGCTACTCTCATGGAAAACAACTTGAAACTCCAATCTGTCCACTTATAGCAGTTAGCCATTTAAAAGTTTGATTCACAGCAATAACATCGTTTACCCTTCCTGAGGTTCAAGCACTGGAGGTCAAATCACAGGGACTTTCATCCTAACACTGCTTTATGAGGACAGGATAGGTGGATGTGTTGTAACAGGTCTTGGTGGTCTAATCTTGAAGGCTGCTTCTATTAGTAAGTATGAGTAAGTCAGTCTAGGAAGAGCCATGAAGCTCCACATTTCAGAGTCCATGAAAAATAGTCACTTGAGGGAGGTGATGAATACTGCCTGTATTCATGGTAAATGGCATATTAAAATTTTATTACTATACAATTAAGCCCTCAACAGCCACTCAAAAAAAGCAATTTGTTGTGTGTACATACCTCCTTTAGCATAGTTAGCATAAGCTCCTCGATACCTTGGTCGAGTGATCTCCAGTTCTGTCTCAATCTCATCTTGATAACTTGCGATTTCACCTGCAAAATATCAACGTAATTTTTATTTTTAAAATGCACACTATGAAAACTAACCTATGAATAACCATCTATGAAATTGAACTCTTCATTGCCAGAAGTTGGGAAAGGTTTGGGGAGGCAGGGTTAGACTCAAGTGAACATGTTAAAAAAAGAGAGAAAGAGAGGGAGAGGGGTTTAGGAAGAGAGACAGAGAAGGGGAATGATGTTCAATTACCTTCAAAATCCACCAATTTTTTGGAGAGTTCTTGCTCCAGCTGAAATAAAACAATAATTAATTTACACATATTCAGCCATTTCTGCAAATGATTTATTAGACCTGAGTACATATTCAAGGCTGACACTTCCAATGCAATAGAGGGAGAGCCACACTCTCGAAGGTATGTTCTTTCAGATATTAGACCAAGGTCCCACGTGCCCCCAGATAAAAGATCTCACAACACTATTTTGAAGAAGTGCAGAAATGCGTTAACAAGGTCCTGAACAATATTTATGCAAAAATCAACATCACCAAACATCCAGAAACAAGGTCACTTATCTCACTGCTATCTTTGGGAGCTTGCTTTATATGTAATTGGCTCCCACACTGCTTACATTATAGCAGCGCTTTGAGACATCCTTAAATAATGAAAGGCAAATCTCTTTCACTATCCCTCTGCCAGCTAAGCCATGCAGGAGCCAAGTGAGGAGGTGAGAACCAGAGAACTTCCCCATCAGTATTTTGAAAAAAAAAAATCCCATGTCATGTTTTCAGTTCAGCCACCGATAAAAAGGCAGACAACTTTATCTGGACCATATGCCATTGAGGAAATCACAGCTCATCACTCAATGTAAAAGTAATTGGTAAAGGATTTCATTATAAATACAATGCAGGCAAGATAACTTCTACAGATACAGACATTAACTTGAAACTGTAATGTACTTTTAAAATAGAAACCATTTTCAACAGAAAAACATCTTTGATGGTTTTCTATTACAGATCTTCACTGTAATTGATCCAAAAGGTGGGTGAGTGCATGAACACTTTTTTTATATTTTTGTTTTCTGTGATATTTTGCTTTTAAAAAGAAAAAGATCTCCATGTGAACAAGCCCATGATGCCATACTGAGTCTAAACGACAGGAAGGTTTCAGTCTAGCCATAGCTTATTGAAATCAGTTGACCTGATGAGGGAGCAGGAGTCAGAATGGTGTTACACCTGCTCAGCTCAGGACTGGAACAGACATCCAATGTAAGGGATTTCCAATCAATGGAGAGAAAAGCTGGAATTGTTCTCTTTTGAACAGAAAAGGACAAAGAAAGATTTAATAAAAGCATTCAAAATCTTAGGACTTGCACTTGAGTAATCAAGGAGAAACTGGTTCCAGTGGACAGAGTCGAGAGTGTGGTGCTGAAAAAGCACAGCAGGTCAGTCAGCATTCGAGGAGGGTCACCGCACCAACCAACCCCACTGCCCTGTGGCTGAACGCTTCAATTCCCCCTCCCACACTGTCAAGGACATGCAGGTCCTGGGCCTCCTCCATCGCCAAACCCTTACCACCCAGTGCTGGAGGAAGAATGCCCCATATTTTGCCTTGGGACCCTGCAACCACACGGGATCAATGTGGATTTCACTAGTTTCCTCATTTCCCCTCTCCCCACATTATCCCAGTCCCAAGATTCCAACACGGCACTGTCCTCTTGACCTGTCCATCACCATTCCCATCTATCCGCTCCACCCTCAGCGACGACCTATCACCTTCTTCATCACCTTCATCTGACTATTGCTTTCTCAGCTACCTTCCCCCAGTCTGCATGCTGTAAGTTGACCCACAATGTCCCGAGGGATGGAACGTCAGGATTTTGACCCAGTGACAGTGAAGGAACGGCGACATATTTCCAAGTCGGCATGGTGAATGGCTTGGAGGAAAACTTGCAGGGGATGGTGTTTCCATATAGCTGCTGCACTTGTCCTTCTAGATGGAGGTGGTCATGGGTTTGGAAGGCACTGCCTGACGATCTTTGATGAAATTTCTCATGCAATCTGCTGAGAAGTCTGGTCCTAATGTTAGGTAAGGTGCTGACGAGTCTCTGCTGAACTGTGGTCACCCTGTAATCAGTCACTTGGGGTGTGGTACTTAAGAAGAGCTGGTCACTGAGGAATCATACCTCAACTTAAGAGTCAAATCTTCAAAAATGGAGTAAAGAAAAGAGTGAAGAATTAAAAGCGTTTATCAAAAGGCACCACTCTAGTCTCTCTCTCCCAATTATAATACAGTTACCTGTTGCAGCCGAATCTTTCTCTTTCCTGCTGTGAATGAAGGTGGGTCACACTCTTCCTCCAAATCAATCTTCATAAACTCGTCGATTGTTAACTGGCTGGTTGGTGTCTCTTCAAATTCATTAAGCCTACAACAGAAGTTTAAAAAAAAGTCGCTGAAAAGGTTTCAACATCCATCTATGTCTTCCTGTGGAGATGGTTATGATAGCTATATACTACTCAATGGTGAACAGTTAACAATGTGACACCCTGAAAGACATCTGCAACTCCTCTAGTTCCTGTCATCCCTAATTTTCAATTCTGGCTATTCTGTCAGTTACTAAGTCTCCAGGCTCTGGAACACCCTCCCAGCACATCTCTGCATTATTTTCCGCTTTTAAGAGGCTCCTTAAACCATTCCTCTTTAACCAAGCTTTTGGTTATCTGACCTAATATCCCCTTATGTAACTCTGAGTCCTATCAGCTCCTGTGAAACATTTTAAGATGCACCACCATGTTAACGCTGTCAAAGTTGTTGTTTTCGCTCTATGTACTGCTGATTAGGAGCATATCTGATCCTCCCAGCCCATCCCCCAACCCTGTTCACAGCTCTTGAGTGGGGGAGTGTCACTATTTGTTACACCACCTTCCTACTGAGAAGGGAAGCTGAAGGCTACCACAATATTAATGTTAATTATAGCTTGTTTAACAAGGCAAGCTGAAAGAACTAACTACACTTGTGGTAACAGATACCCAGGTGATGAGAGGCTGCAAGAGCCCATGATACCATAATCACATACAGACTGAATAGAATAGGCTTGAAGGAACAGTTCTCTCAACAGACTGCAGCTTCACATCTCAAGCATGCAGTAACATCAGGACTGACATTTTAGAGTGGGAGGAATGCAGACTGAGGAAATAAAAGATTTGCAGAGCTATAGGGAAAGCGACAGGAAGAGGAACTAATTGGGAAGATCTTTCAAAGTATAGGGAGGCACAGGTGTGGCTTTAAATGTCATGAAAATGTACAAATTTAGTCAGGATGCCAATCCCAGACACATGCTAGCATTGGCATTGGAGTGCCTTAATGAAGAACAAAAACAACTACATTTGACACGAGGAACATTGAAATAAAACCGGATATCCACACACCATCAACTTATTGTCTGATCATTTTCCAAGATATAACGCACTATGAACATATTTCTGGGCAAAACTTTTCTCTCAAGGTTAAATAAGTGGAAGAGTGTTCATGGAATGACAGAATTAGGATTAATAGCCCTTGACTGATGTCCTTTCTTCTATATACAAGACAGGGCCATAAAAACAGGATGGTTGGTTACCCTGTTCACTAAATCCCGTCAGTATAGTATAAATTGTACCAGTTACTGGACTCTACCAGAGACAGTGATAGTAGCAAATAACAGTTAGTCAGAGAGAGTTGATATGAATCTGTGCGTGTTTATAAGAAAGAGTGTGTAGATTATGACTGATTAATATAAATATATTCTTTTGAAGGTCACGGGTTTGTGAATAATGGAAAATCAATGGATGCTGTCTATATGAACCTCCAAAAGGCACTTAATAAGTTTCTATTCAAGGAAAAGCAAGCAAGAGAAAAATGCAAGAATTTGGATGAAAACTTGTGAGGTGGATCACAAATTATTTGGGAGCTAGGAAGTAACTATTGAGTCAAAGGGAATATATCTGGATTGAGTGGATATGGCAAGTGATGCTCCCCCAGCAATTATTCCAGGAACACAGCTTTTCACCATTTGTATCAATGGTCTAGATGGAAAAAAAGAAAATTGCATATCTAGGTTTGTATGTAACAGTATGTTAGAAGGTACAGGAGCTTGCGTAGATAAGGGCAGGAATTGGCAACACAACACAGACTTAGTGAATGAATAAAACTAACATATGTAGTTTAATGTGCGCAAGTGTGAGGGCATTCACTTTGAATCAGAGAAAGATAAATCATCATAATTTCTTAATGATGAGAGAACATTAGTGCAGCAGCAAAGGGATTAAGCTGGTCATGGGCGCACATTACTGAAAGCTACTGAACAAGTATCAGAAGCAATTAAAAAGGTTCAGCTGAATGCTGACTTTTTCTCAAGAACAAAGCAGACAGCCTTGGCCAGACCCCATTTTGAGTCACACTGCTCATTTCTCTGGGACCATGTCTCAGAAATTAAGTCATGGCCTGAGAGAATTGTAACACAGGTTCCTCAGAATGGTACCACGGCTGAAAGAATGAAATTATTCAGACCGGTTGGTCATATTCTTTAATTTAAGAATGTTGAAGCAAAGGCAAATACTTGTATTTAAGTAATGCCTTTAACCACCTCAAAACATCACAAGGCACTTAAAAAGTGCAGGCAGGCGTTGATGCAATAGACATCGATACAATAGATATAGTCGTACTATCACCTGGATTGTTAATCCAGAGACCCAGATAATGTTCGGGGGACCCGGGTTCAAATTCAACCAAGGCAGATGCTGAAATTTGAATCATAAAAATTCGAGATTAGGAGTCAAATAATGATAATGAAACCATTGGCGGTTGTTGGAAAAACCCATCTGGATCACTAATATCCTTTAGGGAAGGAAACTGCCATCCATACCTGGTCTGGCCTACATGTGACTCCAGACCCACAGCTCTCTGGGTAATTAGGGATGGGCAATAAAGGCTGGCCTGGCCAGTGACGCCCTCAATCCATGAATAAAACAAAAATACTATTTCCTCGCGTGGCTGAATCTAGAAAGAGAAGGCAGCACCTTAAAGTTAGAGCTGGACTATTTCCAAATGAAAAGCAGGAGCATTGTTTTCCACATAAGACTTTGGATGCTGCAGGTCAACCGGAGTTTGCAAGCCTGGGATCAGTAAATGTATCACTGGATATGGAGCAAACGTGGCTATAAGGAGATGAAATACGTATCAGGCATGGTCAATCTGAATGGAGGTACAGCCCAGTAAGCTGAATGACCTCCTGTAATGATCACTGTTTGAGAAGCTAGCTGTCACCAAAAACACAGGCAACAGATTGATTGTATACTGCTTTGAGAAAATATGGGAATGTGATGCTCCGTTATGTACTGTAAATGCATTGCACCTGTCTTTACACAGAAGATAGAGATGACAATAGACAGAGTCAAACAAACAGATCAAAGACCAATGCATGATTCTAAGATAGTGAAAGATAGGTACGATAGGAAAGTGATTATGAGACAGGACTAAGAAGCCAGAGATTGCACGTTCAAATCTTCCTGAGGAAGTTTAGAAATACTTCAAACACCAAAAGTAAAAAGCCAGTGAAAAGTATGCATAGAAATAAAAAGTGTTATTTTTTCAGATTTTGTTGAAAATGGAGAAATTCACAAACATCATTCAGGAATGCAAAACTTCTGCCTTCACCAGTATGGGCCTACAGGCAGCTAACACAAAATGCAGAAAATACTAAGCAGGTTTGGCAGGATCTGTGGAGATGGAGTTGACATTTCAAGTCTAATTTGATTCTTTCATTTATTTGGCTCAATTGCCTTTAAAAACGGCCGAGATATGATAGCCAGTTAGGGACATCAAACCAAGGAGAAGTAGGCCATTTGGCCCTTTGAGCCTCTGCTACCATTCAATGATCTGATTGTGTGAATTCAGCTCAACTGCCTTGTCTGCACCCCCAAAAACCCTCAATTCTGTTGCCCACATAAATCCCACCTCCACTGTTTTATGAGGGATAGAACTCTCAGACTAACAACCAGCTGAGAAAATATTCTCATCTCCAACTTAAATAGGAGACCAACTGTTCTTAAATTGTGTCCCCTAGTTGTACTCTTGTCCACAAGAAGGGAAATCCAACCATTATCCACCTATCAAGTTCCTTCAGGAACTTTTATGTTTTGATAAGGTCACCTCGCGTTCTTCTAAACTCAAATAAAAGGCTCTTCGATCCAGGAATTAGGTAAGCAAACCTCTGATCTGCTTCTAAAGCAATCATATTGTTTTTTCAAAATAGAGAAATAGAGTAACTTTCAAAAGTTGATTGGGGAGGCTACTCACAAGTAAAGGGATGGTTGGGAATTGGGAGGCCTTTAAAAATGAGAACAAGTGTTCAGAGGCAGTATGTTCCTGTTCGTGTGAAGGGCAAGGCTGATAGAGTCATAGTCATAGAGATGTACAGCGTGGAAACAGACCCTTCAGTCCATCCCTTCCATGCCGACCAGATATCCCAACACAATCTAGGCCCACCTGCCAGCACCTGGCCCACCCTTCCTATACCCATATACCCATCCAAATGCCTCTTAAATGTTGCAATTGTACCAGCCTCCACCACATCCTCTGGCAGCTCATTCCATACACGTACCACCCTCTGCATGAAAGAATTGCCCCTTAGGTCTCTTTTATATCTTTCCCCTCTCACCCTAAATCTATGCCCTCTAGTTCTGGACTCCCCGACCCCAGGGAAAAGACTTTGCCTATATACCCTATCCATGCCCCTCATGATTTTGTAAATCTCAATAAGGACATGCCTTAGCCTCTGACACTCTAGGGAAAACAGCCCCAGCCCGCTCAGCCTCTCCTTATAGCTCAAATCCTTCAAACCTGGCAACATCCTTGTAAATCTTTTCTGAACCCTTTCAAGTTTCAAAACATCTTTCCAATAGGAAGAAGACCAGAATTGCACACAATATTCCAACAGTGGCCTAACCAATGTCCTGTACAGCCACAACATGACCTCCCAATTCCTGTACTCAATATTCTGACCAATAAAGGAAAGCATACCAAATGCCTTCTTCACTATCCTATCTACCTGCAACCCCACTTTCAAGGAGCTATGAACCTGCACTCCAAGGTCGCTTTGTTCAGCAACACTCCCTAGGACCTTACCATTAAGTGTGTAAGTCCTGCTAAGATTTGCTTTCCCAAAACGCATTTATCTGAATTAAACTCCATCTACCATTTCTCAGTCCACTGGCCCATCTGGTCCAGATCCTGTTGGAATCTGAGGTAACCTTCTTTGCTGTCCACTACACCTCCAATTTTGGTGTCATCTGCAAACTTACTAACTGTATCTCTTATGCTCACATCCAAATCATTTATATAAATGACAAAAAATAGAGGACTTAGCACCGATCCTTGTGGCACTCCACTGGTCACAGGTTTCCAGTCTGAAAAACAACCCTCCACCACCACCCTCTGTCTTCTACCTTTGAGCTAGTTCTATATCCAAATGGCCAATCCTCCCTGTATTCCGTGAGATCTAACCTTGCTAACCAGTCTCTCATGGGGAACCTTGTCGAACACCTTACTGAAGTCCATATAGATCACATCTACTGCTCTGCCCTCATCAATCCTCTTTGTTACTTCTTCAAAAACTCAATCAAGTTTGTGAGACATGATTTCCCATGCACAAAGCCATGTTGACTATCCCTAATCAGTCCTTGCCTTTCCAAATACACACACATCCTGTCCCTCAGGATTCCCTCCAACAACTTGCCCACCACCGAAGTCAGGCTCATCTGGTCTATAGTTCCCTAGTTTGTCCTTACCACCCTTCTTAAACAGTGGCACCAAGTTAGCCAACCTCCAGTCTTCAGGCACCTTGCCTGTGACTATCGATGACACAAATATCTCAGCAAGAGGCCCAGCAATCACTTCTCTAGCTTCCTACAGAGTTCTAGGGTACACCTGATCAAGTCCTGGGGATTTATCCACCTTTATGCATTTCAAGACATTCAACACTTCCTCCTCTGATATGTTCATTTTTCAAGGTGTCACCATCTATTTCCCTACATTCTATATCTTCCATATGCTGGATGACAAAAAAATTGAGGCTTTGGTTAAGAAAAAGGAGGCATCTATCAAGTAGACAGCTGGGATCAAGTGAATCCCTAGAGGAATATAAAGGTAATATACTTAAGAGGAAATCAGAAGGTCAAAAGAAGGACACGAGATAGCTTTCGCAAATAGGGGAATCCAAAAAGATTCTATCAGTACATTGAGTTCAAGAGAGTAACTATGGAAAGAATAATGCCTCTGAAAGATCAACATGGCAGTCTATGCATGGAACCGCAGGAGATGGGTGAGATACTGAATAAATATTTTGCATCAGTGTTTACTGTGGAAAAGGACATGAAGCTAGGGAATTTGGGGAAATAAAACAGTGATATCTTGAAAACAGTCAATACTACAGAACGTTATAGAAGTTTATTAAATCATGAAGGACATGGATAAGGTGAAAGTCAAGGTCCTTTCCCCAGGATAGGGGAGTCCAAAACTTGAGGGCATAGATTTAAGGTGAGAGGGGAAAGATTTAAAAGGGACCTAAGGAGCAGCTTTTTTATGTAGAGGGTGGTGCGTGTCTGGAATGAGCTGCTAGAGGAAGTGGTGGAGGTTAGTACAATCACAACATTTAAATGAATCTAGATGGGTATATGAATAGGAAGGGTTTAGAGGGATATGGGCCAAATGCTGGCAAATGGGACTAGATTAGTTGAGGATATATGGTCGGCATGGACGAGTTGGACTGAGGGGCCGGTTGTGCTAGGGATCTTAAAACACAAAGGTAGATAAACCCCGGGTCCTGATCAGGTGTTTCCTAGAACTCTGTGGGAAGCTAGGGAAGAGATTACTGGACTACTTGTGTGATATTTGTATCATCAATAATCATGGTGAGGTGCTTGAAGATTGGAGAGTGGTTAATGTGGTGCCATTATTTTTAAAAGGCTGTGAGGAGAAGTCTAGGAACTATAGACCAGTGAGCCTTACATCAATAGTGGGGAAGGTGTTGGAGGGGATTCTGAGGGACCTGATTTACGTACATTTGAAAAGGTAAGGATGATTATGGATAGTCAAAATGGCTGCGTGCATGGGAAGTTGTCTCTCTCTAACTTGATGGATTATTTACATGGACTTCAGCCAAATATTCAACAAGGTTCCACATGGTAGACTGGTTAATAAAGTTTAATCACATGGGATCCAGAGGAGCTAGCTAATTGGATGCAAAATTGGCTTGAAGATTGGTGTAGAGGGTTGCTTTTCGAACTGAAGGCTTGTGACCAGTGGTGTGCCACATGGATCAGTGCTGAATCCACTGATTTTCATCATTCATATGATTGATTTGGTTGGTAAATTTGTAGACAACTCCAAAATAGGAGGTTTATGTGGACAGCAAAGGAGGTTATCTCAGAGTACAACAGGACCTTAATTAGCTGGGCTAATGAACCAAGGAATGCCAAATGGAATTTAGTTTAGATACATGTTGCATTTTGGTAAGGCAAACCAGGGCAGGACTTATACACTGAGTGCTGCAAACAAAGAGACCTGGGGTGCAGGTACATAGTTCCTTGAAAGTGGAGTTGCAGGTAGAAAGGATGGTGAAGGCAGCTTTGTCATGCTTCACCTCATTGGTGGGAACATTGGGTTTAGGAATTGGGAAGTCATGTTGCGGTTGTACAGGATATTGGTGAGGCCACCTTTAGAATACTGCGTACAAATGCAGTCACCCTTCTCTTGGAAGGGTGTTAAAAGGATACAGAAATGGATGTTGCCAGAACTGAAGGACTTGAGTTATAGGAAGAGGCTGGGGCTTTTTTTTCCCCTGGAGCATCGAAGGCTATGGGGTGACCCTAAACAGGCTTATAAAAACATGAGGAGAATGGATAGGGTGAATAGGGCGAATATCCCCAGGGCAGGGGAGCCCAAATCAGGAGGACATTGGTTTAAAGTAAGAGTGGAAAGATTTAAAAAAGGACCAGAGGGCTTTTCAGGCAGAGGGTGGTGCACATATGGAAAGACTTGCCAGAGGAAATACCAGAGGCAGGTACTTACAACATTTAAAAGGCAGCTGGATGGGTACATGAATAGAAAGGTTGAAAGGGATATGGGCCAAGTGGTGGAAAATGGGATTAGGTCAGATTGGGATGTCCAGTTGGCACAATGAGTTAGACTGAAGTTTGCTATCTGACTTAGACTAAAACTGTATTCCAGATGTAGTTTAATCAAGGCCCTATTATACTTCAAACTGTTTGTATTAGACAACAACATTCCATTTGCCTTCCTCATGACTTGATGTACCTGCATACAAACGTTGTGTGATTCATGTATCCATAACTACTACCATCAAATAATAAGGTCATGACCTTCTTCGGACATCTAGGGATAAAGAAATAGCCAGCCTGGCTAAAGATTCTACTGTCTAAGAATAAGCAGACAAAAGACGGATCAGGGCTCAACTGAGGGGAATTTATGCTACAACAAGAGCTCTTAAGAATGGGGAACAGCAGCATAATGATTATGTTACTGGATGAGTAATTCAGAAGCCTACATGACTGTCCCAGAGACATAGTTAAAAATCCCACTGCTGCAGCTGAGAAATTTAAATTCAATTAATTAAGCAAATTTAAAATTAAAAAACTAGCATCAATAATCATGACCAGGAACCTATTGGGCTGTTGAAGACTCAACAGGTTCAGGAATTTTAATAGAGAAAGGAATCTAACAGTCTCACCTGGTCTAGCTTAGACATGACTTCCACACTTCAGCAATGTAACTGACTCTTAATTACTTTTGAAATATCCTGGTGGTGCCTCAGTTGTTCCAAACCAATACTTGCACCTTGCTCAAAACAGTGGTTGACCACCACCATCTCATATGCAGATAGGGATGGAAGATAAATACTAGTCCTGCCAGCAATACCCTGATCCGAACAACAAATAAAGGCAATTCCTCCAGGAACCAGGGGAAGATCCTCCCCCAACTCATGCTCGTTGATGTTTTTGAGCATGCGATCTATCAAATAAGACCTTGAGGGAAGATCCTGCCTGTCCTCTCAGATAAACATTGATTAATAGACTGTTATGTCTAATCTGAGAATCGCTTGTTGATCAACTCCATGGATTAGTTTGTTAAAAATATATTATAATCTATGAAGCAGACATTACAGCAAACCAACTTCTGTGTATGTGTGCAAATCCACTGAAGATTAACTGTCAGGCAGAATCACAATACTGTACACATAACAGCCCATGAAGTTCTTAAAGATGAACTCCATTATAAGCAAAGTACATAAATAACAATTATAAAAACATGCCAAAGAAGAGCAGAGAACAATATCCTGATTGATGTTTATCCTTCAGTTTACATCATTAAACACAGATTATATAACTAAATATCTGATTAGTAAGTCTGTGGATGATACCAAAATTGGTCATGTGGTGGGCAGTGAAGAAGGCTATCCAAGAATACAGAGAGATCTTGATTAGTTGAGTCAATGGGCTGAGGAGGGCAGATAGAATCTAATGTAGATAAATGTGAGATGTTGCATTTTAGTAAGGCAAACTAGAGCAGGACTTGTACAGTTAATGGTGGGGCCCTGGATAATGTTATCAAAAAAAGACATGGGGTGCATATACATAGTTCTTAAAAATGGCATCACAGGTGGACAGAGTGGTGAAAGTGGCATATAGATATTGGGACATCATTTTGCAGCTGTATATGCCATTGGCGAGGTTACTTTTGAAACACTATATATAGTTCTGGTTGTCCTGCTGTCAGAAGGATGTTATTAAACTGGAAAGGGTGCAGAAAAGATTTACAAGGATGTGACTGGACCTGGAGGGTTTGAGTTATGAGGAGAAGCTGATAGGTTGGGACATTTTTCTCTGGAGCATGGGAAGTTGAGGGGTGATCTTATTGAAGTTTATAAAATCATGACAGGTATAGAGAAAGTGAATAGCCAAGGTCTTTCCCTACGGTAGAAATTTCCATAACTAGAGGGCATAGGTTTAAGGTGAGAGGGGAAATATTTAAAAAGGACCTAAGAGACAACCTTTTCACACAGGGGGTAATTTGTATGTGGAATGAACTGCTCAGGAAATGATAGAAGCAGGTACAGTTGTAACACTGAAAAGACATTTAGACAGATACATAAATAGTAAATGTTTAGAAGGATAGTGGCCAATTGCAGGCAAATGGGACTGGGAAACGTGGTCAATATGGATGAGTTGGACAAAAGCATCTGTCTCTGTGCTATATGACTCAATGGCTCGGTGCTGTTTGTGGAAGCATGCTGTGTTGAAATTGGCTGCTGTGTTCCCTACACTACATCGGTGACTACATTTCAAAACATACCTCAATGGTGATGAACCACTTTGGGACATGAGAGGTTTCAAATGGCTTTAGTGACAATTCTCACCATTGCCATAAGGTCTCTGCATGCATGTGGACATTAGGTAAAGGACTGAACTTTGTAGAAGGTTCTTGCTCCAAAAGTGTTTCAATCATCATTGACAATCACTCGCTAACAACTATCATTGTCAACATGGGAAATTCTGTGTCATAGATCATGGGTTCCATAATTCCTTCTGTAGCTAAATTAGACTGATCCTAGAGCCACATCTACCACGACAGATTTGGGAGGAGTTTCTGGAGGTGACATTGGTCCTCAGTCCTGAGATCATTGGCATTCCATTTTCCAGTTCTTTTCTGATTTTTTCTTGCCAGTGTGTGTTCTCAAAGAATTGTACCCCCTCATACTGGAGTTTCCTCCATGTTGGTTTCTTCTGAACAGGAGTGTCCAATGCATTGATATATGCATTGCATTTCTTGAGGAAAGAGTTCAGGGAACCTTTGAAATGCTTCCTTTGTCCCATTCGAGTGCTTTCCTTGAGCTGAGTGAAGATTTGCTATGAAAGTTAGAACTCAGGCAAACCAATGACGTGGCTGGCCCAGTGGAGTTGGTTTCAGGTGACCATGGCCTCAATGCTGGTGTTGCTAGCTGCTTCATGGACACAGATGATCGTATGCATGTCCTCCCAGAAGATGTGGAGAAACCGTCTCAAACATCATCGATGGTACTTCTCAAAGGTTTGAGGTTGCATCTATACATAGTCCAAGTTTCAGAGTCATTTTGATGAGCTGGAAGGGGTGATGGTCTAATACACAATGACGTTGTACCAGCACATATGTCATGGTCATCGAAGACTCTTATTCTTCGGCGCCCGAATGTTGTGCTGATAGACTGGATACAATGCACATAGGTGCAGCAGATAATCAGGAAGGCAAATACAACGGTGGCCCTTGTTTCAAGAGATTGGAACATAAGAGTTCTGTGACTGTACAAGGTGCTAGAGAGACTACATCTGGAGAACTGATCTCCCTATTTAAGGAAAATAAATCATTTCACTGGAGGCAGGATAGTGAAGGTTCACTAGCATAATCCCTGGTATGGAGAAATTGTCTTATGAGCAAAGATGAAACAGGTTGGGTCTCTACTCACTGAGATTTAGAAGAATGAGAGGTAATGTTATAGAAGCATGTCAGATTCTTAAGGGGCTTGACAGGGTCAATGCTGAGAGGATGTTCCCCCTCATGGGAGAGTCTAGGACCAGACAGCACAGTCTCAGAAGGGGCACCAATTTAAGGCTGAGATGAGGATGAATTTCTTCTCCTAGAGGGTTGAGTGTCTTTGGAACTCTTTCCACAGAGAGTTCTGGGGGACAGAACCTTCCTGCATATGTAAGACTGACAGTGATAGATTCTTGATCAGCCAGAGAATCAGGGCTATGAGGAAAGGGCAGGGAAGTCAGATCAGCCATGATCCTATTGAATGGAAAAGCAGGTTCAAGGGACTGAACGGCCTACTCCTGTTCCTATTTCTTGTGGTCTTATGTTGAATCTGCACATTGATGTCAGCCTTAGATGAGAGGTAGCTTCCCAGATAGAGGAAATGTTAGGAGGATTTCTCCGTTGATCATAATGAAGGGAAGGAGTGGAGTTTGATCTGGGACAGGTTGGTAAAGGAGTTGAGTCTCCTTGAGGTTTACGATGAAACCAGTTCTTCAGTATGCCTCCTTGAATTATTCAGCGAGGCTTGAAGATTCTCTTCCAAGAGAGCAGACTGGAGCATTAACCTTGGGCACAAAATTGCATGGCTATGGGAACGATCTAATTACAAGTAAAGTTAGTGACTACATACAGAGGAACTTAGGGAGGTAGGTACATTTATAAAGGTCCTTTCATGACCTTGAGCTCTACCAAAATGTTATAATATATTACTAAGGGAGCAGGGGAGCTCTGTCCATCATTCTAGCCGATGTTTACCTCCCAGTCAGCATCATTGAGAATCCAGCTGGACTGTCATTGTTTAACGCTTTGGAGTGGGCTCCTGGAGGAGCCTTTGCCTTTGGGGAAGCATCAGTACAACCACATCCCAGCAAGAGTCCAAACCACCAACAGGGTTAGGACAGATCAAAGGAAAATAAACACAATAAAATACATTGGTATGGAAAGGAAATGCATTATATGGTTAGAAGTTGAGCTTTCAATCACACACGAACTCTTTCTGCCTCATGTACATCTGACAGGTTTTTAACCAGCTGCAACTTTTCACAGGGACTATTATAAAGACATTTGGCAGCATGCTTCATAGCTTCTCACCTAACATGCAGAAGGAAAGAAGAGATTTCCCATCAAATATTGGAGACTACTTAAAAAACAAAATTACTGATGTCAGAAAGGATGCTTAAAAATTGCCCTAAGGGCAAATGCATCTGTTCAACACCATAGTAACTACTTCACTTTACAGAAACATAGATACTGGAAGGACTGTACACGGAACTGTCATCTCTCTGGCCTCAGAGGTACTACAGCCAGTTTTCACTCTGTAGCCTTCACAATCAGCAATTAAATGTCATTGACCTGAAACGTTAACTCTGTTTTTCTCTCCACAGATGCCGTCAGACCTGCTGAGCTCTGCCAGTATTTTTTTGTTTCTGTTTTAAATGATTAAATAGTATGTTTTAGGTGTTGAATGCGGTATAAATGCTAACCAAGACATCAGGAAGAACCTGTCAGTGCTTCTCCTTTTAAAGCACGTTAAAAATATTAGGTATGTTCCAAGGTTGCAAAAGGAACTATTATAAATGCAATCCCTCTTCACTTCTCAGTGATAACTCCCATTTATACACACCTTACTGGTGGATTATGCAGCCTACAATCCGCACTTTGGTCAAAATCTCCTGCACCATCAAAATCTACCCAGGAATGGACTGCAACAATATATTACTGACAAGAATGCATCACATGCCAGCCTGATCCCTCCCCACCCTACCACAGACATACACTGTCAAGGCCAATCACTGTTTAATGCATTAAGCCATCAGCATTAAGAATCCCAGCTTAGTTTTCCCCCTCCGTAATGGAGTTCAATGAATTTGACTGCAGTACTTTCACTGCTGTTCTGGCTGAGATCAGCTCACTCATCATAGGCGGAGGTTAAGCTGACCTTCCCAATCTGACTGGCTCATTGCACCATTGGATTTCATCAGAAAAAAATCTTCACATCACGTTTCTGATAACGTACCCAACAATACATTTGGCTAAGAGCAGTTCAACCTCCCACTCAGCTGAGAATGGTGAACTAACCTACCATACCCAATCACCTGCTGCAATGTGTAACAAGCTTGCTATGATGGTAAGTCAGAAGGTGCATATATGACAATGTGTCCACATGAGTGTCCGCAGAGAGAGAGAGAGAATGAACTAGGCTTGAATGTTAGAGAAAATATGAGCAGAGTAGGCCATTTGGCCCTTCTAGCCAGCTCCTTCATTCAATATAATCATCGTTGATTATCCAATCATTACCCCATTCCTGCATTTCCCCATACTGACTCCTTTAACCATAAGATTGATACCTAACTATATGCCAGGTAAAAAAATGAGGTCTGCAGATGCTGGAGATCACAGTTGAAAATGTGTTGCTGGTTAAAGCACAGCAGGTCAGGCAGCATCCAAGGAATAGGAAATTCGACGTTTCGGGCATAAGCCCTTCATCCTGATGAAGGGCTTATGCCCGAAACGTCGAATTTCCTATTCCTTGGATGCTGCCTGACCTGCTGTGCTTTAACCAGCAACACATTTTCATCTAACTATATGCCCTCTAGGGTTGCATAGCTGTCTTTACACATGAAGGAGGAGTGAAATGCCAGAGGATGGCTGACTCCTAGGAAACTTGACAACACTCCCAGAAGAAAGAAGAAATTAAATACCAAAAACAAACTGATGGAAAATGCACAAATATTCAAATTCACCTTTTCCTGAGAGTTGACTCGCAGACTTTGACCACACGAATGACTTCTTTAACAGTTCGCCTGAAATCGTGCATTCTAGCAGCAACCAAGAGAGCTGGAAAACACATCCAAATTCATTCCCCAAAGACTGGAATATACATAACATACACACGCACACAGTCAGGGGAAGACTGATATTGGCAGACAGAGGCACAGACATGAGAGAATCACAATCTAAGGAGACCAACTGCAGGCATCTTCAAATGGAGATTATATTTTATTTTATAAAAAAGAGCAAATAACAGTAAAATATAAACCAAACTGAGTGAGTCTTACTCCAAATAGGTGGGAGCTCACAGCTCTGGGTACATATGCTTCCTAATATGCGACTTTGTTTTAAAATATCTTTCTACTGGCAATATACATTTATCCTTCGGGAGAGACAGACATAGAGAACCTTTAGCATGTTGTCAGGGCTCTGTCATTCCACTCAAGTTGATAAGAGAATTGTTCATCAGTGAGCAGTGATGAACTGTTCTCCATGTCAGGGTTTCTCCCTCACACAGGACGAAGGCCAGATCTCTGCTGAGACAGCATGAGCCACATTAGATACTTCGCAGGTTGAAATTTGTGAACATAAACTAGAATCTTGGCAAGATCGGATGCAGAGAGTTGGTACATTAACAAGGTAGTCAGTCAAGGTATTTCAAACAAGTTGAACAGCACTCAAATATCCAAGCAACCACACAAAATAAATTACTTTAACTCTTTGTAGTCTAAATAGAGAATTCTTACTTATCCTGCTGAACCAGAAGTGCACTCTCCCTCTTCATCACAGGCCTGTCAAAATCAGAGGCATAATGACAAACCCCTGCAACCCATGACTCCAAGGCATTGCACCATCACTGCCAAGCCTTACTGCCTTTACCCAATTGTTCTCCAGTGGTGTTGGGTATAGCTGGGATATACTTCAACTTCCGGTGTCTCCTCCGACTAGTCCTCTTGAGTGTGCATTGGGGGGCCATTTCATTGTCAGAGGAAGGTATCATGTGCACATTTCTCCATCGGGTACAGGTACGTTTAACTGAGAGGTCAGACTGATCAAAGCTGACTCAGGCAACAAGCCAGGTAACTGGAGCAATGGAACTTTCTTCCTTGTAGACAGAACAGTTCTCTCTCATGGTCATGTAACAGAGGTGATGAAAGCCCAGAATCTGAACGGCAAGCTATCTCAACTCCCTACAGGATACGTACCTGTAGACACACTGGACTCTCCTCAGAAAGCCTCCCTTGACTTCAAACTGTATACTCATCTACCCCGTGCTCCTGAACATATGGAAAACACAGAAATGTTGACATGCATGCTATGGTATTAAATTGGAAAAAGTGCAAAAGAAGTTTACAAAGATGTTGCCTGGACTCAATGGTCTGAGTTATAGGGAGAGGTTGGACAAGCTAGGACTTTTTTCTTTAGAGTGTAGGAGACTGAGGGGGTCTTTATAGAGGTGTATAAAATCATGAGAGACATGGATAGGGTGAAAGCATTCAGTCTTTTCCCAGGGTTGGGGAAACGAGGACTAGAAAGCATCAGTTTAAGGTTAGAGGGGAAAGGATAAAAGGGAACCTTAGGGACAACTTTTTTTTACACAGAGGGTGGAATGAGCTGCCAGCAGAAGTGGTTGAGGTGGGTACATTAACAACATTTAAAAGGCATTTGAACAAATATATGGAGAGGAAAAGACTAGAAGGATATGGGGTTAACATGGACAGGCATTTTGGTCAGCATCGACCAGTTTGGATTAAAGGGCCTGTCTCTGTGCTGAAGGACTGTATCACTCTATGACGTGCAATTTCCAACTGCACCGTTGATGCCAACAAATTTAGGGCAATCCCCGTAAATGAGAGATGTCTACCCTGGCAGCACAGTGCTTTTCCACTCAGATTCTGAAGATCAGCCACAAGGTCCTTAAAGTGAACAATACCGAGTCCACAGGAAATCTGGAATCTCCTTGACACAACTTCTAACATTTACAATTGAACTAAATGGCCTGTTTCTGCACTGTAGGGATTCCACGGTGTTATGAAAAAGGGGCCTGATTGACGGAAGTGGTTTACACTAAATTTCAGTCCATGCAGATTTGCTAAAACTATTTAGTCTATACAACTGCCTTGGCTACAAAACTAACTCCTTCTGTGTGATTCCTTAGACATTTCAGCACTGTTCAAGTCATATGAGATACCATGACTGAGCACCTTACTGAGGCATCAGACAAGCAGCTGGAACACTGTTAATAGTTTTGTGCTCCTTATCAAAGGAAAGAAATACTGGTTTTACAGGCAGGAGACAGTGAGGTCTGCAGATGCTGGAGATCAGGGTTGAGAATTTGTTGCTGGAAAAGCACAGCAGGTCAGGCAGCATCAGAGGAGCAGGAAAATCAATGTTTCGGGTTTACAAGCAGTCCAGGGAGGGTGCAACAGACTGATACTGGGATGGAGGGATTGTTGCTTTGGGGGAGGCTGAGCAGGTTGGGCCTGTACTCAATGGAATTTAAAAGGGGATCTTATTAAAATAAAACAAAATTCTTTGAGGACTTGACAAGGTAGACAAGGAAAGGCTGTTTCCACTTGTGGGAAGTCTAGGACCAGAGGGCATAATCTCAGAGTGAGGGGTGCCACACTTAAGACAGTGATGAGGAGGACGTTCTCCTCTCAAACAGTAGTTAATCTGTGAAATTTCTTTTTATCAAAGCGCTGTCAAAACTGGGTTATTAACTATATTCAAGGCAGGGGCAGGCAGATTTTTATCAAGTAATGGATTTAGGATTATCAGATCATCCATGAGCTCATTGAATGGCAGAGTGGATTTGATGGGCTCAATGGAGCTGCTCTATGGTCAGGCAGACTGCACGTGTGATCAGACTTCAGGTGTTAGAGGCTGTGCACTTGCATAAACCCAATGGAATATAGGACAATCTCTTACCAGGTCTCTGCTCCTCCCTCCCTGCCACTTCTTCATTCCAGAATCAAAGCCAACTCCATTTCTGGATAGCATAGGCTATACAATAAAATGCCCATTCACACTGAGGACAAATTTAGTGTCCACAATCTCAGATCACCACAGCTAAAAAAAAGGCTGTGGCAGAGAGCCGGCACAAAGACAGCCAGAGTGAACAGGAGGTTTAATTTGAAATATCACCGTTAGGAGGTGAATAACCATAGTCCAAGGACAACAATTTCTCCCAACTCCCATGCTCCTTTGGATACGTTGGGAAGGGATGAGAGGTAAACATGCACTGCATCAATCAATCCAGTCAGCAATTCCAGCAAGGTGGTAGTGGTGGTGGTGGTAGTGGTGGTGGTGGTGATGGTGGTGGTAGTGGTGGTGCTGATGGTGGTGGTAGTAGTGGTGGTGGTGATGGTGGTGGTGATGGTGGTGGTGGCGGTGGCAGTGGTGGTGGTGATGGTGATGGTGGTGGTGGTGGTGATGGTGGTGGTAGTGGTGGTGGTGATGGTGGTGGTAGTGGTGGTGGTGATGGTGGTGGTGGTGATGGTGGTAGTGGTGGTGGTGGTGATGATGGTGGTGGTAGTGGTGGTGGTGATGGTGGTGGGGGCCGCATGGGGAGGAGTGGGCTGAAGACTGTTGTGTTCAATTGATGGGAGGAGCGAATGCAAGTTCTTGATAAAATATTTTTCTAAAATTTCTGTTTCTGAACTTTCCATCAAAATTCCTCGATTCGGGTTTTTAAACGGAGTATTTAGATTTCTTTTTCTTGCCACTTGAATATAGTTTATTGAATTTTTGAAAACAGTCTGTGATCAAGAGAACAATGTAAAGTCAGTACCAAGTACAGAGTGCAGCTCCCATGATGCACCCCAGCCTAACCTTTAATGCAGACATTGCTATTCCCTGCAAAAGCTACCCTGGAGGATGGAGGACTGCCAGTTTGGTGAGCTATTCAGGTTGAGCGGAGGCAGCAAACCAAGGAAATATCAGCCTGTGAAACTGAGGTGTGTTTCAACTTGCCAGGCCTAGAGGCAATTTATAAAACTTATTAATTACCCAGGCATCTTTCCCCTTGTACTTGCTTCTTGAAAAGGAAGGAATCTTACTGGTATACTGCCAGTATTTGAGGTGACAAGAGGTTTTCTTAAATAAAACAGTGCCCAGTCCACCACCTTTGCACGCACCCCTGATCTTAGATTAGATTAGACTTACAGTGTGGAAACAGGCCCTTCGGCCCAAGTCCACACCGACCCGCCGAAGCGAAACCCACCCATACCCTTACATTTACCCCTTACCTAACACTACGGGCAATTTAGCATGGCCAATTCACCTGACCCGCACATCTTTGGACTGTGGGAGGAAACCGGAGCACCCGGAGGAAACCCACGCAGACACGGGGAGAACGTGCAAACTCCACACAGTCAGTCACCTGAGTCGGGAATTGAACCCGGGTCTCAGGTGCTGTGAGGCAGCAGTGCTAACCACTGTGCCACCGTGCCGCCCACCATCTGTCTTCCATATTACCAAGGGCAGGCAATGCATCAGGCAGCCTGCCCACCTTTGTGCCTATTGAGGCCCTCATTTGGCTAACTGATTGCCTCAAGTGCCTCCACCACTATAAGAAGTGGTGAGGAAGGCTGTAAGAGGGGAATGGGAGCAGCACAGCAGCTTTCACTGCGTGGGTCATGTTCAGGATACCTCCTCTACGTGGTCCATCAAGAGCATACCGTTACCTCCAAACCATCACCACTACCAAAAGACCTTGTCACCCTCATTCCTCACTCCCCCAACTCAGCTTCTAAATCCAACAACAAACAACTACTCTTCTGTCCCTTGCTGGTATACAGTCTGAAAAAGCCCCTCAGCCCATTGTGACCATGCCAGCCAAAAACCAACTACCTAAATTTTCTAATTCCATTTTTCAGCACTTGGCCTATAGCCTTGCATACCTTGGCACTGCAAGTGTACATCTAAACCCTGTTAAACGTTAGGAGGGTTTCTGCCTATACCACCCTTACAAGCAGTGAGTTCCAGATTCCCACCAGCCTCTAGGTGAAAAACCTTTGCTCACATCTCATCTAAATCTTCCACCCCTATCTTAAATCTATGGCCCCTTCACCAAGAGAAATCTTTTATTCCCATCTATCCTGTGCCACTCATAATTTTATAAACTCAATCATGTCCCCTCAGTCTCCTCTGCTCCAAGGTAAACAACCAGACTATCCCATCTCTCTCCCTGCTGGGATCCTCCAAACAGGCCTGACCAAAATCCTGACTTATCACAAAGTCTACGATCTATCACTTAATTATCTTCAGGGACTCTCTTTTCCAAAGAAAGGAGTTCTAGTTTTTTGCTATCTTTCCTGAGAGTTATACCCATCCAACAGCATTTTTTTTTGCCAGTAGCTCTATATCCTTTTTATAATCTGGACACCAGAAATCACAGAATTCCAGGTGTGGTTTACCAAAGGTTCATTTAATTTTAGAGTTTTCAGAAAGAAAGTTTTATTAATTTTTGGACAAGGATGAAGGTGAAGATGTGGGTGAAAGTATAGGTAGGTACGAGGGTATAAGCAAAGAAGAGGACAAGGTACCTGCCCCACATAGTCCAGACGGCCGCCGGCCAGTATGCATCCAGTCCCGCTTCATCCTTTGTAATAAACGGAGTGCTGTCATAGAAACCTCATGGTTCTTATCTCCAAACTCAAGCATATGGGCAAACCTCGGGATGTATAAACATGGATCTGTGGGGAAAGGAAGAAACATTATAATGAGGAGGGAAAGAACAGAAATCAAATGCAGAACCAAAGTGTGGCAGGGACAGTCAGAATAATCTCCAACACAAAGGCTCTTCTGGAAAACTGATGCAAGGCGGAGTTTTCATAATCAAGTCTCCAAGGACCACCTGGTTTCTGACCACCTATTGTCAGATCTCTTAGCACATTCACACCTCATTTCTGTTGCTGTACAATGCATACAATTAAATTTTTAAATCCCTACAGTGATTTTTCAGCTATCAATTTGGTGGCAGAAATGTTAAGTCAAGGTCTCTATATTTAGTTCCTCAGAACGTGTGGCTTTAAGGAATCTCCAAACATGTTCCTTTTCTGGTAAGCCCACATACAAATGTCTGACTCTGTCCCCCCATTTGGCCCCACCTTGTCCCACTGAATCAGGAGGTCCCTGCCTGCTTTCTCAGATGAATATTAAGGATTCAAACAGGAATACAGGAGTCATCTGCTGCATTAACCTATACTTATCCCTTAATCAACCCACAGCACCAGGTTATCTGACCATTTATCTCAGTGCTGTGCAGAGCTCGCAAGAACAAACTATCACGTTTTCTATGATCCACATCACTTCAAAAGTAACAAAAACATAAATTGCTGCAAAACCTCAGCAGGCCTGGCAGCACCTTTGGACAGAAATCAGAATTAACATTATGGGTCTAATGACCCTTCCTCAGAAGTGAATTTCTGTTTTTGTTTCGTATACACTTCAAAAGTACTTAGTTGAACGCAAAGTGCTCTGAGAAACCCAAGGTCATGAAAGGTGCTGCAGAAATGGAAGGTCATTCTCTCTTGTATCCTGGCTGCATAAACCTCCAGATAGTAAATCTGCATCACCATTCTCTGCTCATAGTTCCTTGTGCCAGAACAATATTCCTCATTCCTGATGAAGGGCTTATGCTCGAAACGTCGAATTCCCTATTCCTGAGATGCTGCCTAACCTGCTGTGCTTTGACCAGCAACACATTTTCAGCTGTGATCTCCAGCATCTGCAGACCTCATTTTTTACCAGAACAATATTTGCTTAGTCAGGACTGACAGATTTCTCCACATCTCTTTGCCTCACCAGTCTATAGCCGACTGAATTCCTACATTGAATTCAGCAGCTTTAGATCACAATCTCTTCCCAGGACAAACGTAAGGAACTACAGATTCTGGAAATCTGAAACAAAACCAGGAAGTGCTGGAGAAACACAACACGTCTGGCAGCATTTGTGGAGCAAAAAAAGTCTTTTCCATTCGTTTCATGTCCTTTCCTCTCATCTGATTTGATTTATTTTGACTGTCACATGTATCGAGATACAGTGAAAAATACTGTATTGCATACTAGGAGACAATGGGGGTTGCACAATAACCAGACAAATCATACCTACAAAAGTATATCAGGATAATGGAAAAAGAATGCAGAATATATAGTGTTACAGTTATAGAGAAGGTGCAGATAAGGATCAATTCTAATACATGAGAGGGCCATTCACTGGTCTGATAACAATGGGAAAGAAGCTGTTCTAGAACATGTTGGTAATATTTTCAAACTTATGTATACTCTGCACAACAGAAGAGTCTGAAAGAAAGTATAACTGGGGTGGGAGGGGTCTTCGTTGATGTTGGTTTCTGTCCCAAGGCAGCAGGAAGGGTAGCTGGGATCAATGGAAGGAAGGCTGATTTTTGTAATGGACTAGGCTGCATTCATAACTCTCTGTAATTTCTTGTGGTCTTGGGCATAGGAGTTGCCATACCAAACTGTGATGCATCCAGATAGGATACTTTCTAAAGTGCATGCATAAAAATAGTTAAGAGTACCGACAGCACAGTGGCTCAGTGGTGCCTCACAGCACCAGGGCCCAGGTTCAATTCCAGCCTTGGGTGGCTGTCTGTGTGCAGTTTGCACGTTCTCCCAGTGTCTGTGTGGGTTTCCTCCGGGTGCTCCGGTTTCCTCCCACAGTCCAAAGATGTGCCGGTGAGGTGAATTGGCCATGCTAAATTCCCCATAGTGTTAGGGGCATTAGTCTGGGGGGAATGGGTCTGGGTGGGTTACTCTTCGGAGGGTCGGTGTAGACTTGTTAGGCCGAAGGGCCTGTTTCCACACTGTAGGGAAACTAATCTAATCTATTGTGAAAGAAAGAGTCATTTCTTTGTTTTCTTTACATTCAGATGTCTATTATCCAACCTTTCACACCTCATCTGGACAAAACTTTTGATGTTTTTTATACGCACTATTATCACTCCCTGTGGCTGTGATTCACCAGATCTTTTGTTATTTAATCTCTATTCCTTCCACCAATCACAGACTTTCCCTTTTGTTCTTCCTTACCCCCACCCTTTCACTTGCTCAAAATCTAATACAATTCTAACTCTACCCAGTTCTGATAAATTGCCACATATTTGAAAAGTTAACTCAATTTATTTCTTCATGGAGTTTCTCCAGTGTTTGCTGTTTGGCTGGGTTTATGCGCGACACTCACTGCTAGGTGAAATAATAACCACAGGTGCAGAAACACAACATTGCAATTCTGACAATTACTTTCATTCAATCTTGCTTCAAAGTAAAAGCTTCCAACAGAACAGTACCCATTAACCTTGCTTACAGCATGCATAAGGAATCTGTAGGGGGAAATCACAACACTGGCTTATCCAAGTCTGTTTGCACTCCCCAGTGTTAAAGATTGGCAAAGTTCTTATTGAGTAAAACCTAATTTCTCTAAATTCCATGTTCTTGTCACCTGATGTGAAAATTTAAAGAATTCAATACAGAAATTGTTTTCCTTTTGATTGTGTGATTTATCATTTCATCAGTAAAATAAGCAACAGGATTGCTCCTCATTGAAACCTATGTTTGTGTGTATTTTTCTCACTGAAACTGCTTTGTAAGTGCATCTGCAATGTATAGATGGATCACAGTGGTCAATTTTAATACCAACACACTATCTCCATTTCTGTTTTTATTTCTTCGGCATCCTTCTCAATATGACTGCTGCTTTTGTCCAAGCCAAAGCACTCCACTTGATTGACACCACATCCACTCCCTCCACCATCGACATGCAGTAGCAGCATTGTGTATTATTTACAGATATGGGGCAGGCCCACTGCAGAAACTCAACAAAGATCCTTAGACAGCACCTCCCAAACACATGACCTCTTCCATTTGGAAGAACAAAGGCAACAGATACAGAGGAACACCATAAATTGCATGCTCCCTGCCAAGCTACTCACTATTGTGACTTGGAAATATGTCACCATTCCTTCAGCGTCACTTGATCAAAATCCTGGAATTCTCTCCCTAACAGCATTGTGGGTCTACCCATAGTAAGCACATGGACTGCAGTGGTTCATGAAGACATTTTTGCTACCACGTTCTCACTGACAACTAGGTACAGGCAATAAATGCTGGCCCAGCCAGTGATGACCACATCAGACAGTGAAAACAAAAATCTTCTTCCAATATCTCTCAGTGCCAGGAACCCAGGTTCGATTCCAGTCTCAAGTGCTGACTGTGTGGAGTTTGCACTTTCTCCCCACGTCTACATGGAATTCCTCTGAGTGCTCCGGTTTCCTCCCATACTCCAAAGATGTGCGGGTCAGGTGAAATGGCCCATATTGTTCAAGGATGTGTAGTTTAGGTGCATTAGTCAGGGGAAATGTACAGTAACAGGGTAGGGGAATAGGTCTGGGTAAAATACTCTTCGGAGGGTTGGTGTGGACTTGTTGGGCCAAATGATCTGTTTCCACACTGCAGTAATTCTATGAGAATAGCTCTCCACTATCGTCCAGCTGGTGTGATTTCTCTCATCAGGTTCCAGTCATATTTATCCAGAAATCACATGACACCACCTGACGAGCAGTGTCATAGTCACAGAGTCATAGAGATGTACAGCATGGAAACAAACCCTTCCGTCCAACCCGTCCATGCCGACCAGATATCCCAACCAAATCTAGTCCCACCTGCCAGCACCCGGCCCATATCTGTCCAACCCTTCCTATTCATATACCCATCCAAATGCCTTTTAAATGTTGCAATTGTACCAGCCTCCACCACTTCCTCTGGCAGCTCATTCCATACATGTACCACCCTCTGTGTGAAAAAGTTGCCCCTTAGGTCTCTTTTATATCTTTCTCCTCTCACCCTAAACCTATGCCCTCTAGTTATGGACTACCCCACCCCAGGGAAAAGACTTTGTCTATCTACCCTATCCATGCCCATCATAATTTTGTAAACCTCTATAAGGTCATCCCTCAGCCTCCGACGCTCCAGGGAAAACAGCCCCAGCCTGTTCAGCCTCTCCCTATAGCTCAAATCCTCCAATCTTGGCAACGTCCTTGTAAATCTTTTCTGAACCCTTTCAAGTTTTGCAACATCTTTCAGATAGGAAGGAGACCAGAACTGCACTCAATATTCCAACAGTGGCCTAACCAATGACCTGTACAGCTGCAACATGACCTCCCAACCCCTGTACTCAGTACTCTGACCGATAAAGGAAAGCATACCAAACACCTTCTTCACTATCCTATCTACCTGTGACTCACTTTCAAGGAGCTATGAACCTGCACTCCAAGGTCTCTTTGTTCAGCAACATCCCCCACGACCTTAGCTTGTGATTTGAAACAAACCATTGGACTATAGCCTGATGTTGTGTGCCTTCTGACTTTGTCCACCCCAGTCCAATACCGACACCTCCACATCTAATTTACCCTACACTGTATGCCTGACACTGAACTAGGTAAAAAACAATGACTGCAGATGCTGGAAACCAGAGTCTAGATTAGAGTGGTGCTGGAAAAGCACAGCAGTTCAGGCAGCATCCGAGGAGCAGTAAAATCGACGTTTCGGGCAAAAGTCCTTCATCAGGAATCCTGAACGTCAACAAAAAGCTACCACCCACTTCTAGTGTGTATGTGAGACACTGCTATGTCATTGTTGTGAGCTCACTGGATCATTCCTAATTCATTGCCACTTAGTTCATCACCATGTTCACCAGACTGCCTGCATCTCTTGGTCACGTTGCTCAATACTTCTCTCCTGTCCCCTCACTGCCTCTCTTGTGCCGAGCGGTAAGCAGTGGGAAAGCAGGGCTACAAGCAGGAAGAGGTAAGGATTAGGAGTGAGTGGCAGCAAGTGAAGCAGCCAGGTCAAATCGTAATCCCAATGTGAAAATTGCAATTCCTTAACCATAATACAAGGCTGTCAGAGTGGGATCACACACAAGATAATACTCTGCACATTAAAGAAATCTTGGCAGAACACTTATCATTATTTCCACATAAGGTTGTGATAGTCAAATCACTGAATATGTTAATGAAATAGATAGATGCTAGAAGCAGGAGAAAGTGAGGACTGCAGGTGCTGGAGATCAGAGTCGAGAGAGTAATGCTGGAAAAGCACAGCAGGTCAGGCAGCATCTGAGGAGGAGAATCGACATTTCGGGCAAAAGCCCTTCATCACGCTGTATGGGGAGGAAGCAGGAGGTCGGCATTGAAATAGAGAATCAACCACAATCTTACCAAATGCCACAGCAGGTTTTGCAATAAATGCCAAAATTCCATTTGCCCTCTTTATTACCTGCATACTAATTTTCTGTAATTCATGCACAAGAACACTCAGATCTGTCCAAAGCACTCTGAAGTTTTTTTATTTTGGTAATAAGTTACCTTTTGATTCCTTCAACTAAAATGGAAAACCTCAATTATCAACGTTAAACTTTGGCCCATTCACATAACTAACCATATCCATTTGTGAGTTGAAATTAAGAAACAAATTTATCTCCAATCTATTATAGTGTCATCTGCAAAGCTGGCTATAGTACTTTCTAGCCCTGAATCCAAATCATAAACATAGATTGTCAATAGTTGGGGCACCCAGAGGTACTCTACTAGTTCCATCTTGCCAATCAGAGAAAGACCTATTTATCTTGTCTAGATGATCTTTACGGGGAGTGGTACCGTGATGGTGAGAACCATGGGCTAAAGCTGTGGGCTTGAATCCCAGCATAAATATGAAATTTGAAATCAATTTTTAAAAAACTGAAATTAAAACAATCTAGTCTAAAAGACAAGAAAGATAAGGTATACAGTACATGCACTTGGAAAGACAGATTTGATTCGGAATAGTCAGCATGGCTTTGTGCGTGGGAGATCATGCCTCACAAATTTGTTAGAGTTCTTTGTGACCAAGAAGGTTGATGAGGGTAGGGCAGTTGATGTAGTCTATATGGATTTCATTAAGGCCTTTGATCAGGTTCCACATCATAGGCTGCACTGAAGGTTAGATTGTATGGAATCCAGGGGGAATTAGCAAATTAGATACACAATTGGCTTGATGGTCTGAAGCAGAGAGTAATAGTGGAAGGATGTTTATTGGACTGGAGGCCTGTGACTATGGAGTGCCTCAGGGGTCGGTGCTGGGCCCATTACTGTTTGTTATCGACATCAGTGATTTGGATGAGAATGTACCCCAAGGGATGATTAGTAAACTTGCAGATGACAGTAAAATAGGCAGTATCATGGAGAGTGAGGAATGTTATCAAAAATTGCAGCAGGACTTTGATCCTCTGGGGAAGTGGGTCAAGAAATGGCAAATGGAGTTTAATATAGATAAGTGTGAGGTCTTGCATTTTATAAAGTCAAATCAAGGTAGGTGTTTCATGGTGAATGGTAGGGCCTTAAGGAGTGTGATAGAACAGAGGGATCTTGGAGTTCAGGTGCACGGTTCTCTGAAAGTGGAGTCCCAGGTAGACAGGGCAGAAAAGAAGGCTTTTGGCACACTGGCCTTCATCAGTCAGGGCACTGAGTATAGAAGTTGGGAAGTTATGTTGCAGTTATACAGGACATTGGTGAGGCTGCATGTGGAGTATTGTGTTCAGTTTTGGTCACCTTGCTATAGGAAGGACGTTATTAAACTGGAAAGAGTGCAGAAGAAATTTACAAGGAGGTTACCGGGAATCAATTATCTGAGTTATAGGGAGAGGGTGGACAAGCCCTAGGAGTTTTTCTTTTGAGCGTAGGAGACTGAGGGGATACCCCATAGAGGTATATAAGACACGAGAGGCATGGATAGAGTGAATGCACTCAGTCTTTTTCCCAGGGTTGGGGAATCGAGGACCAGAGTGCACCAGTTTAAGGTTAGAGGGGAAAGAATTAAAGGGAATCTGAGGGGCAATTATATTATACAGGGTAGCACACACATGGAATGAATTGCCAGCAGAAGTGGTTGAGGCGGGTATCTTAATAACATTTGAAACAAATTGGACAAATGCATGGATAGGAAAAGACGAGAAGGATATGGGCCAAGTGCAGGGAAATGAGGTTAGTGTGGACGGACATTTTGGTCGGTATGGACCAGTTTGGGCCAAAGGGCCTGTCTCCGTGTGTAGGACTCTATGACTCTAAGTCTACTTTCCCATTCGATCATGGCGGATATGTTTCCAGATCGCATTCCCCTGTCTTCGCTCCATAATCTTTCATCCCCTTACCAATCAAGATCCTATTTCTATCTTAAATACACTCAATGACTTGGCCTCCACAGCCCTCTGCAGCAACGAGTACCACAGACTTCCATCCTCTGGCTGAAGAAATTCATCCTCATCTCAGTTCAAAAGGGTCATCTATTTACTGTTCAGCTGTGCCCTTAAGTCCCAGTCTCTACTACTAATCTTCTCCACATCCACTCTATCCAGGCCTCTCAGTATTCTGTAAGTTTCAGATAGATCCCCCCTCAACCTTCTAAAATCCCTCAAGTACAGACCCAGAGTCCTCAACCACTCCTTATATGACAAGTCCGTCACCACTGGGATTATTATTGTAACCTTCCTCTGGATACCCTCCAAGACCAGCACATCCATCCTTAGATACAGGACCCAAAACTGCCCACAACATTCCAACTGTGGTCTGACCAGAGCATTATACAGCCTCAGCAGTACATCTCTGCTCTTGCATTCTAGACCTCTTGAAATGAATGCTAACGTTGCATTTGTCTTCCTAACTGGTAAAAACTGAGCACTGCAGATGCTGGAGATCAGAGCTGAAAATGTGTTGCTGGAAAAGCGCAGCAGGACAGGCGGCATCTAAGGAGCAGGAGAGTCGACGTTTCGGGCATGAGCCCTTCTTCAGGAATCAGGATTCCTGAAGAAGGGCTCATGCCCGAAACGTCGACTCTCCTGCTCCTTGGATGCTGCCTGACTTGTTGAGAAATGTATCAAGACATGATTGAATGGTGGAACAGACTCGATGGGCAGAATGACCTCATTTCTGCTTATGTGTGTTATGGACTGATGTGAATTTTGAGAATCATGAACTAGGACTGCAAATTCCCTTTGTCCTTCAGATTTCCAAAACCTTTCTCCATTTAGAAAATAGTTTATGCCTCTCTTCTTCCTACTAAAGTGTATAATCACACTTTCCCACAATGTATTCCATCTACCACCTCTTTACCCATTCTCCTAGCCTGTCTAAGTCCTTCTGCAACTCCTCCAATGTCCTCAACACTGCCTGACCCTCCACTTATCCTTGCATCATCTGCAAACTTAACAACAATGCTCTCAGTTCCTTTGTCCAGATTGTTACTGTATAACATAAATAGTTGTGGTCCCAACATGGACCCCTATGGAACTCCACTAGTCACTGGCTGCCATCCTGAAAAAGATCCCTTTATCTGCCAATCAGCCACTCCTCCATTCATCCCAATACCTTGCTCCTAACAGCAGAGTATGATTGAAAGGTTTAAACATGTTGTGAAGGAGACCTAAGAAATAGGAACAGGACTACATTATTCAGCACTTCAAGGCTTCTGTGCTATCCAACAGAATCATGGCTGATCCAATGTTTCTCACAGGCACATACTTGTGTCTTCACTACAACACTTCACTCCCCTACTGATGAAGAACGTACCTCAGCCTTAACTATACATAAGGAAAAGGAGGCTGCACACAAATAAAGATATGTCGAGTGACCATATATAATGTGGAAAAGTGTGAACTTGTTCAATTTGGCAGGAAGAATTAAAAACAAACAGCATTACTGAAACAGAGAATGCCTGTGGAAACCCAAAATGCAGAGGGATTTTGGTGTTCTGGTGCACAAATCATAAAAAGTTAGGATGTAGGCCCAGCACACAATGAAGGTGGCTCTGGGATCCTATCTTTTATTACTGAAGTAATTGAACATGAAAGTGAGTTTGTTATGCTTCATTCACAGGGCACTGGAGACAGCAGATCTCAAGTACCTGTCCTGTGTGCAGTTTCACTCTCCTTATTTACAGAAGGATGAAAATGCATTGGAGATGGTTCAACGGAGGTTTACTGGATCAATACCTGAAATGAGTGGGTTCTCTTAGGACAGATGGAACTTGCTTACACTGAATTTCAGAAGAGTGAGAGTTGACTTGACTGAACTGTATATCTTCCTGAATGGTTCTAACAAAGTGAACGTGGAATAATGTTTCCTCTTGCGGATTGGTTCAGAACTAGAGGGCACATTCTAAAATTGGGGCTTGCCTTTTTAGGACAGAAATAGGTGTTTTTTTTATCTCAGTAGGATGAGAGAGTTTGGAACTTCCTGCTTCAGAATATGGCAGGATCACCAATTATTTTTAAGGCAGAGGTGGATAGATTCTCATTATGGAAAGGAATAAGAGATTATCAAAATAGATTTGGAATTCGAAACACAAGTAGATCACCAATATCTTACTGAGTGATGGAGCAGACTGAATTCTACTGCATATGACAATGTGTTGGAAACTATTTCACTGAAAACAGACCCAATATAGTAATGGAAATGAGATTATAAGAACAATTTTCACACCAGCTGTTTACTATACCAAACTGTTTCTGAGGCAGAAATAATTGCATTGGGGATAAGCTGGAGATTAGCTGGAGATGAAAGCAAGAGAGTGCAAACTCATACTTTTGTGAGAGATAGCGAGAAAGCACGAGCTATTGTATATCAATTTCAGACCTAATATTCCTCCTAATATTGTTAAATCAATATGGCATCATTTACAGTCAACTGTCAAAATAAGCACAGAAACGTGTTACGTTTGATCAGCTATTTTCATGACCCTGCAATGCAGATTCTGAGCTGTGTGCTGGATTCTAAGCAGTATCTCTCACACACACAGTCGCAATAGTAGAGCTTACATCAAACTGCACATTAACAAGACAGCTAAATGATAAACACACAGTAAATAGTGGCAGTGGTAGTTGCAACATGAATAATTATGCAGTGAGTGCAGCTTCTGAAGTGGGACTGAAAATTCAAATGAGTCAACAAGCAGCAAAACACTTAAGAGCAAAGCATGTTCTGGTGAGAGGTCACTGACATGAAACCTTAATTGTGTTTCTCTCTCCACAGACATTGCCAGAGCTGGTGAGTATTTCCAGCATTTCTTATCTTGATAACATTTTAAATATTAAAAAACCCATCTCTCACATTATTTCTTCCCAACCTTCAAATTTTGGCTGACCCTTCTTCCTCATGGTCCAATCCCTAGCCCAGTACTTGAAGTCATTAAACCCCTGTTGAGAGTGTGGTGCTGGAAAATCAGAGCCGGTCAGGTAGCATCCAAGGAGCAGGAGAATTAACGTGTCAATCATAAGCAGTTCATCAGGAAGTGTCATTAAACTCCTGCTGAGTTCTACTGACATCAGGCTTTATATCATTTAGATAGTCATTCTTTCTAACTATACCCAAACAGCAACAGCCATCAGGCTCTGCTGGACTGAGAACCATCAAAGCCAATAGCATCCTAAATCCACCTTCACCTGACAAACGTACATGCCAAGTTACTAACATACATCAACAAACTGACAATTGAAGATACTGACCTGCTGGAATAATCTCCAGACACAGAGACTTAGGTAATGCTCTGTGGACCCAGGAGATGGCAGATGGTGGAATTTGAATTATAATCTGTACTTTAGAGTTTAATGATGACCACAAAACCATTGTGAATTGTCAGGAAAGAAGAAACCGCTGCCTTTACCTTGTCTGACCTACATGTGACTCCTGAGCCACAGCAATGTTGACTCTGGGCAATCAGGGATAGGTGATAAATGCTGGCCTGGCCAGGGATGCCCTCGTCCTGTGAATGCACTTTAAAACAGCTGGATTTCCAGGTTGGTATAGTTCAGCACTGCGTCAGGGAATACAAGGGAGCTGAACCACCTGAGAAGATTGAACTAAAACAAAAATCAAAATCACTAATGTAAACAAAACGGTTAACAACTGGTGAAAGGTCATGACTTTGATAGCAGCCTTAAAATGTTGGGTAATATTCAGAGGACGTTGTTTTATCAAGACTGGTGAAATTAACTAGCTTCTGCAAGTTTTCAGTGGAAGGCACCATGGGTAAGCCCCAGAGGTGACCTTACTGAAACATTCAAGATTCTGAGGGGACTTGACAGGTAGACAAGGAGAGATTGTTTCCCTCAGCAAAAAAGAATGAACTGCAGATACTGGAAATCCAAAACAAAAACATAAATTGCTGAAACAATACTCAGGAGGTTTGGTAGCAACTGTGGAGAGTGAATATTTCAGATCCACTGACACTTCTTCAGCATGGCTCCCTTGCATCTATGTGGGAGGTCCAGGACAGATTGCTGGTGATCGTCATTCCTGGGAACTTGATGCTGTTGACCATTTTCCCTTCAGCTTCGTTGATGTAGGTGGAGGTGTGTCCCCTCCTTTCTTCCTGCAATTGACCATCAGTTCTTTAATTTTGCTGACATCGAGGAGACAGATGGTTATCATCTCACCATGACACCAAGCACCCCATCTCCTTCCTGTATTCTGATTCATCATTGTTTGATATCCGGCCTATCACAGTGGTGTCATCAGCGGTCATTCGGAATATGGTTACACAGTTCTGGGTGTAGAAGGAGAATAGTAGGGGTCTGAGTACACGTTCTTGTGGGGCCAGTGTTGAGGATTCCTGAAGGGCTTATGCCCGAAACGTCGAATCTCCTGTTCCTTGGATGCTGCCTGACCTGCTGCACTTTTCCAGCAACACATTTTCAGCTCTGATCTCCAGCATCTGCAGACCTCACTTTCTCCTCCCTTGCGGGAGAGTCTAACACCAGTGGGCATAATCTGAGGAGGAATTTCTTCTCTCGGGGGGAGGGATTCTGTGGAATTCTTTACCACAGGGAGTATTTGAGACTGGGTAATTAAGCATTTCAAGGCTGAGATGGACAGATTTGTGATCAGTAAGGGCATCAAGGGTTAGGTTGAAAATACAAGGAAATGTAGCTGAGGGCATGGGAAATCATGTCTCACAAACTTGATTGAGTGTTTTGAAGAAGTAACAAAGAATATTGATGAGGGCAGAGCAGTAGATGCGATCTATATGGACTTCAGTAAGGCGTTCAACAAGGTTCCCCATGGGAGCCTGATTAGCAAGGTTAGATCTCATGGAATACAAGGAGAACTAGCCATTTGGATAGAGAACTGGCTCAAAGGTAGAAGACAGAGGGTGTTGGTGGAGGCTTTTTTTTCGGACTGAAGGCCTGTGACCAGTAGAGTGCCACAAGGATCGGTGCTGGGCCCTCTACTTTTTGTCATTTACATAAATGATTTGGATGTGAGCATAAGAGGTACAGTTAGTAAGTTTGCAGATGACACCAAAATTGGAGATGTAGTGGACAGCGAAGGGCGTTAGCTCAGATTACAACAGGATCTTGACCAGATGGGCCAATGGGGTGAGAAGTGGCAGATGGAGTTTAATTCAGATAAATGCAAGGTGCTGCATTTTGGGAAAGCAAAGCTTAGCAGGACTTATACACATAATGGTAAGGTCCTAGGGAGTGTTGCTGAACAAAGAGACCTTGGTGTGCAGGTTCATTGCTCCTTGAAAGTGGAGTCGCAGGTAGATAGGATAGTGAAAAAGGCGTTTGGTATGCTTTCCTTTATTGGTCAGAGTATTGGGTACAGGAGTTGGGAGGTCATGTTGCGACTGTACAGAACATTGGTTAGGCCACTGTCGGAATATTGCGTACAATTCTGGTCTCGTTCCTATCGGTAAGATATTGTGAAACTTGAAAGGGTTCAGGAAAGACTTACAAGGACTTTGCCAGGGTTGGAGGATTTGAGCTATAGGTAGAGGCTGAACAGGCTGGTGCTGTTTTCCCTGGAGCGTCAGAGGCTGAGGAGTGACCTTATAGACGTTTACAAAATTATGAGGGGCATGGATAGGGTAACTAGACAAAATCTTTTCCCTGGGGTGGGGAATCCAGAACTAGAGGGCATAGGTTTAGGGTGAGAGGGCAAAGATATAAAAGAGACCTAAGGGCAACGTTTTCCACACAGAGAGTGGTACTTGTATGGAATGAGCTGCCAGAGGAAATAGTGGAGGCTGGTACAATTGCAACATTTAAGAGGCATTTAGATGTGTATATGAATAGGAAGGGTTTGGAGGGATATGGGCCGGGTGCTGGCAGGTGGGACTAGATTGGGTTGGAATATCTGGTCGGCATCGACAGGTTGGACCAAAGGGTCTGTTTCCATGCTGTACATCTCTGTGACTCTATGAAATGCGAGGTGCTGAATTTTAGAAAAGCAAGTCAGAGCAGGACTTATACACTTGATGGTAAGGTCATGATGAACAAAGATACATTGAAGTGCTGATTCACAGTTCCTTGAAAGAAGATTCGCAGGATCTTGAATGTAGTGAAGGATCGTGAAGGCGGTGTTTGATGTGCTTTCTTGATTGGTCCGAGCATCGATTAGAGGAGTTGGGAGGTCATGTTGCAGCTGTAAAGCATATAGGTCCGGCCACTTTTGGAATATTGCTTGCAATTCTGCTCTCCTTCCTATCAGAAGGATGTTGTGAAACTTGAGAGGGTTCAGAAAATTTCTACAAGCATGTTGCCAGGGTTGGAGGGTTTGAGCTATACGGAGAGGCTGAACAAACTCGGGCTGTTTTCCCTGGAGCGTCAAAGGATGAGGGGTGACCTTATTGAGTTTATAAAATCATGAGGAGCATGGATAGGATAAATAGACAAGGCCTTTTTCCTGGGGTGGGGGAGTCAGAAGTAGGGGGCATAGGTTTAGGATGAGAGGGGAAAGATATAAAAAGAGACCTAAGGGGCAATGTTTTCATGCAGAGGGTGGTATGTGTATGGAATGAGCTGTTAGAGGAAGTGGTAGTGGCTAGTATGATTGCAACATTTAAAAGGCATCTGGATGGGTATATGAATAGGAAGGGTTTAGAGAGATATGGGCGAAGTGCTGGCAAAAGAGACTAGATTAAGTTAGGTAATCTGGTCGGCATGGAGTTGGACTAAAGGGTCTGTTTCCATTCTATATATCACTAAAAAATCTATGACTCTATGATTATCTGATCAGCCAACTCACTGAATGGAAAAGCAGATTTGATGAGCTGAATGGCCTATATCTGCTTCTAGGTCTTGACCCTGCCAGCTCTTTTATATCTTTGCCCTCTCACCCTAAACCTATGCCCTCTAGTTCTGGATTCCCCACCCCAGGGAAAAGATTTTGTCTAGTTACCCTATCCATGCCCCTCATAATTTTGTAAACTCCTCAGCTTCTGACGCTCCAGGGAAAACAGCCCCAACCTGTTCAGCCTCTCCCTGTAGCTCAAATCCTCCAACCCTGGCAACATCCTTGTAAGTCATGGTACAAGTGGCAAAAAGGCTTCTGTGCACGCAGAGACTTCTGACTGCAGTCAGGTGGTAACAGGAAAGCTTCAATAGGGATTAGGCTATCTCGTTGATCAAAATACACAGTGGTCACATTCTTAGCTTAGATTCATTCCAGAGCTTGAACACGTAATGCAAGTTGACACTGAAGTACAGTAATGAGGAACTGTTGCCTTTTGGAGGCAGTGTTAATGCTGAGCATTGCTCGACTATTAAGGAAAGTGTGAAAAGATTGAACAGCAGCAATTAAAGAGCAGCAGGATGTTTCCTGAAATCCTGACCAACTTCTCTCAACCAAAAACACTTCAAAAATAATCCCTTGGTAATGAAGCTATAGGCACATTCTGAGAACAATAAGGAGCTATATAAATTCAAGTTCTTTCTTCCATCTGTGTTTTATTATGGAAAAACACAAGAACCACAAAGCTAGTTCCAAACACCAGTATAAGTGCCAGAGTCTTATCAACAATAGCTCTTTTGTCCAAGATACCAGTGAGGTCTGGAGCAAAGTGCTCTTTACGGAACCCAAACTGAGCATCAGTGAACATGTTATTGCAAGCTAAGTACTGTTTGATGGCATTGTCAAAGTCAACATTCATCCTTTCCAGTGGTGAGGTGAGAGCGACAGCCCTTGACATCAAGGCTGCATTGAATGTGGCATCAAGGAGCCCTGGCAAAACTAGAATTAATGGGTGTCAGGGGGAAAACTCTCCAGTGATTGGAGTCATACCTGACACATCGGGAGATGGTTGTGCTAGTTGGAAGTCAGTCATCTCAGCTCCAGGACACCTCTGCAGGAGTCCCTCAGGGTAGTGTCCTAGGCCCAACCATCTTCAGCTGCTTCATCAATGACCTTCCCTCTATCATAAGGTCAGAAGAGTGTTTGCTGATGATTGCATAATGTTCAGCACCATTCGTGGCTCCTCAGACACTGAAGGATTATCTGTCCAAATACTGCAAGACCTTGACAATATCCAGGTTTGGGACTGAAAAGTGACAAGTAATGTTTTCATCATCTAAATGTCACCATTGACCATCCTCATGTTCAAATGCAACAAGATCTAGACAATAAAAATCAAAAGAATCGAATTGAATATAACCGGATGCTGTAAATCAGGAGCAAAAACTGAAGCTGCTGAAAAAGCTCAGCAGGTCTGTAGCAGCATCTGTAAAGAGAAATAAGAGTTGATGTTTTGGGTCCCGTGACCCTTTGTTTTGAGGAACCCGAAACGTTAACTAAGATTTCTTTTCACAGATCCTGCCAGACCTACTGAGCTTTTCAAATAACTTCTGTTTTTGTTCAACGTTTGTTTTTGAACATCGCATCTATGTGGGAGGTCCAGGACAGATTGCTGGTGATCGTCATTCCTAGGAACTTGATGCTGTTGACCATTTTCCCTTCAGCTTCATTGATGTAGGTGGAGGTGTGTCCCCTCCTTTCTTCCTGCAATCGACCATCAGTTCTTTAATTTTGCTGACATCGAGAAGAGAGATGGTTATCATCTCACCATGACACTAAGCACCCCATCTCCTTCCTGTATTCTGATTCATCATTGTTTGATATCCGGCCTATCACAGTGGTGTCATCAGCGGTCATTCGGAATATGGTTACACAGTTCTGGGTGTAGAAGGAGAATAGTAGGGGTCTGAGTACACATTCTTGTGGGGCCAGTGTTGAGGATTATTGTAGAGGAGGTGCAGTTGTCTATATTCATTGATTGTGGTCTGGGGGTCAGGAAGCTGAGGATCCAGTTGCAGAGGGTGGAGTCAAGACCTAGATCTCAGAGTTTTGAGATCAGTCTGGACGGGATCATAGTGTTGAAGGCGAAGCTGTAGTTGATAAGCAGGAGCCTGACGCAGGTATCTTCATAATCCAGATGTCGCAGGGATGAGTGCAGGGCTAGGGAAACTGTGGACCTGTTTTATCAGATCGCGGCTGGCTGGGAGGCTAGAGTTGATGTGGGCTCCTGACTCCCCAAAGTCTGTCCGCCATCAACAAGACACAAGTCAGGGGTATGATGGAATCCTCCACACTTGCCTGGATGGGGGCAGCTCCAACAACACTCAAGAAGCTTGACGCCAACCAGAACAGAGCAGCTGCTTGATTGGTACCACATCCACAAACATCAACTCCCTCCACCACCGACGCTCAGTAACAGCAGTGTGCACTAACTAGAAGATTCACTTCAGAAATTCACCAAAGATCTTCCGACAGCACCTTCCAAACCCATGACCACTTCCATCTAGAAGGACAAAGGCAGCAGATACATGGGAACACCATCTCCAGAAAGTTCCCCTTCAAGCCACTCACCATCCTGACTTGGATATATCTCCATTCCTTCACTGTCACTGGGTCAGAATCCTGAAATTCCCTCCCTCAGGGCATTCTGGGTCAACCCACAGCAGGTGGACTGCAATGGTTCAAGAAGGCAGCTCACCCCTACCTTCTCAAGGAGCAACTCAGGATGGGCAATAAATGCTGGGCCCAGCCAGCATTGCCCACATTTCAAAACAGAATAAAAGTAACATTTTACTGATAATCAAAAATTGACTGATGGAGTTGGTAATGAGCTAGATTTTTCTTGTAGATAGATATACCTGGGAAATGTTCCACTTTATCAGTTAGACAATGTTTTTAGTTGTAGCTGGACTGGAACATCTTGGGCTGGGGGTGCGGCCTGTTTCTTTCACCATTTCTCAGCATCATGCAATGTAAGTCAAACAGTGTAAAAGCTGGACAAAAAAAAACCCAAAGAACTACAAATGCTGGAAATCTGAAACAAAAACAGAAATGGCTGGAAAATCTCAGCAGGTCTGGCAACATCTGTGGGGAGGAAGGGTCACTGGAAATGTTAACTCAGCTTTCTCTCCACAGATGCTGCCAGACCTGCTGAGATTTTCCAGTCATTTCTATTTTTGTTCCAGATTTCCAGCATCTGCAGTTCTTTGGGTTTTTTTTCCGGTCTTTACACTGTTAGACTCATGTTGCATGATACCAAAAAATGACGAAAGAATGTGGATTGTGGGAAGAACAGTTCTGAAGATGGATCACTGGAAATATTAACGCTGTTTTCTCTCACAAATGATGCCAGACCTGAGTGTTTTCTTAAGATTTTTGGGTCTAAAGTTTGGTATCTGTGTTTGCAGGATCTCTATGAGGAGGCTAGGATGGAATATCCACTCAATGCTTCTGGCTGGGGGTGGTTGAAAATGCTCCAGCCTTAGAATTTGCATTGACATTCCAAGACCCCCATCATTGAGGATGGGGATGTTTGTGTAGCCTTCTCCTTCCCTGCATTTCTGGTCTTCCATCACTAATGGAAAGACTATAGAGATTCAATCTCATCCTCAGTCTAGCTCAGTCTACACTGCTATACTAGTTAGCGTGTGCTGTAGCTTCATGAGAATTGACAATGCAATTGCTTGTTGGTCTGATGCTGCTCTTGGCAAACCCTCCTGCGTTCTTCATTGAACCAAGTTTGCAAGCTTGGCTTGATGATGATAAAGTGGGAGATTTGCCAAGCTGTGAAGTTACTGATTGTATTTGAATACAATTCTGCTGCTGCTAATGGCCCAGAGCGCCTTACTTATATCCAATCTTGAACTGCTAGGTCCGTCAAAATCTATCCCATTAGGACAGTGTGGTAATACCTCACAACAAAATTATCATCGGCAATACATGCTGGCCTTGCATTCCCAGAATGATAAATTTTCTTTACAACCTTAGGGCATCTGAAAGCTCTTTTCTATGAAGGCTTCAAATTTAATTTTTTTTTTGAGTATTTGAATTTCTCTCAACCACAGGTCCAGATACACATGTGGATAAGGATAGCAGATTCTCTTTTCCTAAGAACAGTAGTGAACTAGGTGGGGTTTTGCAACAATCTGGTAGCTTCACGGTGCCATTCCTGACACTAGTTCTTTGTTCCAGATTTAGTCATTCCTTGTATTTAAATTCCAGGTGCTGCCATGATGGAATTCCAACTCCTGTCTCTGTCAATTTTCTGTGGGTGTCTGGACAATGAATGCAGTGTCAGTATCACTCTGCTCCTCTTTTCAAATAATTCCTAGGATATGGTTGCTGGAGTTCCTCAGAGTCATTTCCTAGACCCAACCTCCTTCAGCTGCTTCAGCTCCCCTCCTAAACTATGGTGAGAGGCGACAACTTCACAATGTTCAGCATCATTCACAAATTCGCAGATACTGAAGCAGTCCATGCTCTTACATCCTAAAATGTGGACAATATTCAAACTTAGGTTGAAATTGGCAATTAACACGCACCCTGTAGAAGTGCAAAGTGATGATCATCTCAAATGAGACATAATCTAACCATTGCTTCTTGATGGTGGTATTACCATCACAGAATCTTCCATGATTTAACATTCTGGGGACCAGAAACTGAACTGAATCAGCTATATAAATACTCTGGCATCAAGAGGTACTCAGAAGTTAGAAATTCTGTGGCAAATTTTTTTTTAGATTAGACTTACAGTGTGGAAACAGGCCCTTCGGCCCAACAAGTCCACACTGACCCGCCGAAGCGCAACCCACCCATACCCAACACTACGGGCAATTTAGCACAGCCAATTCACCTGACCCGCACATCTTTGGACTGTGGGAGGAAACCGGAGCACCCAGAGGGAACCCACGCAGACACGGGGAGAACGTGCAAACTCCACACAGTCAGTCGCCTGAGTTGGGAATTTAACCCAGGTCTCAGGTGCTGTGAGGCAGCAGTGCTAACCACTGTGCCACCGTGCCGCCCACCATAAGACACACCCTGTCTCCCCTCTCCACCATCTACAAGACATAGATTCGTGCTGTGATGAACTACTCTCCACTTGCCTGGATGAGTGCTGCTCCTGTGCTCAAGATGTTCAATACCATTCAGGACAAAACAGTCAGCTTAACTGGCCCTCTGTTCATCACCTTGAACACTGACTCCCCTCAGCTTCAGCACACCCTGGCAGCAATGTTTACTATCCATTAGCTTGAGAAAGCTGTTAAAAACAACTAAGGAATGCAAAGAAACCAGAGTACAAAAAGATAATGCAAGGGATCGGAAAGATAACAAAAGGTTTTACTGAAATGGATTATTTCTAATTTCTTAATTACTAAGGGAAAGAGAATGGTAAAGGAGAATTGATCTGAAGGACATACACAGAAAAGATAATATTGGGTAACAATAAAACAGTAGTCAAATAAGAGTAGTTATAGAGATGTACAGCATGGCAACAGACCCTTTGGTCCAACTCGTCCACACTGACCAGATTGCCTAACCTAATCTAGTCCCATTTGCCAGGACTTGGTCCATATCCCTCTAAACCTTTCCTATTCATATAGCCATCCCAGATGCCTTTTAAATGTTGTAATAGTACAACCTCTACCATCTCCTCTGGTAGCTCTTTCCATAAATACACCACCCTCTGCGTTAAAAGGTTGCCCATTAGATCCCGTGTATATCTTATCCCTCGCACCCTGAACCTATACCCTCTAGTTCTGGACTCGCCCACCCCAGGGAAAAGACTTTGTCTATTTATCCTATCCATGCCCCTCCTGACTTTATGAACCTCTATAAGTTCACCCCTGAGCTTTCTGATAGGAAGACGACCAGAATTGCACGCAATAACTCCAAAACTGGCTTGACCAATGTCTGGTATAGCCACAATATGACCTCCCACGCCTATACTCAATGGTCAGACCAATAAGGGAAAACATACCAAACACCTTCTTCACTATCCTATCGGCCTGCGACTCCACTTTTAAGGAGCTATGAACTTGCACTCCAAAGTCTCTTTGTTCAGCAACATTCCCCAGAACCTTACCACTCCTGCCTTTCTGGAATGCAGCACCTCAGATTTATCTAAATTAAACTCCATCTGCCACTCCTTGGCCCATTGGTCCATCTGATCAAGAGGTATCTGATCAAGATCCCATCGTAATCTGAAGTAATCTTCTTCGCTGTCTCCTACACTTCCAATTTTGGTGTCATCTGCAAACTTAGTAACTATAACTTAGTAACTAAGTATTGTAAAGTGGAGGGATTTGAGTGAAACAAAATGAAAAAGTGAAGCTTAGAGGATACAAGTAAAATAAAAAAGTAATACAGGAAATAGTGGAACTCTAAGGTGGACAATTTCCCAGAATCTAATAATCTCCACTGTAGAGTATTAGGTAAGGGAATTGCAGATGCTGCAGGCATAACTTTTCTCAAAGTTCTATAAATTCAAGAATTGTGCATGTGGATTTTTTTAAAATGCAAATATCAGTTCATTATTTAAAAAATAAATCATGTAACTGCAGACTTCAGCTTCATATGAGCAATAATAAAGTTATTGGAATCCATCAGCAGTGATGGAAGTGGAGCTCCTCGACAAGCACCAATTATTCAAAGTGAGTGAGCAAAGATTAACTCTACTTTAGAAGATAGCTATCTCAGTTGATGAAGGTGCTTTATGAATGCTGAACTCAAAAGAAATTTGAAAAGTTCAACATGAAAAGATTTTTCACAAAAAATGAAAGCACACAAAACTGAAAGCAACCTTATGTCATGGTTGGATATAGAGTTGGGGTAAAGAGATATGACACATTGTGTTTCTCAGGGTTCAACCTATCAGCATATAAATAAACTTGGGTGAGGGGATGTTTCCAAATGCACAGATGCCACTAAGTTAGATCACTCCATGCTGTCCTCTATCCTCCTCCCTATCCCCAAAACCCCCAAATGTCTTAATTGCATGTGTTTATGTTCAGTGGAGCTGACCTAGTTTCTGCTATTAAACCCTACTTTTCAACTACATCTGCTCTCTAGTATATTAGCACTCATTTTGCCTTTTGTTCCAGGACACCTTTACCATCTGTTCCATTTGATCCTCTACCCCACGTTACTACATATTCATACCTAGAAGGGTTATACCCGAAACATGGACTTTTCCACCCGCTGGGACTGCCTGGCTTGCTGTGTCCTTCCATCCTCCTGCTTGTGTTCCCAGCATCTTTCAGGTGAAAGGAGAAGCATATTGCACTTGAAACATTTCTTTCTCCATGGATGCTACCAGACCTGTTGAGTTTCTCTTTCATTATGCTTAGGAAAGACATACCAGTCTTAGAAGAGAGTGCAATGAAGGTTCACAATGATAATAGGAAGTCTTGTATTGCCTTGAGTTTCAATGATCGTTTTTCTAGCTTAACTGATGAAACTTTTCTGCAGTGTTTTTAACACAATTACACCCTTTCTTAACTAACGTATACTGTATAAAGTTATAGACTCAGATGTACAGCATGGAAAAAAACCCTTTGGCCCAACTCATCCATGACATCATTAATTAATCTCTTCCCATTTGCCAGCATTTGTTTGATATCCCTCTAAATCCTTCCTATTCATGTCCCCATCCAGATGCCTTTTAAATTTTGTAATTGTACCAGCCTCAACTACTTCCTCTGGCAGCTTGTTCCTGTGCGTGAAGTAGTTACTCCACAGGGCCCTTTTAAATCTTTCCCCTCTCAAACTAACACCCTTGAGTTTTAAAGTCTGCTATTCTAGGAGAAAGACTTTGGCTATCCATGCCCTTCATGATTTTATAAACCTCTATAAGGTCAGCCCCCAGCCTCCAGGGAAAACAGCCCGTGCCTATTCAGCCTCTCCCTGTAGCTCAAAACATCCAACTCCACGTACTCCAAGTGTCATCTGCAATGATCTCTACAACTAAAGTAAAACATTCCCTACTTTTATATTCTAATTCTCTCATATTCCTAATCACTTGTTGTACAAACTTCCTGTGATTCAGGTACTGGGACACACAGGCCTCTCTGTCTCTTTAAATAATGTGCTTGCTATTTCTCTGAACTAAATTAGATGATTGGATACTTTCCCACAGTATAACACCATCTGCCAAATCTCTGCCCACTCACTTAACCTGTCAATATTCTTCCGCAGACTGCTTATATCAACTCTTCCCAATTTTATTTTCTTGCAGATCCAATTTTAATGCCTCAGATTTCATGTGACTTTGGCAGGGTTAGGGAGTTTTGTTTTACCTCCTGAGTTGGGCAGGGAGCTAGGGATTAGCAGCTGAGCAGTGGGCAAGGAGAAGTGTTCAGCGTATGGGTGAGTTTGTTCAAACAGCAGGGTTTTATTTGGGAAAATAAAAGGAAATGCATGGTTTTCAATTGTTTTTTGTAATAGTCATCAGGCCTCAAAAACCTTGTTCATTTGGCCACAGCGGCCTAAACAAAACTCAAGGATTTGAAGGAACCTCACAGCTGTTGGTACTCACTTGAGCTGCCCAGTAACTGAGCTTCAAGAGAGCTCCCAAACTCACTTGTGATCCAATGCCTTAAATCCTCTTCACAACTTGCTTAGCGATCACAGATTTGGCCACTTCATCAAATTAATTACATAGATTATAAATATTTGAGGCCCAGCGTTAAATCCCTGTGACACACCACTTGTTACAGCCTGCCAACTGCTGACATTATGGACGGTGAGGTACTTATGAAGTGCATTCGCTGTGGTGTTGTCGGATATGTAGCAATTAATTTGAATACAGCAAACAGTATTGGGAGAATGTAAAGGTTATCTGTTTCTTGTAATGTTAAGATAGGGATCAACATCAGCCAGCACACTTACAATAACTCCCCTGCTCTTCTACGAAAAGGTGTCATAAGATCTTTTAAGTCCACTTAAGATGACAGGGTGGAGCCTTTATTTAACATGTCACTGTTACATAGGAGGTGCTGGACATCTTAAAATGCATAAAGTTGGGTAAATCCCTGGGGTGTGATTAGGTGTTACCTGGAACTTTACAGGAAGCTGGGGAAGAGATTGCTGGGACCCTTGCTGAGATATTTGTATCATCAACAGCAACAGGTGAGGTGCTGGAAGATTGGAGGGTGGCTAATGTGGAGCCATTTTTTTAAGAAAGGTGGTCAGGATATGCCAGGGAACTACAGACCAGTGAGCTTGACATCAATGGTGGAAGCTGTTGGAGGGAATCCTGAGGGACAGGATTTACATGTATCTGGAAAGGTAAGGACTGAGTAGGGATAGGCAATATGGTAGCCATTTTTGAGATTTGTAGCTCCGGTTGATGATATGGATTTAAGTTAGCTCGCTGAGCTGGAAGGTTTGTTTTCAGACGTTTCGTCACTATGACTAGGTAACATCATCATACTTTCACTGATGATGTTACCTAGTCATGGGGACGAAATATCTGAAAACAAACCTTCCAGCTCAGCAAGCTAACTTACATCCATATAGTCAATATGGCTTTGTTTGTGGGAAATCTTGTCTTACTAATTTGATTGAGTTTTCTGAAGGAGTGACAAAAGATTGAAGGCAAAATCGCGGATGTTGTTGATATGGACTTCAGTGAGGTGTTTAACAAGGTTCTGCACTGAAGACTGGCTAGCAAGATTAGATCACATGGAATCCACAGAGAACTAGCTATTTGTATATAAAATTGGCTCAAAAGAGATAGAGGGTGGTGGTGGAGGGTTGTATTTTGGACTGGAAGTCTGTGACCAATGGAATGCTGCAAGGATCAGTACTGGGTCCACTACTTTTTGTCATTTATATAAATGATTTGGATTTGAATATAGGAGTAACGGTTAGTAAGTTTGCAGATGACACCAAAATTGCTGGCACAATGGGCAGTGAAGAATGTTATCTCAGGGTATAATGTCACGTTGATACGATGGGCCCATGGGCTGTGGGGTGGCAGATAAGAATTTGATTTAGATAAAGTGAGGTTCTGCATTTTGGTAAGTCAATTCAGGATAGGATTTATACTTATGGGAGGATCCTGGAGAATGTCGCTGAACAAAAAGACCTTGGGATGCAGGCGCATAGCTCCTTGAAGCTGGAGGCGGAGGTAGACAAGATATTGAAGGAGGTAAAAACAATGACTGCAGATGCTGGAAACCAGATTCTGGATTAGTGGTGCTGGAAGAGCACAGCAGTTCAGGCAGCATCCGAGGAGCAGCAAAATCGACATTTCGGGCAAAAGCCCTTCATCAGGAATTGAAAAAAGTATGCTTGCCTTTATTGGTCAGTATGCTTGCCTTTATTGGTCAGTATGCTTGCCTTGAATGAGTATAGAAGTTGGGATGTTAGGTTGCGGCTGTACAACATATTGCTTCGGCCATTTTTCAATGTTATATGGAAATTGTTGTGAAACTTGAAACTGGATAAAGCAGAAAAGATTTGCAAGGATGTTGCCGGGTTTGGAGTGCTTGGAAGCTGAATAGGCTGGGGCTATTTTCCCTGGAGCATGGGAAGCTGAGGGGTGACCTTATAGAAGTTTATAAAATCACGAGGGGCACAGATAAGGCGAATAGTCATGCTGTTTTCTCAGGGTAGGGGAGTCCCAAACTAGAGGGCATAGGTTTAGGGTGAGAGGGAAAAGATATACAAGGGACCTAAAGGGTAACGTTTTCAAACAGAAGGTGGTGTGTGTGTATGAAGTGAGCTGCCAGAGGAAGTGGTGGAGGCTGGTACAATCATAACATTTAAAAAGGCATCTGGATGGGTACATGAATAGGAAGGGCTTGGAGGGATATGGACTGGGTGCTAGCAAATGGGACTAGATTGACTTAGGATACCTGTTCAGCATGGACATATTGGATTCAAATGTCTGTTTCTGTGCTGTATAACTCTATGACTCTATGTCACCTGGAGGAAAGTACCTTTGACAGTGCAGTACTCTCTCAGCTCTACACTGTAGTGTGAGCTTAGAATTTGCACTCAGGTCTTGGACTGGAATTTGAACTTACAACCCTTTGATTTAGCAACGAGGTTGCTACTAAGTCCCAACTGACACATCTTAAAAAAATTACTTAAACTGTGTGTCTCCAATGGAAACTGACTTAGGATACAGACAGCTTGCTCTGCTGTGCCCAGACTGAAAGAACAGACTTCTGTTTGTCTAATCCTTTATGAGAGTGGAGGCACAGCACACAATCAGACAAATGACAGTATGTGATGTACAAAATGACATGGATTTTACATGATCTTTAGAGCTCGGTCAAACTCTGCAACATCAAGTTTCAAATGACAAGTTACCATGAGCTACAACCAATCTTTCATAAAGCAACATCAGCTTCCTCCCTCTACCAGACACTATAATATTTCCTTTCAAACACTGCTGCAGCCATTCCTGTTTCCAGCTCCAACGCAAAGAATCCCAGGAGTTTGAGCTCAGCTCCTACCTCAATGAAAGGCCTGTTTCACTTCATGAATGTCATTTTGTGTATCTGGTTTCCACGGTACAGAAGCAGTTTCTAAAAACATTCCCTGCTTTTCTTCCTCCTCCCTCAGGAGCTCTGGGTCCAGCAAAAGCTATTGGATAGTAGTCGAGGACATGAACCCTGGCTGATTTTTCACTTCCCTGGCCCAGGAGTGATTGAGGCCAACTGTGACACTATTAGCGCCATCCTGACTGGAACAGGCAAGTAACTGGAACCACAGGAGCCAACAGCACAGCAATGCATACACCAGTCTTTGCTAGGGCAGTCCAAAACTAATTCCACGACCCTATGCTGTGTGTACAGCCTGCATCTCCCTCTGCTTCTCCATAATTTATCTTAAAAGCAGTGATTGTCTTTTTCTCAGTCACTCCCTGTGGCAAACATTCCATGCTCAAAAACATTCTCTGACTAAAACAATCTTTCCAAACCTTATTTTAAACTGATGTCTCTTCTTCACTGACAGCACATGCCACTCACAAACTCTCACCCAAAAAACTCAATACAAACCCCTACCGGGCAAATAATCTACCACAAAACAAAAAGCCAATAAACATCGGCATCTGTGAATGAGAACTACCGAGAATTACCATGAAATCTACTGGATAACTGTAGGAATGAATCCGAATCAATAATGCTTGAAGGTGCAAGTTTTCATTCTAGTTAACCCTGATTCAACAATTTGTTTTATTCATTTGTGGGATGTGGGTGCTGCTGACTGGGCCAGCGTTAATTGCCTGTCCCTGGTTACCCTTGAGAAGGTGGTCATCTGTACAATATAGTTAATTCTTAATATCCTGGACAGAACCCAATCTTAAAAGAAACTGTTTCAATGTCATTAGCCATGAGCAATGAATACTGTTACATCCAACTGCAGAGATACTCAGAAACAATCAACTTGCACTTATATAGTGCCTATAACACAGCAAGACGTCCCAAGGTGCCTACCCAGGAAAGTCGTGAAAACAAAACTCAGTTCTACAAGGAAGTATTTGGACAAGTCAATAAAACCTTGGCTGAAAATGTGTTGCTGGAAAAGCGCAGCAGGTCAGGCAGCATCCAAGGAACAGGAGATTCGACGTTTCGGGCAATCTTCATTCCTGAAGAAAGGCTTATGCCCAAACATCGAATCTCCTGTTCCTTGGATGCTGCCTGACCTGCTGCGCTTTTCCAGCAACACATTTTCAGCTCTGATCTCCAGCATCTGCAGTCCTCACTTTCTCCTCAATAAAACCTTGGCCAAATAGGTTAATTTAAAGGATTGTCTCAAAAGGGGAGAGATATAGATAGGCACACAGAACAATTCAGGGATGTAACTCCAGAGCTTGGGGTCAGGCAACTAAAGACAAGGACATCAATGGTGGGGTGATGAAATTAGGGTTGCACCAAGAAGCCAGAACTAAAGAAGGCCAAAGGTTTGCAGGGTTTCTTGACTGACCTGTACTCTGCACAACGACGGCACCAATTTAGCTGTTGAGATACCAAAAGGCTGAGTATGATTCATTGTAAAGTGATTTACTTCTGAAGAGGGAGGGGTGACAATTCAAATATGTTATAAAAGTAAAAAATGTTGGAAATATTCAGCAAGTCTGACAACATCTGTGGAGAGAGAAACTGAGTTAATGTTACAGGGCGAGAGCACCCTTTCCAGCATTTCACACTTTTAGATTAGATTAGATTACTTACAGTGTGGGAACAGGTCCTTCCACCCAACAAGTCCATACCGACCCTCCGAAGAGCGACCCACCCAGACCCATTCCCCTACATTTACCCCTTCACCTAACACTACGGGCAATTTAGCTTGGCTAATTCACCTAATCTATACATTTTTGGACTGTGGGAGGAAACCGGAGCACCTGGAGGAAACCCACACAGACACGGGGAGAATGTGCAAACTCCACACAGACAGTTGCCTGAGGCAGGAATTGAACCCGGGTCTCTGCCGCTGTGAGGCAGCACGGCTAACCACTGTGCCACCTTTATTTCAGACTTCCAGCATCTGCAGGATTCTGCTCACGTCTTAGTATTCAAATATCTTCTCCAACTCTTTACGACATCCATTCATGAGAAGATAGCCCAGTCACGCATCTCTGCTGACTTGTGCTGTAGCAGGTGGAGAAAACACATATGATGGAATCAAAAAGATGAGATTTCGCTCTCATATTAGGCCACGGTGAAACCACACTCTCCTGAGGAGTCTTCTTCATAGATTCATGGAGTCATACAGCACAGAAAAGACCCATCAACTCGAGCAAAAGGGGGACATGAGATAGCTTTGGCAAATAGGGTTAAGGAGAATCCAGAGGGTTTTTACAAATACATTAAGGACAAATGGGAAACTAGGGAGAAAATAGGCTGCCTCAAAGATCAGCAAGGCGGCCTTTGTGTGGAGCTGCAGATGGGGAAAAATACTAAACGAGTATTTTGCATCAGCATTTACTGTGGAAAAGGACATGGAAGATATAGAATGTAGGAAAATAGTTGGTGACATCTTGAAATATGTCCATATTACAGAGGAGGATGTGCTGGATGTGTTGAAACACATAAAAGTTGATAAATCCCCAGGACCTGATCAGGTGCATCCTAGAACTCTGTGGGAATCTAGGGAAGTGATTGCTGGGCCTCTTGCTGAGATATTTGTATCATCGATAGTCACAGGTGAGGTGCCAGAAGACTGGAAGTTGGCAAACATGGTGCCACTGTTTAAGAAGGGCGGTAAGGACATGCCAGGGAACTATAGACCAGTGAGCTTGATGTTAGTGGTGGGCAAGTTGTTGGAGGGAATCGTGAGGGACAGGATGTACATGTATTTGGAAAGGCAAGGACCGATTAGGGATAGTCAACATGGCTTTGTGCATGGGAAATCACATCTCACAAACTTGATTGAGTTTTTTGAAGAAGTAACAAAGAGGATTGATGAGGGCAGAGCTGTAGGTGTGATCTATATGGACTTCAGTAAGGTGTTCGACAAGGTTCCCCATTGAAGATGGTTAGCAAAGTTAGATCTCATGGAATACAGGGAGAACTAGCCATTCGGATACAGAACTGGCTCAAAGGAAGAAGACAGAGGGTGGTGTTGGAGGGCTGCTTTTCAGACTGGAGGCCTGTGACCAGTGGAGTGTCACAAAGATCGGTGCTGGGTCCACTGCTTTCTGTCATTTATATAAATGATTTGGATGTAAGCATAAGAGGTACAGTTAGTAAGTTTGCAGATGACACCAAAATTGGAGGTGTAGTGACAGCGAAGAAGGTTACCTCAGATTTGCAACGGGATCTTGATCAGATAGACCAATGGGCTGAGGTGTGGCAGATGGAGTTTAATTTAGATAAATGCGAGGTGCTGCATTTTGGGAAAGCAAATCTTAGCAGGACTTATACACTTAGGTGAGTTGCTAAACAAAGAGACCTTGGAGTGCAGGTTCAGAGCTCTGTGAAAGTAGTCGCAATTAGATAGGATAGTGAAGAAGGCGTTTGATATGCTTTCCTTTATTGGTCAGAGTATTGAGTACAGGAGTTGGGAGATCATGTCGCAGCTGTACAGGACATTGGTTAGGCCACTTTTGGAATATTGCGTGCAATTCCAATCTCCTTCCTGTCGGAAGAATGTTGTGGAACTTGAAAGAGTTCAGAAAAGATTTATAAGGATGTCACCAGGGTTGCAGGATTTGATATATAGGGAGAGGTTGAGCAGGCTGGGGCTGTTTTCCCTGGCGCATTGGAGGCTGAGAGGTGACCTTATAGAGGTTTATAAAATCATGACGGGCATAGATAGGGTAAATAGACAAAGTCTTTTCCCTGGGGTGGGGTTGTCCATAACTAGAGGGCATAGGTTTAGGATGAGGGGGGAAAGATATAAAAGAGACCTAAGGGGCAACTTTTTCACACAGAGGGTGGTACGGGTATGGAATGAGCTGCCAGAGGAAGTGGTGGAAGCTGGTACAATTACAACATTTAAAGGGCACCTGGATGGGTATATGAATGGGAAGGGTTTGGAGGGATATGGGCCGGGTGCTGGCAGGGGCAGGTGGGACTAGATTGTATTGGGATATCTGGTTGGCACGGGCACGGACGAGTTGGACTGAAAGGTCTGTTTCTGGGCTGTACACCTCTATGACTCTGCATCAACTGAACTACCATTTAAAAGTTCGCCAATCTCAATCTCCTGCATTTGTCCCATATCCTTGAATGTTATGATATTTGAAGTGCTCATCCAAATATTTTTTCAAGGTTGTGAGGTTTCATCCTCCACTGCCTTCCAAGGTAGTGTATTCAGATTCCCACCACCCACTGTGTGAAAAAAAAGCTTTATTCTCCAAATCCCTCTGAATCTCCTGCCCCTTACCTGAAAACGACGCCCTCTCATGACTGACCCCTCAACCAAGGGGAACACCTGCTCTTTATTCACCCAGTCCATACCCCTCATAATCTTATACAACTCATTCATGTCCCCCTTCGGTCTTCTCTATTCTGAAGAAAACAAGCCAAGCCTATCTAGTCTCTGCCTTGGGCTCTTCTGAACTAAAACAGGAATTCCCTGATATGAATTCTACTATGATGCTAAAGGAAGTCTACTCTGCTTCCTTTAGCATCTGCAAACCCACAACCTATATTATCTAGAAGGACAAGGGCAGGAGAACTATGGGAACATCACCACCATAAATTCCTTTTCATCCTGATTTTATTGTTGTTGGAGCAGTACTCATCCCGGGCAGAGAATATACCATTGATCGAGTCCAGTCTTTGGTACTTTGAAGAATCACACTCGACTCCAATGTTAACTCTATTTCTCTCTCCACAGATGTTGTCAGACCTGTCAGGTTTCTCCAGCATTTTCTGTTCAGATTTCCAGTATCCACAGTACTTTGATTTTAGTTGACCAGTAATAACATTGGCTGGGATCATAACAACACAACTAGTCCACTTCAATTTCTTCAAGTAAAAAGTGAGGACTGCAGATGCTGGAGATCAGAGCTGAAATTGTGTTGCTGGTTAAAGCGCAGCAGGTCAGGCAGCATCCAAGGAACAGGAAATTCGCGTTTCAGGCATAAGCCCTTCATCAGGGCTATACCCGAAACGTCGAATTTCCTGTTCCTTGGATGCTGCCTGACCTGCTGCGCTTTAACCAGCAACACATTTTCAGCCCACTTCAATTTCTGGTCAGTGATCAAAACATTACTTCCCTTATTTCAAGTTAAAACATGGTGGTAGGCTATTGGGACGCAGGTTAAAGCAAGTGAAAAATACATGCTCAGCACAGTTATTTTAGCATATCTGAAGATTACAGCAATTCAAGACACAGATCACCACCACCTTCTCAAGGACAATAAGGAATGGGTAATAAATGCTGGCTCAGCTAGCAATGCCTATAACCAGTGAATACATTTTTAAAAACAGCTAAGCAGGGTTTCGCCTTTTTATCTAGTTAGTGAGATTAGACGTCAAAGAAGGATACTGAGAAGAGATGGGTACAAAGCTGCCCTTTGAACAAGAATGGAATTAATCAAGTTGGAAAGACCAACATTACTGCCTCCTCCTCTCCTGACACAAAGTGCTACACAACTGGAACAAAGAAATTCATAACGTAGCGAATTGTTTCACTTTTAGTCAGTTTTGCAATAATTTGTGAACAAATTCTTGGAATTATGGAATTTCAATGCAGAGAAATACATGAAATCTCAGACCTAGTAGCTATTAACACATATTTCTAGGCACGAAAAAAACAAAATCAGCTCAATGACAGCCGGAAGGACTGAACACATCTTGGATTTGGTTCCTATCTGTGCTGAGTGTGGGGACGATTCCAACTCCTGAATTTAACTCAGTAACACCCAAATGTGTGCATATCCTGCTGCACACAGGCAGGAACAGGATACCACTGCACTGCAAACTCGCAACTCGCAGACAGCCAATAGCTGCTAACTTGATGGTTGGGCAATGGAACACTCAGCTACTGTAACAGTCTAGTGATCTAAACAGGAAGGGGAAAATAACTCATCAGTCAATGTACCAATTTTTGAAAGACATATACAAAATCAGTTTGAAAATACACTATGTTCCCCAACAATGACTCAGTGAGTGTGTACATGTGACAGTGAGAAGATGTGGGCACAAGACCCCATTCCAAAGACTTGAACAGATAATCCATGCTTAATGCCCTAGTGCATTACAAAGGAGTGCTGCACTTCCACAAACGCCATCTTTCAAATGCACCAGGTTAGACCTGGGTTCTCATTTGTTGTCACTGGAAGGGAACATAATCTGTTCCATGGAGGAGCATCCTGACTAACATTCTTCAACATTAAACCAACTCGCTGGTCATTTATCACATTGCCTTTATTAGAACCTTGCTGAGGGCAACTGACTGCTTTGGTTCCTGCAGCAAAATAGTGACTGCTTCAAAAGTTGTGTATTGACTTTAAACACTTTGGGAGACAAGGAGGTTACAAAATGTGTTTTATCAATAAATGCAAGTTCTGTCCCTTCTTTTTATCAGAGAGTTGAACTTATTGAAGATCCAGAGTCCTGTATATGCAAACACATCTGTTCTTCTGAAGTGGTTTATAAGTCCCTGTAAATAGGATTATTTTACTAATGATGGTGTATGATTAAAGAAAGAGCAAGCCGCTCTTTATCTCAGATTATCTCAGAGTACTCAATTCCAATCACTTAGCTCTGTAATGACACTTTCATTTTTCTTTTAAGTGACTGCACTCCTGTGTTGCTGGTTCAGTGTCTATTTCACAAATAATATGCCTGTCTGCTGCCTAAACCTGTCACTGGTTTAAATCCCCAGACTGTCAAATTAGCTGATCACAGCTGGGCTACAATGGGAATATCCAGGGCGAGGGGAGTTGGTGGTGGGGAAGGAGTGAAGATAATCATCCTTAATTAAAGTGGTTTTGGTCTACAGCCTGAGTCTATGATATTGCCTCCTTCATTGTCTCCTCATTCCTGAAGGAGGAGCATATGCTCGAAACGTCGAATTCTCTATTCCTGAGATGCTGCCTGGCCTGCTGTGCTTTGACCAGCAACACATTTGCAGCTGTGATCTCCAGCATCTGCAGACCTCATTTTTTACTCTATGATATTGCACCCCAACAGTCAATACCTCAAAATGAGGATCAAAGAATATAGGGGTGGGGAGTTTGGCAGGATGGGGGAGAAACATACTACTTAATATGAAGACAACATTTTAAGAGCTAGGGGACTCCACTTGACTCCATGTTGAGAGACTATTACCTTATTTCCCTATGAATTCATCACTTGACCCAGATTAGCCAATGATGTTGAGATGTCAACCATTATGATTCAATCAAGTCCCCAATTGTTGGTGCGAAAACTGTTTTCTGATTTCTTTCTTGATTGCCATTTCTCTGATTCTAAGATCATGTCTCGTGATTTGCATTCTGGCAATAGAAGTAGGAGCTTCTCAGCAACTCCCCTGTCAAAGACATACTGTGTAGAAACAGGCCATTAGGCCTAACAAGTCCACACCGACCCTCCAAAGACTAACCCATCCAAACCCATTCCCCTACCCTATTAGTCTACATTTACCTCTAACTAATGCACCTAGTCTACACACCCCTGAATATTATGGGCAATTTAGCATGGCCAATTCACCTGACCTACACATCTTTGGACTACGGGAGGAAACTTGGAGCACTTGGAGGAAACCCACGCAGACATGGGGGAGAATGCGCAAACTCCACACAGTCACCTAAGGCTAGAATCAAACCCAGGTCCCTGGCATTGTGAGGCAGCAGGGCTAACACTGGCCATTCTTTCACTAGACAGTGCATTAAAACTTACTGAGGTGTGGAAAATTTGGATTAGTGCCTAAACAATCTTGCTCTCATGCAGCAGACACGGAAGGCACATTCACACATGCCTCCTGGCTGTGAAACGTATGAGGGCCATGCAGACTAACATGTGCCAACATGTTGACTTCTGGTTCCAGAAGTACCTGCTAACATTAGATGTTATGTAGCTCTCTCACTCTTTGACAGAACACTATGAAGATGCCCAATAGAGTCAAGCATTCTGAAACAAATAACATCAGAACCCCTAATGAATAGCGCAATGTCTTTATATGGTCCTTTTACATAGCATTCAAGTTAGGAACAAGCGACTGCTTGCCACTCAATAAGATCATGGCTGATCAGATTATTCTATATAAATCTTCACCCCTTTGTTTGTCAAGAATCTATCTACTGCTTACTTAAAAAGAGTTCCAGATTCTCATATAACAGGAAGCATCCTCTCACATCTACTTAGTCAAGCTCCCCCCCACCAGACCTCACTCAACACTGACCTCCAGGCAGAATTCCTTCCATCTACAACCATCTCTGCCTTCTGTCAGCCAGCCAATTCTGAATCCAGATAGCCGAATCTCCCTGTATCCCACACTTCCTGACTTTATGAATGAGCCTACCATGGGGAACCCTATCAAATGCCTTGCTGAAATCCATATACACCACATCCACTGCTTAACCGTCGTCGACCTGTCTTGTCACCTCCTCAAAGAACTCAATAAGATTTGTGAGACATGACCTGCCCCTCACAAAGCCATGCTGACCCCCTTTAATCACACTATGCTTTGCCAAATAGTCATAAATCCTGTCCCTCAGAATTCTTTCCAAAACTTTGCTGACCACAGACGTAAGACTGGTCTGTAATTGCCAGTGATTTCCTTATTACCCTTCTTGAAAAGGGGAACATTTGCCTCCTTCCAATCCTCTGATACGACTCCCGTGGAGAGTGAGGAGGCAAATATCCTGGCCAGCGATTGACCAACCTCCTTTCTTGCTACCAGGAGCAGCCTAGGATAAATCTGACCTGGCCCTGGGGACTTCTCAATCATAATGTTTTCCAAAATTTCTGGCACATCAACTTCATCAATCTTGATCTCAGCTCCTCTAAGTTTTCATTTATAACAAGCTCCCTTTCCTTGGTGAAAACCAAAGCAAAAACCTCATTTCGGGCTTCCCCTATCTGCTCAAACTCCATGCACAAGTTCCCTCCGCTATCCCTGATCGGCCCTACCTTCTCCCTGATCATTCTCTTATTCCTCATGTACGAGTAAAACGCCTTTGGGTCCTCCCTAATCCTTCTTGCCAAGCCTTTTTCATGCCCCCTCCTGGCTCTCCTCAGTCCACTTCTGAGTTCCTTTCTAGCAAGCCTGTAATCCTCTAAAGCTGTGCTAGATCCTTGCTTTCTCCACCTTACGTAAGCTGCCTTCTTCCTTTTGACAAGCAGTTCCTCTGTTCTCGTCATCCAAGGTTCCTTAATCTTACCCCTTCTTACCTGTCTCAGAGAAACAAATTTGTGCATCACTCGCAACAACTTCTCCTTAAACAGTCTCCATGTGTCTGCTATGCCCTTTCTGTGGAACAAATACTCCCAGTCTATACTTCCCAACTCCTGTCTGATAGCATCATAATTTCCTTTTCCTCAATTGAATACCTTCCCTCAGTAATTGCTCCTTTCACTTTCCAAGGCTATGCTAAATGTGAGGCAGTTGTGATCACTGTCACCAAATTTCTTGGCTGCCTTCCTCAAGCAGTAAGTATATTTGGAATCAATGGGATGGAAAGTTGGCTTGCATGATGGACTGGGCTGTGTTCACAACTCTCTGTAATTTCTTATGGTCCTGGGCGAAGCAGTTGCCATACCAAGCCCTAATGCATCCCGATAGGATGTTTTCTATGATTCATCTATAACAATTCCTTGGAGTCTTTATGGACACGCTGTGAATTTCCTTTGCGTTCTGAGGAAGTAGAGGCATTGTTCTGCTTTCTTGACTGTAGCATAAACATAAGTGGATGAAGACAGATTGTTGGTGATCATCACTCCCAGGAACTAGCCACACCAGATAATGCAATTCTCCTCTTAGAAAAGCAAGAGCCTCATTGAATCTTTGATGTCCATCTGAGGGGGCAGATGGAACATTTCAGCAATGCCTCACCTGAAAGATGGTACCTCCAACAGTGTTTCTATTCTAGGTTTTAGTGATAACGCAGCCATATGCCTTAAATCAATAGAAAGGTTCCATCATCATCAACAGGGCCACTAGATAATATTCAGATTTTTCTGGTTGTTAAACCCAGTGTTACAGAGTACTATTAAACTTGTCGCCGTTAATACTGCATTGCAAGGGTTAAACGAAAAGAACACTAGAGTCATATCAACTGCAGATTGCCATCAGTAATTTTTTTGCATGATGTTTGAGACTTGTGTCATGACACCCAATGTTTGACAAATAAAGCGTTGGCGCTTTTAAAAAAATAACGTGCCCTTTAAATCCTGCAAGGCCTGGATTTTTATTCGCCAGGATTGGGAGCACGGAGTCCCTCTGCTGATGAAGGTTGGGATCGTTGAAGAAAGCAGATGGTTTATCTTTAAGCCCAACCTCCCAGCGCTTGCCCGATTTCCCGGAATCGCTGGTTTGGACAGGAGCAGGAGGAGGGATAGTTAGACTCAGAGCTGGATCATGGCTTCCTGCTGCTGGGAGGATCGAAGAACCCAAACTTTCACCGCCTCTTCTCTCCTAACCCCGGCCAGCTAAAAGAAAAAGCCGCCCAGGTACAGTAGGGGAGCTTGAACAAAGCTAGACTCAGCCGATTTACAGAAGGGAAAAACAATAAGGGCGTGTTTTGCAATGAGACTGTCCAGCTTGGCCTGGGAGTGGGGCCGGGCGGATCGAGTGCTGTGTGTGTGTGTGTTTTTGTGGAGGTATCCCTCCTCACGTTTGCTGACCACAGTATAATCATTAAAACAAAAACAAAAAGAATCAGTTTGCGGCTCTGATTAACCAGTATGGGGGAGGAAGGGGCTGTATTTGTTCCGCTGAACCGTGCGTTTTAAAAGCTGCCATTAAATTGGATCCTGAGTGAACTTTAATTTCCAAAGGCAGTTCCCCCCACCCCGATTTATCGGTTTAACCTGAGCCGGTCGGGACGTTAACACACCCCCTGGAATGAATACACAAACACACAGGGCTGGTGTGTGCAGTGAGATCCAGAATTGTGTCTCTGTGTGATTGTGGGTGGGCTGATTGGAGACTGACACGCAAATCTCTGTGTCCGCCAGCCCCTTTTTCCTCTCCATCTTCATTTCCCAATCAATCCGGGGCTGAGTACTCATCCGTCCCCCTCTCTCTCCCCTCCAAGCTCACCCCCTCCTTCCTTTTTATTATTGGAGCCTGATGTTTGGGTTAGGTTTTCATCACGTGAACACCTGCCGTTCGTAAAAGAGAGAGAGAGCGAGCCAGCACGATCTGATAGTTTGTAGATTCACAGGCAGCTCTGGAGTAAAGTCTACAGGTCGGAATTAAAATATATCTCGCTGGCGGGGAAGAAACAAAGCCTCAACTGCACTCTTCCAACTTTTTACCCGGGAAGAGACAAACAGCGTGTAAAGACCAACAACAAAACCTATAACAAATCTCGGCAGAATTTCCTTTCCCCCCATCTCTTGGCCCGGATATTTACTGGAGTGTTTTAATCTTTGGGGATTTTTCAAGTCGAAGGACGAGGAGGGAAGAGGAAGAGCACAGTCGCAGGTTTTTTTGTTTTGTTTACAGTGTGACTTAGTCTTGAAGGGGGTGAAAAAAACTTTACTGCAAATCTGGCTCGCATCCACTGGTGGAAAATTAAACTCAAACAATCCAGAATCTTTATGTTGCTCGTGAAATATATCCAGGGTCAGTACATCGACAGAAAGTTGCTTTTCCTTTTTTATATATAAATGTGAATTAAGAGCCCACTGTAAATCCCGGAGACTTTCGGGTTTGTATCTCTATCCCTGACTTTTTTTTGTTGTTTGATGTTTCTAGAAACCCTGAGAAAGCCCAAGAGTGTGAAGAGAGAAAGCAGCGGTAGCAAGCTCCCGGCTTGCTATGAGATCGTAACGCTTTCCCTGGGTAAGAAGATGGCTGCAGAGTTGTATCCCTCCAAACACAGCAGCAACAGCAGCCTGCAATCTAGCGAGAACAGCAACAGCAGCAGCAGCGGCGGTGGTGGTGGCGGCTCTGGTAACACTGTCAGCAGCAACAGCAGCAGCTCCAAGCGCAGCTTCCTGCTCCGCCAGGGCCAGCAACAAAATCTCAACAACAACCACATCCAGAACAGTAACTGGCAATCCTTTTACCCCACTCTCCGGGAAAGGTAACCACTCACTGCCTTCCCGCCTCTCGGTTTACTCCTGTTGGTGTTTTTTTTAATTTTTCCCAAATTATTTTCTTAAATAACCTAACGTTATGCTGCCGCTCTCTTTTGCAGAAATGCAATGATGTACAATAACGAACTGATGGCCGACGTGCATTTTATTGTGGGTCCTCCTGGATGTACACAGAGAGTTCCAGCTCATAAGGTGTGTTGTGCCTTAACCAGGGGAGCTGTTTGAAGTGTATTTTGTTGGAAATGAATGCATTAAACAGGGGTCACAATCAGCGCGGGGAAATCGATCCGTTTATTTGAACTCCAGTGTGCTGAGAGTTGCGTGACAGGGAGCGATTGTTCCACTTGCATGCTTGGCAACTAATTATTGTTTTCTTTCTTTCAAAAAAAGCAGTTAAGCGCATTAGAAATTACATACAAGGAATGGTTTTTTTTGCATGTCGGATCCTGCAGGGAAAGGCGTTGCTAATGAATGTGTGCGCCGCGTTCCTAATCTTTTGTTTGTTTTGAACTTGTGTTATTCCCTTCCAGTATATTCTGGCAGTCGGCAGTTCCGTTTTCTATGCCATGTTTTACGGGGAACTCGCTGAGGATAAGCCCGACATTCATATTCCAGATGTGGAACCCGCAGCTTTCCTTATTCTGCTAAAGTAAGTGACTGTGTGTGTGTGTGTGTGTGTGTGTGGGGGGGAGGAGCGGCGTGGGGACTATGAATAACCATTTAAAGCATGTTATTTGATCACTCACTTAAAATCCGAGATACTTCTTTTAAAATGCTGTCTGCGACTACTTTGATTTAAGTTGAAGAAATTCCAAGCTGCCTTTAATTTTTTTTTGCGTGCATTAGATTTAAGTTAATTCCTCAGGAATTTAATTTTTTTTCCTACATGAGGTTTCCGTGGTGAGCTCTTCAGTGAGTTTTTATTCCCCTCTCTGTAGGTATTTGTACAGTGATGAGATTGATTTGGAAGCAGACACAGTGCTGGCTTCACTGTACGCTGCCAAGAAGTACATTGTCCCCTATCTGGCAAAGGCTTGTGTTAACTTCCTGGAGACCAGCTTGGAGGCAAAGAATGCTTGTGTCCTACTGTCCCAGAGTCGGCTCTTTGAGGAGCCTGAGCTGACCCAACGCTGCTGGGAGGTGATTGATGCCCAGGCAGAGCTTGCCCTCAGGTCAGAGGGCTTTTGCGAGATCGATCTGCAGACTTTGGAGATCATCCTTTCACGGGAAACACTCAACACCAAAGAGGTGGTGGTGTTTGAAGCCATTGTGAGCTGGGCAGAGGCAGAGTGCAAAAGGCAAGGGCTCCCTCCCACTGCCCGCAACAAGAGGAGCGTGCTGGGCAAGGCTCTCTACATCGTTCGGATTCCCACCATGACGCTGGAGGAGTTTGCCAATGGGGCTGCACAGTGTGACCTTTTGACCCTGGAGCAGACGCACAACATATTCTTGTGGTACACTGCGCTGAAGAAGCCGCAGTTGGAATTCCCCACCACTCAAAGGAAGGGGCTACCATCCCAACGGTGCCATCGCTTCCAGTCCTCTGCTTACCGCAGCAACCAGTGGAGGTACCGGGGCCGCTGTGATAGCATCCAGTTTGCGGTGGACAAGCGCATCTTTATCGCCGGTCTCGGGTTGTACGGCTCAAGTTGTGGCAAGGCCGAATACAGTGTCAAGATCGAACTGAAGCGGCAGGGGGTGGTCCTGGCTCAAAACTTTACCAAGTTCATATCAGATGGCTCCAGCACCACTTTCTCAGTCTGGTTTGAGCACCCGGTGCAGGTGGAGCAGGACACCTTTTACACTGCCAGTGCCATCCTGGATGGCAATGAGCTTAGCTACTTTGGACAAGAGGGAATGACAGAAGTGCAGTGTGGGAAAGTGACATTTCAGTTCCAGTGTTCATCTGACAGCACTAATGGCACAGGGGTACAAGGCGGGCAGATTCCTGAACTTATTTTCTATGCATGAACAAAAAAATGCTCAAACCTGCCTCCCTGAAACTAAAAACAAAAGATGTTTTGCATCCAACTGCTGCTAACAGAAGGGAGCACAGCAAGAATTCAGACTTCCTGCTGCTTCAACCGATTAATATATTAAACTCCACACGTGGGCCTATTACATCAAAGATCACGCAGAGTCAAACCATCTTTAAAATTTGAAGGAATGTTTGATTGTAAATTAACTATTTATTTATAATGACTAGAAAGTTATTTGACTTACTGATGCTGCACTAGGCAGTGTTCAGTAGTGCACTCCTTTTTGTGCTGTACCTATTTTGTACAGATGTTCTGTTTAAAGTGGCTTGAAGTTGACCAATGAATGACAATGTTTTAACACCTCCAGTGTACTTGCAAGTAATGAACTGTACAGTATAAAGATTTTTACATGGTTATCTTCTATCCTGAAGTTGTCTTTATTACAGTTTAGGGAGGTAGAAGATCAGAAAAGATCAGTGGTCAAAGTGATCAAGTTCCAAATATAGTAGAGCTATTAGTTTGTACATCACTGACTTTTGTAAAAGTGCTGTCTGGTTCGGATTAGAATAGGGTGTTCACTTTCTTCCTCTGTCACTATATACTTCAATTTAAACGCTAAATTGCTATAATCCCAGACGACCAGCAGGCTTCTGTCTAATATGAGAGGGGGGGGGTGTAAACTGGTGATTTAACCTGAGGGTCACAGTTGAGGAGAGGGGAAGCTTCATGGTAACTTCATTCAGTGTCGGTCTGGAATTTTCTGAATGTACTAGGTTAGAAACTGAACAGTTCCACTTCAGTGCCAATTTGAGTGGCTATTAACATTTCCCTCCTTTCTCCCATCAAGTCAAGTATACCAAGTGGGAGCTACCACACCAGCAGATTACAGGATAATGCCATGTTGTTAAAAGCAGTTAGGAGACTATCACCAGAGTGGTACTGGAGGCGTATATTACTAACCACTATCCCTGTTACACAATGCCTTTCCCTCTCCTATACACTTTTTGGGATAACATTACTCGAACCTGTTTGTGCACTAACCTGCATATATAAAAAGAGAAACTGGAGTATACTTTAAACTTTACATTAATCTAAAAAGCAGGACTAGCTAAAATGCCATTTAATATTTGTGAACAATCCTCAAAAGTTCAGGCATATGAGAGTTTAAATGACTGGCTCCCTTCATCCCACAGTTGACACCTTCACCTGGGCCTACTGTTCAAATGCAGCTCAGGTTGATGCCATCTAATAACTGAAGTGGTCCATGGGATGAAAGTCTGGTTAGATGCCAGCCAAGACCAGAGCCATCTGGCCCCAGCAGCAGAATGATCATACAGTCAACACAAACTAGCAGTATGAGCGGAAATAAGACAACACTGTTCTGAAGTTAGGGTGTAACAGAGCATGCAAGTGCAGAGGGAGCTTTATTTTGGGTTAGATATGACATAGTTGGTGCAATGTTATCAGTAAGTAGTGAAGTAAACGGAAAAGTGTTCTTCTCACTGCTACTCCATGCTGCCCCTTCTTGAGTAAAAGTTGGTTTTGCAAGGCTGCTTAAACTATGATAGACAAACTTTCAACACTTGGAAATGAATGCATCTTTCAGGGATTTGGTGGAAGGCAGTGTGATTTAGAACTGTAGCAAAAGGATCTTCTTGTAAAGACTGCATTTATTGTGAATGCCATGAGCAGGAACACAGCGCTGCACTGGCAGCCATTTTATCGAGCACTTGAGCATCTGGACAAGGTGGAGGATCCCAACAAGGGGATACAAGAATAGTCCTGGCTTCTGGAAGGGGCCCTCCCCAATAGCACTGCAGCTGCACCAAGTGGTGACACAACAGCAGCCAAGCAGATCTACTCCACAGACAATGCCAGGGAAAAGAATTTCCACTTTGTCATCCCCAGTCTAGTGATCTCAGCAGCATACATGCATATAGATGCTCCCTGAGGCCTGTTGCAGAAGACTAATGTTAAGACACATGCCTGTGATGTATGGGCATCATTTTGGCATTATAGTCACTCATTTTATAAAAACCAGCAGTTTCGAAAAGGCTTAAATTGCAGTTTGGAATTTATTTCTCGTCTGTTTGTCAAGTCCAGTTAGGACAAAAAGAGTAAGCATAAGATACACCATGGCTGTGTGTTTTACAAGCATGTAGCCCATGGCGGCAACTCCTCCTCCTGATATAGAGACTTGGTAACAGGTTTTCAAATTGCTGGGCTAGTGGGGACACATACAAGGGAATTAAAGGTATTAAAACAGACAGCAATAAACCAGTTGAAAGCAGAGAAACAATGCTGTATATTAAATGGACAAAGGAGATAAATACATTTTCACCTTATCATTATTGAGGCACAGATGTTCTTGGCTTTTTACGTTAAATGTGAAACCACTGACAGATGTGTAATACTTCCACTGAACTGAACAACATTTGTATTGTGTGCCAATAATGCCTTTCAACAATACATCATTTACACACGTGAAAAGCTTTTCATTACAATGCACAATTTACACAGCTCCTTCAAGACAGCGTGTGGCAAATCAACACTCAATTTTTAGTGTGTACACAGTATTTAACCAAAATGCAGTACTACAAACTCTACAGACCCCTCCCCCAACATTTTCAGAATAGAGTAAAGATTTCTGATAAAACAAGACACCAAGCAGGACACAGCGATGCAGTGAGGAGAGAGCAGGTAGATTATGGTAATAGGTTCAGTCTGTACCAGTCTTTTTGGTGATTTCCAGACACTAACTCCAATCTAAGTGAAAAGAAGTCCCTCCAAAATTTCCCTCTAGGCCTCTCTAATCTTTCAGCCAATAGCTTTATGTCCATGCTCCCTGCTTAGTGACCTGTAAGAGGAATAGGTCCTTCCTATCCACTTTCCATAATTTTATGCATCTCAAAATTTTCCCTTAGCTTTCTCAAATGCAAAGAAAATCCAAGCCTAACCAATTGTTCCTCATAGTTAAAATTCTCCGTCAGTTTCAATTACATCATTTCTCTAATGTGGTCACCGAAACTGTGTACTGTACTCTAGATGTGGCCAAAATATTGCTTTATACTGTTCAAACATTACCACAAAATTTAGAAAAGGGAACAGATACAGATGAATCAAAAGGAAGACAGACACTTAGTAAGCACAAGAGAGTGAGGCAAAACATCCAACATAGGATAAAGAGAGGCATGTGTGCATTTGTACATACAGGTATGGATGACAAATCCTACAAAATAAAAGTACATAAGTGACTATAATTGTGAAAAGACAGACACAAGATGAATATTCCACTGATTACCTCATCAACTCCGACTGAAAATGCATGGAAGGGACTAAGCTGTTTGTGTTACTCTCCTTAAACAGTAACCCATTCACACCCACTTGTGATCTACCATTTAGTGAAGGGCCATGGACTATTGCCATTAAGTTCACAGCAGGAAAGTAATGACAACATAATAATTACTTTTTTTTTAAAAATGCTATCACAAATACACTTTGACCCATCATCTCCTCACATACCCACAATACACAAGTTACGTCATTTAAAAATCCACTATCAACATCAATGCATTAATGGCAGTTAATGAAAAGGTCTCATTCCAGAATTTATAAATATTGTCTGTGTCCTTGCAGTCTCTCTCAGCTTCTCATTCTACCTTACTCTGTATATGTTTCTTTCTTTCTAGATCTGTGTCTAGCAATCTTTTCTGTACTTTTATCTTGTATTTATATAATAAGGTGGCTTTCAACAGTGAAATTTGTGCAGCTGTTTTACCACAGACAACAATCAGCAATACAGAGGCCTGAATGCTCAGTGTCCACATAATATCAGACAGGGCCAGCACCATTCTTTATAGCAAAAGCAAATGTGATCTAACTGAACAGTTTCCTTGTCTGGAGATTTAAATCATAAAAATAAAAAGACCTGTTTATTCCACCAGCCATCAGCAGTCGCAACCTTCAGTTTTCCTTGTCAATCTCAAAAATCAAAAACAGACCAACAAATTATTTTCCCCCAAAAGTTCTGTTTGCACTCACCTCAGTTCAAAAGAAGTTACTATTTCCCAACCTTGGACACGTGCCAGGATAGAATTTGGTTATTACAGCAGACACTCATCCTTACATCATGACTATTGTTGTGGGAGATGGATTGTATTTTCCAAAGGGGTGAAGCATTAACAGCACACACGAAGGTTCTCTTCCCGGTCTGTGATGAGCTGGTTAACCTCCAACCAGAACTCTGCTGTTCAGCCCTGCAAGTGGCTACAGCTAATTAGCCAGTGACCCTGTTGGAAAATGCTTGTGTGGAGGTGATCAAATTCAGTTGCATTAGAGCTTTTCTCCCAGCAATCCATCTCATCCCAGTCCCACAGGTCTTAACATTACACCAGCTCTCACAACCCACACTTCTGGACTGTCTGGTTTCTTCCAACGTTTGGTTCTGGACAAGACTGAAAAAGCATCATTGGTCATGGTCACACATTGATTACCCTTGGAACCTGTTCTAACCGCTTCCTCAGTCACTATCTCTGGTCAAACTATATCTCATACGCTCTGCATCTCAAAGGGAACAAATACGATTTCTATACTGTCCTTCCCCACCTCAGCTTATCTGCTGTTGAAACCAACATCCATGACTTTACTCCAGATTCAATCATTCCAATGCTCTCCTTGATAATCTTTTATTTTTCACCTTCTGAAATGTAGCTATCTAAAACTCTCCACTTGCACCAAAGTCACACAAATTCCTATCAACTCACCATTTGTCTTTGCTGAGCCACATTGGTCTCGATTTGTTAACACTTATTTCAAATTCTGATTCTCCAAGTCTCTCCATGGCTTCTCTCCTCCCCAACTCTGTAGCTGTTTCAGCCCTACAATCTGCAGATCTTGGCATTCCTCAAACTTTAGTGCAGCTTCCTAACTTCCGTCCCACCATGTGCTGTTTGAGCTTTCAGTCATCCGGGTGTTAAGTACTGAAATGTCCCACCATCACCTCCGCCACTTTGTGTAGGATTCTTCTTAAAATGCATTTCTTCAATTATGTTTTAGCCAACACCCCCACCAAATATTTTCATGCTTGGCACCAATTTCTATCTGAATATAATTTTATAAACTGCTTTGGATTTTCTGATGTTCTGCTGTGTAAAGTCAAGACCTAGAATTAAGGTACAGGTTCTGTAGAACTTTTACCTAACATTGCTCTGAAGATATCTTGATTTTTATGGCTTAATAACTCATTTCTGCTCAAAGTTGAGCAAATCACATATTGAGGAAAAAGAGGCATGGTTATCACATTCTGAATTTGACTGAATCAAACACAGGGTCAGCTGGAATAGCAAGCCAGTCGTATGTGAATCCCAAAAGACACTAAGGATTGCTACAACCAAAGTCACATTGCAACCAGTGAAGCATTACAGGTGGCTAACCTTGTTCATCCTTCAGGTCACTGAGCTCACTACTAGGAACTGAACATAACATCTGATTTCACTATCTCCCCCTTGAAGCATATTCAATCACAGAAGGCAACACTCAAGTTTACAGGAGTAGTGGAATGGTTGTATCACTGAATTAGTAATTCAGAGATCTAGACTAATGGTTCAGAGCTATTATGGCAGCTGGGAAATCTGTATGTTGCTAATTAAATAAAGCTGGAATTTTAAAAATCTCAGTTAATAATAATGACCATACAATTACCAAATTGTTAAACCATCTGGTTTACTCTTAACCTTTAGATAAGGCAATCAGCCATCCTTCCACAGCCCGGCCCAAATAAGACTCCATTGAGTACATGAGTTGGGAGGTCATGTTGTGGCTGTACAGAACATTGGTTAGGCCACTGTTGGACTATTACGTGCAATTCTGGTCTCCTTCCTATCAGAAAGATGTTGCGAAACTTGAAAGGGTTCAGAAAAGATTTACAAGGATGTTGCCAGGGTTGGAGGGTTTGAGCTACAGGGAGAGGCTGAACAGGCTGGGGCTGTTTTCCCTGGAGCGTCGGAGGCTGAGGCGTGTCCTTTTAGAGGTTTACAAAATCATGAGGGGCATGGATAGGATAAATAATCTCTCTGGAGTCGGGGAGTCCAGAACTAGGTTTAGGGCGAGAGGAGAAAGATATAAAAGAGACCTAAGGGGCAACATTTTCACACAGAGGGTGGTACGGGTATGGAATGAGCTGCCAGAGGAAGTGGTGGAGGCTGGTACAATTGCAACATTTAAGAGGCATTTGGATGGATATATGAATAGAAAGGGTTTGGAGGGATATGGGCCGGGTGCTGGCAGATGGGACTAGATTGGGTTGGGATATCTGGTCGGCATGGACAGGTTGGACCAAAGGGTCTGTTTCCGTGCTGTACATCTCTATGACTCTATGACATGTAGTTGATTCAATTTGATTCTGAAATGACCCATCAAATCATTTTGGATGTAGCAGAGGCACAATTCGAGATGGCCAATAAATACTGACCTTGCCAGACATCCTGTGAATTAATATTTAAAACAAACTGCCTTGCTTTCAGTGTAAATCACTCAAAAGCACTTAGGAGCAGGAAATTAGGATAATTTGCTCCTCGATCTGCAAGCCTACAAACAGTAAATCAGCATAAACCTGGTCCAGTGACACATTATTCCTATACAAATCCAAGCCATTGTGAGATTCCTCTTGTTCCAGCTAAGATTCCTTGCCTCTGCCCTTCTTATCTGCATTCAGTACTGAGAGAAAGCTGCACTGTCAGAGACAGCATCTTTCAGACCAGATATGAAAACAGCACTCAAGTGGACACAAAAGATTCTTCAGCATTACTTGAAAGAACAGCAGGGGTGTTGATCTGATATTTATCCCAATCAATATCACAAAAACAGATTATCTGGTCATTCTCACATTGCTGTTTGAGAGAGCTTGCAATTAACTTGGCTGCCACATTCCTTACATTACCACAGTGTCTGTATTTCAAACATTTCTCACGAATAGTAAAGCACTTTGGGATTCAAAGATCATGAAAGTCACTATAAAAAACGTAAGGCCTTTCTTTTCAATGCCCTGCAAGGTCAAGATGACCAATTACCATTTTCCCTACAAATTTATCCCACCTTTCATGTGCTTCACAGACCTACACGTTTGTTATGTTTGGGTCTTCATATGTGGCCACTGTTCAATGGTGAACATTCAGCAGAAAGCACCAGGGAACAAACCTTTCCCCCACTACTATCTGCAGCATTCTTTCCACTGCCTCTGGCAAAGATCAGCTAACTCGGCACAGACTTCGGGGACTGAATCTTCCCAAAGTGTACGGCACACAAGAAATTGGAGTCGGAGTTGACCACATGACTTTGAGTCTGCTGCATCATTACAACTGAACTTTCCTGCACTGGCATCTTGCCATATCTCCTGATTGCCCAAGATCCCCCCACACCCCCCCACTCCCCCACACCCAAAATCTGCTTATCTAGGCTCAGGAACAGTGAATTGATTTATTGTCACTTGCATTTTACAGAGAATAATACTGTAAAATACAGTGAAAGGTTCAACTGTCACCACAATCTGGTACCGTTTTGAACAGTTTAAGAACAAAAAGAGTAAGAAGTTATAACTGGAAGAGTTTGCCCTTACACAATGGCGGGTTTATACAACCAACATAGGCTGTGTTCACTGTTACAGATGAAAAACAAACATTGGTGTACTCATTAATTACAGCGTGTAAAAGGAATTATTGGTTACAGACCTATTGCTGGAGCATTTATACAAAGCTCTCTGGCCAGGAGAAGAAAAGTCTTTCCCAACACGTAGACATTCACCTGAAAGAAAGTTTAACAAGATTTAATACAATAAACTTGAACTTTTAAACTATACTTCCTCTATCCTCTTCACTTGGAAAAGTGGCCTCAGCTGTTTTTAGTGTTTGAATGTTTGCTGACACCTTTGAATAACCAGCTGCCACAAAGGAGTAGGAAGGGGCCAAACGGTCATCTCTGTGCAGGAGACCCTGACCTCACGTGATGCATCCCTGCTGTAAAGCACTTTGTGTATCCACCATCGACAACAAACCTCTCCTCCACCACCACACCGCAAAAACAAAAACAAATCAGGTCCTTAGCTTATGGGCTGCTGTTCCAACAGCATCACTACACTGCACTGCACCCACCCCCCCGCCCCCCCAATTTGGAGTAAAGCAGATCAAGGCGGAATTTGATAGGGGCATATAAGATTATGACACATTTAGATAAAGCAAACAAAAATTGTTCTCGTTAGCTGTTGCAACTATGGCTAGGGAACACAGATTTAAGCTTTGGGTGTGTTGGGGGATGGGGGGAGTGAAAATCAAAGACGACCTTTGTTTTAATGCAGCAAGTGGGAGTAACTTGGAACTGGCTGCTGTCAAAGTTAAATGAACGATTTCAAAGGAAACTGAATGGGCACTCGTGGGGTGAAGGGAACAATTGGGGGAAGGGGTTCAGGTTTTTAGTTCCTTGAAAGATGTGATGTGAAGGTACTGGATCACACAATACCAGGTTATGTCACAGTTGTGTCACAGGTAGACAAGGTGGTAAAGGAGGAATGTGGCACACTTGCCTTCATCAGTCAGAGCACTGAATACAGGAGTTGGGATGTCATGTTGCAATTGTACAGGATGTTGGTGAGGCCACTTTGAGTAGTGTACAATTCTGGTCACTCTGCCATAGGAAAGGTATTATTAAATTGGAGAGAGTGCAGAAAAGATTTACAAGGATGTTACCGGATTTTAGTTATAAGGATAGACTGGATAGTCTGGGACATTTTCTCTGCAGCGTAGGAGGCTGAGGGGTGACCTTAGAGAGGTTTATAAAAATCATGAGGAGCATCGACAAGGGGAATAGCAAATGTCTTTTCCATGGAATACAGGAAATAATTTTAAGGTAAGTGGAGAAAGATTTAAAAGAGACCTGAGAGACAACTTCTTTACACAGAGGGTGGCTCATATGTGGCATGAACTGCCTAAGTAAGTGGTAAATGCAGGTACAGTTACATTTAAAAGACGTTTAGAGAGGTAAATGAATAGGTAAGGTTTACAGGGGTATGGACTAAATGCAAGCAATGAGGACCTGGTCAGCATGGACAAGTTGGAGTGAAGGGTCTGTTTCCGTGCTGTATGATTCTATGAATGGGACTAATTTCTCTTCGAAAGAGCCCCAAGGTGTGCTGCAAAGACTCAACTACTTAATTTTTCCTACATTCAGTAACTAGCTAAAATGACCATTCCAAGAGGGAGTCTAGATCACAAATTGATGAAGTATTAAAGAAAAGGGTATGAGAGGCATTACTGTGGAGCATAAATTGGAAACAGATGTTCTGAGGGAAATGCCTGACACGAATGTGCAGGTTATTGAGGCAGCACTTCCTGTGAGTGCTGAACAGGTTTGTCCCACTGAGGCAAGGTGAAGGGACCTTGGGTGACAAGAGATGTGGAATATCTAGTCAAGAGGAAGCAGGAAGCTTACTTAAGGTTGAGGAGGCAAGGATCAGACAGGGTCCTAGTGGGTTACTAGGTAGCCAGGAAAGAACTGAAGAATGAACTGAAGAGAGCTAGAAGGAAGCATGAAAAAGCCTTCGTGAATAAGATTAAGGAAAACCCAAAGGCATTCTACACTTATGTGAGGAACAAGAGGTTGGCCACAGTGACGGTTGGGCCGATCGGGGTAGTGGAGGGAACTTCTGCCTAGAGTCAGATGAGGTAGGGGAGGTCCTTAATGGATACTTTGCTTCAGTATTCACTACTGAGAGGGACTTTGTCATTTGTGAGGACAGCGTGAAACAGGCTGATATGCTCAAGCAGGTTGATGCTAAGGAGGGGGATGTACGGGAAGTTTTGAAAAACATGAGGATAGACAAGTCCACTGGGTCAGACAGGAGATACCCAAGACTACTAAAGGAAGCAAGGGAAGAGACTGCTGTGCCTTTGGAGATGATCTTTGCATCCTCACTGTCCACTGGAGCAGTACCAGCTGATTAGAGGGTGGCAAATGTTATTCCTTTGTTCAAAAAAGGGAACATGTATAAGCGTGGGAATTAGAGTCTAGTCAGTCTTACGCTGGTGTTGGGCAAAATATTGGAGAGGATTCTGAGAGACAGGATTTATGATTACTTGGAAAACCACAGTTTGATTAGAGATAGTCAGCATAGACTTTGTGAGGGGCAGGTCATGCCTCACAAACCTTATTGAATTCTTTGAGGAGGTGATGAAACACATTGATGAGGGTAGAGCAGTGGATGTGGTGTATATGGATTTTAGCAAGGCATTTGATAAGGCTCCCCATGGTAGATTCATTCAGAAAGCAAGGAGGCATGGGATACAGGGAAATCTGGCTGAGTGGTGGTGGGTGGAAAATATTCAGCCTGGAGCTCAGCAACCAGTGGGATCTGTTCTGGGACCTCTGCTCTTTGTGATTTTTATAAATGACTTGGATGAGGAAGTGTAAGAGTGGGTTAGTAAGTCTGCCGATGGCACTAAGGTTGGTGGAGTTGTGGATAGTGTGGAGGGCTGTTGTAGATTGCAACGGGACATTGACAGGATGCAGAGCTGGGCTGAGAAGTGGCAGATGGAATTCAACCTGGAAAAGTGTGAAGTGATTAATTTTGGAAGGTCAAATTTGAATGCAGAATACAGGGTTAAAGGCAGGATTCTTGGACTGGAGGGTATGTCTTATGAAGAAAGGATGAGGGAGCTCAGACTTTTCTCATTGGAGCTAAGAAAGATGAGAAGCGACTTGATAGGGGTGTACAAGATAAGGAGAGGCATAGATAGAGTGAATAATCAGAGACTTTTTCCCAGGGTGGATATGGTTATCATGACAGGGCATAATTTTAAGGTAATTGGAGGAAGGTTTCCGGGAGATGTCAAAGATAGGTTCTTTACTTAGACAGTGGTGGGTGCATGGAATGCACTGCAAGCAGTGGGAGTAGCTTCAGAGACATTAGGGACATTTAAGCGACTCTTGGATAGCCACATGGATGATAGTACAATGAAGGGTATGTGGGTTAGTTTGATCTTAGAACAGGATAAAAGGTTAGCGCAATATCAAGGGCCAAGCAGCCTGTACTGAGCTGTACTGTCCTGTCTTCTATGTTCTATTACAATATAGGTGGCCTTTGGGTGAGGAATGTGGTGCACATGATCAAACAGCCTGCTAACATTCAATATGTGAGCTTACACCCTAACAGTGACCACTTTTTCTCAGGATAGGAGTGTGGCAGATATCTGTGCAACTGTAATACACAGAACATAATCATAGATTAGAATCCCTACTGTGTGGAAGAAGGCCGTTCAGCCCACCAAGTCCACACTGACCACAATCCTATCCCAGTAACCTCGCATTAACCATGGTAAATCCACCTAACATACACGATCTCAGTCTATGGGCAAGTTAGCGTGGCCAATCCACTGAATCCGCACAGTTAGATTGTGGGAGGAAAACAGAGCACTTGGAGGAAACCCACTTGGACATGGGGAGAAATGCAAACTCCAGAGTCACTCAAGGCTGGAATTGAACCCTGGTCCCTGGCACTCAAAGGCAGGAATGTTAACCACTGCTGCCCAATCATCTTCAGCGAAGGAAATTCCTGACTTACTCTGAGAGGGAGTCAGCGATAACTGAGCCGAAACAACCTCTGAAGATGTGAAGGGAGTGTTTAATGTTGGACATTATGGAGAAGGATCACTAAGTACCTGTCACCCTTGAATATGAAATTCACTGGGTCTCACAGTGAAGCACCATTCCCATGTGTTTCCTTCCCACAGCCACTCTAACAACGTTACAGACCAGGAGGAGCTCCCTTTATGACACAGCAGCTCCATTCACTGTCATGGGCACCTCTACAAACATCAGCATGGGGACTGAAACCGTGACCTCTTCCCCATTTCCATTTGCCATACTCAACCCCTACACCAGACCAGTGGTGTCCACCCCTCCCATCCCCAAGAAACTGCATGACAGTTTTCTTTAAAACCCTTGAAAAGTCCTTGTTGAGGTTTGCAATCTGTTACCTTAGAAAGGTCCAGGGTAGCGTTGGCACCTAGGCATCAAATGCAACACAGCATGAAATAGAGTGGAAAATAAGACAACAACAATCTACTACAGCAGCATTGCTGCACTGTTCAGTGCCTGGCCTCATCACTTTAAGTACACTATACACAACATCTCTGACATAGTATAGTCACATCAGGAACATCATGGGAAACTATTCTTTGACCAGTTCAATAGCCATAAAGTGTTAGGTTAAAACATTGTCTTAACATTCTATTTTTAAACAGTCAAGGACATAAAATAAATAATCAAGTTGTTGAATATTTAACAAGAAATTAGTGGGGCCACTGACAGGGATATTTGGTGCAATCTTGGCTGATCCAGGAATGATAGCAAAACCACTGAGTCATGGAGATTTATAAAAAAAAGGCTCTTTGGCCCACTGTACCCACGCCAGTCAGATATAACCCCCTAACTAATCTTATTCCATTCCCCTGCACTTGCATGATTGACATTGCAGATGTAGACCTAAATACTTATGTTTTAAGGTTTCTGCCTTGACCAGCCTTACAGGCAGGGAGTTCCAGATTCCCACCACCCTCTGGGTGACAACGTTTTTCCTCACATCTCCCCTAAACCTCCTGCCCTTATCTTAAAGCGATGGCCCCTGTTCATTAATCCTTCCATCAAGGAGAAAGATTTCTTCCTGTTTACCCCATCTATTTTATACAACACAAACATGGATTCCAGAACACAATACTCGAGTTATGGTCTAATACAGTTCCAGCATTACCTCCTTGCCCTTAAACCCGATGCCTCATCTAATAAAGGCAAGTGTCCCGTATGGCTTCTTAACCACTTTAACCACCTGTCCTGCTACCATAAGGGGTCAGTGAACATGGACATGCACCAAGGTCCCTCTGATCCTCTACACTTTCCACTGTCCTACCATTCATCATGTACCCTGTATTTCCTTGCCTTGCTGTCTAACCCAATTTTATCACCTCACATTTATTTGGATTGAATTCCATTTGCCACGGATCAGCCCATCTGACCAGCCCATCTATACCCTCCTATAATAAGGCTAACCTCCTCTCTATTTACCACTCACCTATTTACAGATCATCTGTGAACTTACTGATTAACCCACCTACATTCAACAAGCTTCCAATCATAACATCACCCTCCAACCATTATCCTCTGCTTCCTGCCAGTCAGCCAAAAACAGATTGAATTAGCCAAATTTCCTTGAACCCAAGGGGCTCTTTTCTTTGCTATCAGTCCTCCAATCGAGACCTTATCAAAAGCCTTGCTGAGCTGCAAGTAGACTACATCAATTGCATTCCTTCATCTGCACACCCGGTCCTCTCTTTGAAAAATTCAATCAAGTTAATCAGACATGACCTCCCATGAAAAGGGCCTGTGAAGATTCACTATGATTATACCAGGAATGGGAGCTACAATATGGAAAGGCCCCTGGAACGAAAAAGGCCAATAGGGGTTTAAACAGAGGTTTGAAAAATTCCAAGATTTGAGGAAGGCATACATTTAAAAATTGCTTCAGTTGGTTAACAGTTTATGAACAAAGGGGCACTTACTCAAAATTTATTATGAGGGGAATAGAATTCTAGTGCAACAGAAGTCAGACATTCAATCCAACAACTCTTTCCAACAGTGTGTGAAAACATTTCTTCTAACTTATCCAATGGGTCATATGTTTTATAAAGTCTAAAACATCATGAAAATCAGATGTGCCATGAAAGATATTTGCATTTAAGCAGCACTTACCATGTGGGTGTCTCACGTATGTATAAGTAGACAAAAGGAATATTATGACCACAGGATCGCAATAGGGTGGAATCTGACAATTTGGCCCTTCGAGTCCACACCAACCCCTCTGAAGAGCATTCCACCCAGACCCACCTGGCCCCCTCTCTAATCCCTCTAACCCTGCATTTACCATGGCAAATTGATCTAGCATCCCTGGACAAGATGGGCAATTTAACATGGCCAACATTCCTAATCTGAACACCTACGAACCATGGGAGGAAACCCCACACAGACACAATGAGAATGTGCAAACTCCACACAGACAGTTGCCTGAGGCTGGAATCGAACCCGGGTCCCTGGCGCTGTGAGGCCACCATGCCACCCTTAGAAATGGTCACATTCAAAGTAATCACTTTTGGTCTTAAAGGAGAATTTTAAGGAGAGAGTAGGGGAATTTCCAAGCGTGGGACGGTGATGATTGAAGGTACAGCCAAAGCTGGGATGTGGGCTGGGTGGTACACAGAAGATGTCAGAGGCTGAGAACAGAGAACTTAGGGGAGGGGCGTAGAGCTGAAGAGTTTAGTTAAGGAGTTAGGAAACGGCAAGAACATGTATGAATTTAAACACTAAGATGAGCTATTAATTAAACCGCAGACATTGGTGACCTTCAGGCCATACCCAGGATAGCAAGGACAGGTGAATGGAGTGAGATACCCATAGCAGAATTTTGGAGAAAAATTAATTTGCTAAGCAGGAAGGATAGGAGGCCAGACCGCAGAGCACTGAGGTAGTATGTTCTGGCTGTGATAATGACAGGGCAATAGTTTTAGTTGCATATGGGTCAAATCAGGTGAATACAGACAACAAGTGAAAGTGAAAGCAGCTAGACAAGTTTAAAAAAACAAAGACTGCAGATGCTGGAAATCCGAAACAAACTCAACTTGTTGGAAAAACTCAGCAGGTGAGGCAACATCTGTGGAGAGGAAGCACACTTAACAGCTTGGGTCCAGTGACCCTTTGTGATCTAAGACGACAACTCAGCTTGGAGTTACATCTGGCACAAAGACTGCAGACAGGTCTGATTCATCCCAATTCAGTGACCAAAGAGGGGAGTGAAACCAATAGTGACTTTACAGCATAGATAGAAGAAAATCAGGCTCTGGTCTTCCCAATATTGAGCTGGAAGAAACTGAACCTCAACGCTGGAGATTATGACAAAAAGAGGAAAGAATAAAGAAAGTGAATTATAGTACATTATGTTTCACGTTAAGAGGTTAGTATTAGAACAGATACAATGGACTGTAGGATGACAGTAACTAAATAATAATGATGTTATAACTAGATAATGATTAGTGATGACAAGGGACAAATACTAGCCAAGACACCAGGGAGAACTTTGCTTTGAAACTGTGCCATTGAATTACTTACATCTACCTGAGAAAAGGTAACTGACACACACAGTATTGTCTCTGTGCTGACCTGGAGTGCTAGACTGAATTTTGGAATCTCTTGAACTCTTGAAATCTTTTGAATGAAACTTACAACCTTCTGACTTGGATGTGAAAATGCTATTTGCTGAGCTGCAAGCAACTTCCAAAGCAAGGGTTATTGATTACCTCTGACCATACTTTAACCCGAAAGAGTGAGCACTTGTGGAGAGAAAACAGCATAATTTTCGAGGTGAGGAAATCTCTCATGTGAGAGTAAAATATTCCATGGCATTACTGAAAGAAGTGTTCTCCTTGGGAACCCTAGCCAATAGTTATCTTTCAACCAGCAGCACTCAAAAAAACCATTATCTGGTCAAACAAGTCAGAGGGTACATAGACTATTATCTCTTCAAAGTATAACACTGTAAAGCAGCATCCTTTTTTAATCCAATATTGAGCAGTTGCCAATTAAAAAGCACTAAAAAGGAAAACAATTGTGCTGACATGGGCCAAGCAAGCAAGCAACTCAATCAAAGCAAGCAGCTGGAAAGACAAAAATAAACCAAGCACCAGCTGCATTTGGGTAGATTTTACCAATGCCGCCTGGCCAGGTTAAAATGCAACAAATGGCAATCTAATTTAGTCCTCGACAGCTGTTGCTGAGGCAAACCAATCAGCTAAAATGTGACTTAAACAGGCTCGAAAGGACAAATCCTCTTGTTGGAATATGAAGCACAGCCTTACTGGAGGTACTCAACTCAAGTTATTTTTGGGATGGGGTGGTGTTTCACAGAGTGTTATGTGCTTGTAAGCTCACCTAACAACTCAAACATCCACTCCCTCCAATTGTGGCAGGTAGCACCAAATACAAGATGCACTACAGCAACACACCAAAGCGTATTCCACACTTTCCCAGACTTTGGTGATGAAGATCGCAGGTTAAGGCCAGCAGATGCATAGGAACAGCATAACTTACTAACCACATAGTGCCTTGGCTTGAAAATGATTTGATTAGATTAGATTACTTACAGTGTCGAAACAGGCCCTTCGGCCCAACAAGTCCACACCGACCCGCCGAAGCGCAACCCACCCATACCCCTACATTTACCCCTTACCTAACACTACGGACAATTTAGCATGGCCAGTTCACCTGACCAGCACATCTTTGGACTGTGGGAGGAAACCGGAGCACCCAGAGGAAACCCACGCAGACACGGGGAGAACGTGCAAACTCTACACAGTCAGTCGCCTGAGTCGGGAATTGAACCCGGGTCTCAGGCGCTGTGAGGCAGCAGTGCTAACCACTGTGCCACCGTGCCGCCCATGTCATTCCAAAATCTTCACCAAGTCACTTTATGGGAACTCCCTCTCTAACATACATAAATGTGAGCTACAAGAACTGCAGCAGCTCACCAACCTCTCAAGGATACACAGGGATAGCCAACAAATGCCATCCTTGGCAACAATGCCCTTATCCAGAGCATCATCTTTTTAAAAAGCCCTTTGACAAGGGAGCATTCTTCACAGATGAGTTTACACAAATAGACTTTCCCTCATGAATGCCATCACCATCACCACCACCACAGGTAAATAACACAAAGACAAGGCAGTCTTGTTTATGATTAGAGTGGTGCTGGAAAATCACAGCAGGTCAGGCAGCATCTGAGGAGCAGGAAAAACGTTTCGGGCAAAAGCCCTTCATCAGGAATGAACTCACCAGGCTCATTCCTGATGAAGGGCTTTTGCCTGAATCGTCAATTTTCCTGCTCCTCGGATGCTGCCTGACCTGCTGTGCTTTTCCAGCAACACTCTAATCTTGACTCTGATCTCCAGGGCCTTCTGACCCCCTCAACAAGGTTAACTATTACGTGAAAGTTAAAAATCACACAACACCAGGTTATAGTCTAAACAGATTGGACTATAACCTAGTCAATTGTCCACCCTGGGCCAACACCAATACCTCCACATCATATTACATGAAAAACTACCCTTATCTCAGGACAGTGACACCCAAAACTCACAGAAACATGTCGCTGGCAGCGTCTCCCTGTGCAGTGCCACAGATTTAAACAGGAGAGCACAAGCAAGGGAAAAGGAATTTATTCGTGTTTTACACATACATAGTATTTCACTGCCTTCCAGCCTCAACAGTTCAACAGCTTCAGACCAGAAGCCTGCTGCTACTGCTTGCAGTTGTTCTTACCAGGAGATCTGCTGACATTGCAGGTCACAGTTACCTACCTATCCACCAAGACATTACTGAACCAGATGGGCTGTTCCAACAATCAACAATGGTCATCATTTGATTCCAGACTTTTTAAATTGAACTTAAATTCCACCATCTTCTGTGGTGGGATTTGAACCTGGATACCGACAACATTATCTGAGTCTCCAAATTAACAGCACAGTAATAATACCATTAGGCTATCGCCTCCCCTTAGGTTGGGACTCTAGCCACTGGTGTTTGGAAGAATGAAAGGTGATCTCATTGAAATACATAGGGTAAATGCTGAGAGGACCTTTCCTCCCCATGGGAGAGTCCAAGACCAGAGGGCAGAGTCTCAGAATAAAGGGGCTGCAATTTAAGACTAAGATAAGCAGGATATTTTTTCTCTCAGAGGTGAGTGTCTTCCGAATCCCTTCCCACAGACAGCTGTGAGGACAAAGTCCTGGTGTGTATTTAAGGCTGAGATAGATTCTTGATTAACAGGGGAACCAAGGGTTATGGGAAAAGAGTAGAAAAGTGGATGTGAGGAATGACAGATGTCACAAAGCTGGCCCTTTTTCTAAAAGCAGTTTCTTCTTCTCAAAGATACTGTGTCCTTAGTTTTTTTTTCAGATGGATCATAAAACAGTTTGGGCTCAGAATTGGCTGGGTTGGTTCAGAGATGGAAAGGGAATTGGTACCTTTTTTTGTATACGTAAATAGATGAGACTTTAGGCCACAGCTTTCATGCTTTAGAAATAACCTGTATAACCAAAAGGGGGGTGGTCAGTCCTGGAAGCTGAATTCTTGTTGTTAGTCAGTTCAGTTGCAGCTGTGGGCTGTGTGGACTTTTGCCCAAAACGTCGATTTTCCTGCTCCTCGGATGCTGCCTGACCTGCTGTGCTTTCCCAGCACCACTCTAATCTAGACGCTGATCTCCAGCATCTGCAGTCCTCACGTTTGCCCTGTGTGGAAACAGGCTGCTAGACCCTCTCTGCTTCCGCCCTTCTAACTTCAACCTGTAAGCCTGTGTTTCATTTTTCCTCTATGTTTAAGGGAGTTTGTTTATTGGGACTGTGGTGTATTTTCAGAACAGCACAATTAAATCCAGTTTGGATAGACTGAATTCTGCGGATATTCTATATTCTGTTCTGTGTTTCATTCCGTAATTTTGACAGTAAATTTTTGTCAGTTTTAAAACCTGGTAGTCAACCTAGCTAATTTCCTCCGGATAATTTTCACCATACACTTATTGAAACAAATAGGAAAGCTACAGTCTGGGCTGCCTGCTTAAGAATGTTTCGAGTGGTCTAGCCTAGTCCATGATGCCATGCCTTCTCTTATGGTCTTAAGGCTCGGTTCTGGTTCGACATTTATGTCAACGGTTTAGATGGGAAAAATAGGAGGTATAGTTACTAAGCTTGCGGATGACACCGAAATTAGTAGCATGGTGAACTGTGAAGAAGGTTATCTAACAGTACAATGAGATCTTGATCAGATAGGCAAATGGACTGAGAAATGGTGTTAATTCAATGTAGATAGATGCAAGATGTTGTATTTTGGTATGACAAACCAAGGCAGAATTTGCACAGTTAATGGAAGGGTCTTGGGGACGGATTTAGGGATGAGGTTCATATCCCTGGAAAGTGGCATCTCAGGTAGACAGGGTGGTGAAGGTGGTATGCTTGCCTTCATTGATCAGAATACTCAGTACAGGAGCTGGGACAAAATATTGCAGCTGTACAAGGCATTGACAAGGCCACTTTTGGAACACTGCATACAATTCTGATCACCTTGCTTTAGAAAGGAAGCTGTTAAATTAGAAAGAGTTTAAAAAAAAGATTTACAAGGATGTTGCTGGGACCAGAAGGTTTGAGTTATAAGGAGAGACTGGATAGGATGGGATGTTTTTCCCTGGAGCGTCGGAGGCTGAGAGGTGACCTTATAGAATTTTATATAATAATGAAGGGCATAAACATGGTAAATAGCCAAGGTCTTTTCCCTGGAGTAGGAGAATCCAAAACTAGAGGGCACAGGTTTAAGGTGAGTGGGAAAGACTTAAAAAAGACCTGAGGGGCAACGTCTTCCACACTTAGGGTGTTGGTGCGTGTATGGAATGAGCTGCCAGAGGAAGTGGTGGAGGCTGGTACAAGTACAACATTTAAAAGGCATCTGGATGGGTACATGAATGGGAAAGGCTGAGAGAGAGATGGTCAAATGCAGGCAAATGGGATTAGTTCAAAGTTAAAAATCACACAACACCCAGTTATAGTCCAACAGGTTTAACTGGAAGCACTAGCTTTCAGAGCGGCGCTCCTTCATCAGGTAGTTGTGGAGTATAAGATGTCTTGCAATCTTATACTCCATAACCACCTGATGAAAGAGCAGCGCTCCAAAAGCTAGTGCTTTTAATTAAGTCTGTTGGACTATGACTTGGTATTGTGAGATTTTTAACTTTGTACACCCCAGTCCAGCACTGGCATCTCTAAATCATGGGATTAGTTCAGTTTATGATACCTGGTTGGCATGGACTTGTTGGACTAAAGGATTTGTTTCCATGTTAGATGACTCTATGACTCTAATTGCGTCCTGTTATGAAGAAAGGACATCAACGCAAAACATGAACCCAAAGCTTTTGCACCACAGATGCAGCTGAGAGCTTCCAGTATTTTCGGTTTTAGTCATACTGCCATATTTTCTTCACTGCCGTCTGACTCTCAAACACTGGGTCATGTTAAGGAAACCTAAACAGAGTTCAGCAGCTGCCCTTGGCCACACACCCACAAACAGAGAGTTATGTTGGAAGGAGCCCATCAATACCTTCTCAAGACAATAAATGGGCAATGGTCCTCATTCCCTGAATAATGTATTTTTATTAAACATACAATTTGCCTTTAAACAACGTGGCACTGTCACTCAGTGGTCTGCACTGCTGCCTCACGGAACCAGAGACCAGATTCGACTTCAGCCTTGAATGACTGTCTGTAGAATTTGGATGTTCTCCAGTATCTGCATCTGTTTCTGCCAGGTGCTCCAGTTTCCCCCCACTGTCCAAAGATGTGCAAGTTAGGTGGATTGGCCATAGTAAATGCACAGTTACGAGGATAGGATCAGGGGCGACGGCTGGGTGGGATGCGCTTCAGAGAGTCAGTGCAAACTTGATGAGTCGAATAGCCTCTTTCCACAATGTAGAGATTCTATGATTCTTTGTACATTGAAGGTTATTCAGTCTTTCAGAGTTGGCTGTGTCATTCAGTTAGGTCATGTCTGACCAGTACTTCAATATCACTGACCCACCTTAATTTCCTCATCTTTCGTAGTTATTTTAACCAAACTGCTTAGAAATGCAGGCTTAGAGTTAGAGAAATCTACAGCACAGAAAAAGGCCTTTGGCCCATGTCAGTCAAAACAACCACCTAATTATTCTAATCCCATTTTCCTAACTCTTGGCCCATAGCCTTGTAGGCTTTGACAGTTCGGAGGAAGTTCACGAGATTAATTCCAAAGATGAAAGGCTTGCCTTCTAAGAAGAGATTGAGCAATTTAGGCCAATACACACTAGAGTTTAGTAGGATGAGAGAAGATCTAATTGAGGTTTGTAAGATGCAAAAGTAGATTAAAGATATGAATGAAGAGTGATTTTCCCCTCATGGAGCAATCTGAAATGACAGGTCAATGTTTTAGAACATGGGGTAGCAGATTTAAAACAGAGGTGAGAAACTACTTCTCTCAAAGGGTCATGAATCTGTGGAATTCACTGCACTAGTGTACCAGGACAATGAATAAATTTAAGGACATGGACGGATTTTTAATTAATGAGTTATAGGTTATGGGGAAAGGGCAGGAATGTGGAGTTGAGGCCAAGATGAGATAAGCCATGATCATAGCAAATATTACAGTAGGTTTCAAGGGCTGAACTGCCAGTTCCTGCTCCTGTGGAGACATGGATAGAGCAGGAACATGAATGATTGTTGCAGGTTCCGCGGTTTAGATGATTCAATAAGAACAAAGAAGGTGGTAAAATAGGAGGAGGTGTGGCATGGTTAGTCAAGGACAGTATTACGGTGGCAGAAAGGACATTTGGTGAGGACTCGGCTATTGAAGTAGTATGGACTGAGGTTAAAAACAGGAAAGGAGAGGTCATATGTTGAGAGTTTTCTACAGGCCTCTGAAAAGTTCCAGAGATGTAGAGGAAAGGATTGCAAAAATGATTCTGGAAAGGAGCAAGAGTAACAAGGTAGTTGTTATGGAGGACTTTAACTTTCCCAATATTGACTAGAAATATTATACTTTAGTACTTTAGAAGGGTCAATTTTTGTCCAATGTGTGCAGGGGGGTTTCCTGACCCAGTATGTAGATAGGCCAACAAGGGGGCACGGCCACATTAGATTTGGTACTGGGTAATGAACCCGGCCAGGTGTTAGACTTGGAGGGAGATGAGCACTTTGGTGATAGTGACCACAATTCAGTTATGTTTACTTTAGCAATGGAAAGGGATAGGTACATACTGCAGGGCAAGTGTTATAGCTGGGGGAAAGGCAATTACGATGTGATTAGGCACAATTTAGGATGTATAGGATGGGGATGGAAACTGCAGGGATGGGCACAACTGAAATGTGGAGCTTGTTCAAGAACAGCTACTGTGCGTCCTTGATAACTATGTTCTTGTCAGGCAAGGAGGAAGTGGTTGAGTGAGGTTTACTAAGGAAGTTGAATCTCTTGTCAAAAGGAAGAAGGAGGTTTATGTAAAGATGAGACGCAAAGGCTCAGGTAGGGTGCTTGACAGTTACAAGTTAGCCAGGGAAGACCTAAAGAGTGAGCGAAGAAGAGGCAGAGGGGACATGAGAAGTCTTTGGTAGGTAGAGCCAAGGGGAATCCTGAAGCTTTCTACAGGTATGTCAGGAATAAAAGGATGACTAGTGACATTTCCGCCACCTCCAAACAGACCTCACCACCAGGGATATATTTCCCTCCCCACCCCTTTCCACTTTCTGCAAAGACCATTCCCTCTGTGACTACCTGGTCAGGTCCATGTCCCTCAACAACCCACCCTCCCACCTGGCACCTTCCCCTGCCACCGCAGGAACTGTAAAACCTGCGCCCACACCTCCTCCCTCACCTCCATCCAAGGCACTAACGGAGCCTTCCACATCCATCAAAGTTTTACCTGCACATCCACTAATATCATTTATTGTATCTGTTGCTCCTGATGTGGTCTCCTCATTGGGGAGACTGGACGCCTTCGCGCAGAGCGCTTTAGGGAACATCTCCGGGACACCTGCACCAATCAACCACACCGCCCCGTGGCCCAACATTTCAACTCCCCCCCCCCCCCCCCTCACTCTGCCGAGGACATGGAGGTCCTGGGCCTCCTTCACCGCCGCTCCCTCACCACCCAACGCCAGGAGGAAGAACGCCTCATCTTCCGCCTCGGAACACTTCAACCCCAGGGCATCAATGTGGACTTCACCAGTTTCCTCATTTCTCCTTCCCCCACCCACACCCCAGTTCCAAACTTCCAGCTCAGCACTGTCCCCATGACCTGTCCTACCTGCCTGTCTTCTTTTCCACCTATCCACTCCACCCTCCTCTCTGATCTATTACCTTCATCCCACCCCCATTCACCCATTGTACCCTTTGCTACCTTCCCCCACCCTTCTCCCTGACCTATAACCTTCATCCCCACCCCCATTCACCTATTGTACTCTATGCTACTTTCTCGCCACCCCCACCCTCCTCTCATTTATCTCTCCACCCTTCAGCCGCTCTGCCTGTATTTCTGATGAAGGGCTTTTGCCCAAAACGTTGATTTTCCTGCTTCTCGGATGATGCCTGAACTGCTGTGCTTTTCCAGCATCACTCTACTCCAAAATAAGATTAGGGCCAGTCAAGGACAATAGTGGGAAGTTATGCGTGGAGTCCGAAGAGATAGGAGAGGCACTAAATGAATATTTTTCATCAGTATTCACACTAGAAAAAGACAATATTATCAAGGAGAATACTGAGATACAGGCTATTAGACTAGATGGGATTGAGGTTCACAAGGAGGAGGTATTAGCAATTTTGGAAAGTGTGAAAATAGATAAATCCTCGGAGCCAGATGGGATTTATCCTAGGAATCTCTGGAAAGCCAGGGAGGAGATTGCCAAGCCTGTGGCTTTGATCTTTATGTCGTCATTGTCTACAGGAATAGTGCCAGAAGACTGGACGATAGCAAATGTGGTTCCCTTGTTCAAGGAGGGGAGTAGAGACAACCCTGATAATTATAGACCAGTGAGCCTTACTTCAGTTGTGGGCAAGGTTTTGGAAAGGATTATAAGAGATAGGATTTATAATCATCTAGAAAGGAATAATTTGATTAGGGATAATCAACATGGTTTTGTGAAGGATAGGTCGTGCCTCACAAACCTTATTGAGGTCTTTGAGAAGGTGACCAAACAGGTGAATGAGGGTAAACGGTTGATGTGGTGTATATGGATTTCAGTAAGGGGTTTGATAAGGTTCCTCACGATAGGCTATTGCAGAAAATACGGAGGCATGGGATTGAGGGGGGTTTAATGGGTTGGATCAGAAATTGGCTAGCTGAAAGAAGAAAGGTGGCGGTGGTTGATGGGAAATATTCATCCTGAAGCTCAGTTACTTGTGGTGTACCACAAGGATCTGTTCTGGGGCCACTGCTGTTTGCCATTTTTATAAGATGAGGGCATAGAAGGATGGGTTAGTAAATTTGCAGATGACACTGAAGTCTGTGGAGTTGTGGACAGTGTGTAAGGATATTGCAGGCTACAAAGGGATATAAATAAGCTGCAGAGCTGGGCTGAGAGGTGGCAAATGGAGTTTAATGAGGAAAAGTGTGAGGTGATTTACTTTGGAAGGAGCAACAGGAATATATAATACTTGGCTAATGGGAACATTCTTGGTAGTGTAGATGAGCAGAGAGATCTCGGTGTCCATGTACACAGATCCTTGAAAGTTGCCACCCAGGTTGATAGGATTGTTAAGGCGACATACTGTATGTTAGCTTTTATTGATAGAGGGATTGAGTTTCAGAGCCATGAAGTCATACTGCAGCTGTACAAAACTCTAGTGCAGCTACATTTGGAGTATTGCTTACAGTTCTGGTCACCGCATTACAAGGAAGGATGTGGAAGTGTTGGAAAGAGTTCAGAAGAGATTTACCAAGCTGTTGCCTAGTTTGGAGAGAAGGTCTTATAAGTAAAGGCTGAGGGACTTGGAGCTGTTTTTGTTCATAGAACGTAGAACATAGAACATAGAAAAATACAGCGCAGTACAGGCCCTTCGGCCCTCGATGTTGCACCGATCCAAGCCCACCTAACCTACACTAGCCCACTATCCTCCATATGCCTATCCAATGCCCGTTTAAATGCCCATAAAGAGGGAGAGTCCACCACTGTTACTGGCAGGGCATTCCATGAACTCACGACTCGCTGAGTAAAGAATCTACCCCTAACATCTGTCCTATACCTACCACCCCTTAATTTAAAGCTATGCCCCCTCGTAATATCTGACTCCATACATGGAAAAAGGTTCTCATGGTCAACCCTATCTAAACCCCTAATCATCTTGTACACCTCTATCAAATCACCCCTAAACCTTCTTTTTTCCAATGAAAACAGCCCCAAGTGCCTCAGCCTTTCCTCATAAGATCTTCCTACCATACCAGGCAACATCCTGGTAAACCTCCTCTGCACCCGTTCCAGTGCCTCCACATCCTTCCTATAGTATGGCGACCAAAACTGCACACAATACTCCAGATGCGGCTGCACCAGAGTCTTATACAACTGCAACATGACCTCAGGACTCCGGAACTCAATTCCTCTACCAATAAAAGCCAGTACGCCATATGCCTTCTTCACAGCACTATTTACCTGGGTGGCAACTTTCAGAAATCTGTGTACATGGACACCAAGATCCCTCTGTTCATCCACACTACCAAGTATCCGACCATTAGCCCAGTACTCCATCTTCTTGTTACTCTTACCAAAATGAATCACTTCACACTTAGCAACATTGAACTCCATTGTTCGAGAGAAGAAGGTTAAGTGGTGACTTAATTGAGGCATATAACATGATCAGAGGATTCGATACAGTGTACTGCGAGAGCCTTTTTCCTCAGATAGTGATTGCTAGCATGGCAGGACATAGCTTTAAACTGAGGGGTCAGATGTCAGAGGTAGGTTCTTTGCTCAGAGTAGTAAGGGTGTAGAATGCCCTGCCTGCAACAGTAGTAGACTCGCCAGCACTATGGCATTTAAGTGGTCATTGGATAAACATATGAATGATAACAGAAGAGTGTAGGTTAGATGGGCTTTAGATTGGTTTCACAGGTCAGCACAACATCGAGGGCTGAAGGGTCTGTACTGCGCTGTAATGTTGTATGTTCTAGTTCTTCTATAACATTGTGACACACATCTTGGGAAGGTGGGACTTGAAACCAGACCTTTGGGCGCCACAAGACCCTTCACGCCTCTGCTACATAAAATTCATCAATCTGTTTTGAAATGTTCAACTGACCTCTCTTCACTCTTATCTCAACAGCTTTTTGGGGAAGTGCATTCCAGACTTTCACAAATGTGTGAAGAAGGGTTACCCAACCTTGCTGAATAGCCTAGCTGGAAATGTTAAGATTACGCCCTGGTTCTGGATTCTCCATCATTCAAACATATTCTCCCTACTGACATGACCACCTCACAATCTTTTGGAGAAAAATAAGCTTAGATGAAATAATAACTGGTCCTAGTAATTTAACTCTTTTTGTTTAATTACACGCTATACTAATAGTAAACTGAATTGCAATAAGACGACAGGGAAATTGTAGCTACTAAAACTTAACTAGGTATCAAACAGGATATTATTCTGTACATTTAACTATCTTGAAAAAGCAGCTAGAAGGAAACTTTTTAACACTTAAGAAATAAATGGGACTTTACACTTGAGGACTGTACAGTTGTTTTTAATACAGATTAACTAAGTAGGCAAATGGTCCGAGGTTAACTGAAGTTCTCTCTTTAGTAACTACTGGCTTGAGTTCATGAACCCTGCAAATTCAGCATTCCAGGAACATCGAAAAGCAGGGGGAGGAAACAACAGCTTCCTGTGAAACCAGACAAGGGGGTTGGGGCATAATTCAACAAGATGAGGTGCCAAGAAGAGTCATTAATAGGGAAAGAAAATGTATTGCCTACTCCTCACCAACTGTCAGGGAACTTTTGTCCAAATTTAACTCAAACAATATTATATGTCAACTGTCAAGGAGGTAGACAGATGTCAAAGATTTAATGAAATAATAAAAGTCAGACAAGCGCTGTCTGTCAGTGCTTCCTACTTACCTGCAACAGGTCACTGAGATCCAATAACATATCTTGAGGATTTAGTCAAGGAACATGTGTCATCATCTTTCTTTACAATCTAGTAACAATACAATGAAGCCAACGTGGACAAAGAGACACCCAGATAAATCAAACACCTTGGTTCCGTCCAATAAAAGCATGACAATCAATGGTCTGAAAAGCCAGGTTTGTTTAACTAGTAAAGACATCGAGCTGAGCTGTTAATATTAGTGAAATATTCACGAGCAATGTTGAGGATTGGAAAGTGACACTCCCATTGAAACACAGAGGTGTCTGCTCACTTTGTACACGGAAACACTCAGCATTTCAGCCCAACTAGGCCATGCCACTATGTATCCAATAACCCAAAGCAAATTTTGCCATCCTCTTCCCAAATCCCTTCATCCCTCAATTTAATCAAAGGCGGAGTGTTTTTACCCGCAACTGCAGCCCAACAACTCTGAAGTTTCATGTAATACATTTTTGACAATCTTGTGTCAATGCATCCCACATCAAATCCTCCTTGACTACTGCATAATCTGTTTGCTTACCTTTTCCCAGACTTTCATGATTTTAAGCATTTCTTTCATGCTGCCCTGCAATATGTTGTTCTAAATTTTTTAAAAATGTCCCAAATTTGTCAGGTTTGCACACTATTTTAAGGGCGACATACATTAAAACAGGTCATATTTTAAAAATAAAGAGAAGGAAAACTTCACAGACAGTTTCTGAATCAGTCCTGCACAGCCCATCACTGTAAACATAACCTCTTGCTGTTTCTGAATGAAAATAGGCTTTTGTTCCCATGGTGTCCTTCACCCAGCATCGACTCCTACACTCCGGACAAATCTACACAGATTGCAGATAAATCAGTTCTATGCTTAACAGGAGTGCTCTGTACTTGCCTTTGTGAGAAACAAGAGCTGCTCTGTGCTGTGTTTACTCTTACATACAGTGGCAAATCACACAGCAAACCAGAAACAGCGTCTCAATTCTATCAGGTTTCTCCCCATCTCTTGCTAAAGATGTCAGCTCATTGCTGGGCTGATGTTATTGACTGTGCAATGCTCCCTAATAAATTGCCAACTAGCCAATGTTCACATATCAAAATCAACAGCGAATGGCACTAGGATATTTGTCCTCAGAAGCATACCTATTCTTGCTGGATATCTACACTGATGTTGTCTTCCAGCAGAAATCATTGGATAAACAATTGGAAATTGGTCTCATTTAGAGGCTATTCTGTCAGCAACATTTTTGAAAATCAGGAACAGAAATATCAAATCTGGCTTTCAACTTGCATGAATAGGGACAGAAGAGAAAACAATTTATGCCAGGTTTTTGCTCCATTTTGCGATTTTAATGGCAGTTCCAGAGGAGGGAAGAGCTACCATGGCTAGATCATAAGACATATGAGAAATAGTAGGACCTTTTGGCCCATCAAGTCTGCTTCAACATTCTATGAGATCCTGGCTGATCTGATAATCTCCAGCTTCACTTTCCTGTCATTTCCTCATAACCCTCGATTTGCTTACTGCTTAAAGATGGGCCAACCTCAGCCTTGGATTTAACCTATATTCAAGAAAGGCTGCAATGACTGGCTAATACTTGGCACCTACAAACTATAAGTGAGCACACTTCAAAAGTACTTCACTGAACATAAAGCACTTTTGTTCATCCTGAGATGGTGCAAGTTACTACACAAATGCAAGTATTTCTTTCATCTATGCTCATGGGGATAACAGGGTGCCTGTGGAAGCAAAGAAAAGCCCTATAAAGAAGTTAATGCTTTCAGGAAGAGAGGGAGTAGGGAGTAAGAGGTAGGGGTTAGAAAATACTTGGCTTTGTGCCACGTTTTTAAAAATGTACAAGTATTATTAATTACTTCTTCCTTGAATGGATGTGAAAGGACCGCAATCCCACTGACAGATTTTCTTCAGTTGTTTTCAGCAGAAACTTCAAAAAAGAAACTAAACACATTAAAAATAAAAGTGGGATAATATAAAAAGACTTTGTCAACTCCCTTGGAAAAAAAATGCCTTTCAGAAGCTTTGCCAACTCAATATCGCTTTGATAGTTCCTAAGGTGCTTTTCATGTCACAGCACAAGAACTGAAGCTTTTAGCTTTCCCCAGAAATCAGACAAATCTTTATTAGACAGAAGAGCATACTTCTCTCATCCCAACGCAATCGAATGGCCACACTTGTGCAGTGGGCTGTAACAGCCAGCACCAGATGGCTCAGCTCACTCAAGGAACTTCTAATAAACAATATATTTAAAGCACAGAAGTTACTGTTCAAAGTGATGCGTCAGTCAATGCTGAAAAATCATCTGCTATGGTTGAGTAGGCAGGCTAATAATTGGTATCTAAATTGCAAGTGGACCCACTCAAAAGGACTTCATTGGCTGCAAAGAACTTGTTTGTCCCGCGGTGGGGGCAAGGTACTTTATAAATGCAAATCTTTCTCAAATACCAAGAAATAAAATAAATGTAACTAATGGAATTTGCATGAATACAGCAAATTATGTTTTTGCAAAATCCCAAAGTTTCTAATCTATAACTTACTTTATTAATTTTGTATGGATACCAGCGATCAGATAGTTCAGAGTAATTGTTTGAGGGATAGGTACTGACTAGTACACTGCGCGTACTGTGTACTGTGGGTAGCAATGTGGGATCTCTGAGGTTTTAAATATCATCTGAAAGACAGTGCCCTCTGTAAGTGCACTGAGAAGGTCAGACTCACAACCTACGGAGTAAGGCTTCTGACTCAGAAGACAATGCTATCAACTGAGTCAAACAAACAAGTGGTGCAGCTGAGTTGTTCTCAGCTTTTGAACACTAGAAAAGCATCGTTGAGCAGAAAAGAAAGATGACAGACATTAGAATACAAGTAAAGCAATGCTGGCAATCTGAAATGAAAACAGAATGCTGGAGAAACTTAGGAGATCTCTAGAAAGAAAAACAGCCAACATTTAGAATAAAAACCAAAAGAACTGCAGACGCTGAAAATCAGAAACAAAAACAGAAACTGCTGGAAAAGCTCAGCAGCTTGGCAGCATCTATGGAGAGAAATCAGAGTTAATATTTAGGGTCCAGTACATTTTCAGTCTGGTATGATTCTCAGACTGGAAGTGATAAAACTGTTTCTCTCTCCACAGATACTGCCAGACCTACTGAGTTTCTCCAGTATTACCTGTACACAAGATTACAGGCTTTGTTTTATATTAATGGCAATACCAATGAAACTGCCAGAGAATACCGGGACAGTGAGCAGATCTGGCTGCTACTTTATTATTTCTTCACTTCTGCCCCATGCCAGCTCTGATTTTATCCTGCAGCTTAATTTAAAATGGATCCTGCTTTGCACAGAACTAACTCCAGTTCCTTATCCCAGCAGGAGAGGGAAATACCTTGGATCAATGAATCTATGATCCTGCTACCATAGTGAAGGGAGCTAGGTTTTACAATGTAAACAGCCAGAACCAAATTAAAACAAGCTTCTGTGGCCAGAGCAACAGAACAGCTTCACCAGCTACATGGCAGAATTTAAATCATGTTTCTCACTGAAACTCTACATTTTTAGCCAGGGATTAGTTAACAAAGTGAACCTAATGGCTTCCATTTGTTCAAGCTCCATCACCACAGCCACCAGGATTCCAAATGATGGTATGCTTCACCAAGATTAAAACAGCCCAGATCTTAATATGTCAAAATCCTCAGGAGAATTCAAAGGAAAGGCTCGGTTGAATTTTGATTCAAGTGGGACGGGGGGGGAAATAAACCAACCACTTAAATCACTGACAACTGATCCACTTCACCCAACTACAGATGGGAAATTAAAGGTGATCATGTCATCTGCTCCATTGCTCTTGACAAACAAAATTCAGCAATTGCATCATGGCTCCATGGAAAAGCACTTTGATCCAAATGAGAAAGTTATATTTTCAAATATAACACCCAAGCACGAGAACCAAATCTCATCAGGAGATGAGTTACTCAGTGCAGGATTCCAAGCCTCTGACTTGCTGTTGTAGCCATAGAATTTGTATGGCAAGTGCATTGAGTTTCTGGTCAATGGTAACCCCCCCAGAATGTAGATAGTGGGGGAATTCAGTGATGGTAATGACACTGAAAATCAAGGGATAACAGACTATCTTGTTGAAGATGGTCAACGGCTGACATTGAGATGATGAAAACATTGTTTGCCACCACTTTTCAGTCCCTAACCTGGACACTGTCGAGTTCTTTGCTGCATTTGGACACGAACTGCTTCAGTACCTGAGGAGTCACGAATGGTACTGAACAATGTGTAATCATCAGCACTGATCCCCACTTCTGAGCTTATGACGGAGGGAAGGTCATCGATGAAGCAGCTGAAGATGTTCAGGCCTGAGAAACCACCCTAAGGAATTTCAGCAGAGATATCCTGGAACTGAGATGATTGGCCTTGAACAACCACAACCTTCCAACGTGTCAGGTCTGACTCAGGGCAGTGGAGAGCATGCCCTGATTCCCATTGACTCCAGTCTTGCTAGGGCTACTTGACATCACACTCATTCAAATACAGTCTTGATCTCAAGGGTAACAACTCTCCTCTCACCTAATCATTATTTAATCCTGCCAAATAACACAATACCACGTCTAAGGTAAGCTGTTCTCTGATTAGTTTCAGAACTTGTTAATCTAAAACATTTTCTCAAATCTTCTAAGGTGTCAATCTGATTTTTCCCACTTTATAACAATGATTAAAATCACTTATGGCTGATGCATTCCATTATCATAAGCGACCATTATTTAATTTTCTATACCTCATCCTACATTGTAGTTACTGTTAAGAGGTCTGTAGATCACCCTTATTAATTACTTCTTCCCCTACTATCCTTGATCTTCACCTAAAGCAATTCCACAGCCCGATATCCTGAATTATTACCTCTAGCTGTTGCACCAATGTCATTCTTAACCAACAGTGCTATGCCTCCACATTGCATAGCTTCCAATTTGTTCTTGAATGTCATAAACCGTTCAATATTCAGGGCTAAACACTAACGGCCCTAAAAATATTTCCTTTTTTCTTGCATGCTCATCAATAAGGAATGGGAATTCTGCTGCTGAATCCGCTGTGTGATGCAAGCAGTAATTTTACAACAATGCTCAAATTAACTGTGTTGTGATTAATTGGATAGATCAATGAAAACATAAACATTCACCCAAGCGTGACTTTTGCTGATCACTGCATTTTTCTCCTTTTTCCACCCCAATTGCAGACGAGCAACTCATATTCAGCTCCAGCTCCCAATGACCCAAGTTTTAAACAGTGTGATCTGCTAATGCAGGAAGGTCCCAGTTATTCTGTTACATTAACTGCTTTCAGCTCAAGCATGCTGAAAGCTGCCTCAGTATTCTAAGGTCAGGAAGGTGAATTTTTAAAAAATATATAAATTTGGCCATTGTCTCACGTGCACTGAGTCTCTTGCTGGAAGCTGTACGAGTATGTCAAGTTCCTGGAAAGTGAACAGGATGAACGAAGAATCGAGTTTGGCTCCAAATACGTCACAAACATTCACATACGGAAAATGGACATCAGTGAGTGGTTATAGATAGAAGCCAGCACGTCTTCTATAAAGGGAGAAAGTAACTGATTAATTCTGGAATTTAAATTTCTTGTGATGTTAACCCTTACTGATCAGGTTTTCTCATTAATTTTATGCAATTATAAGTGTGATTTCTTTTAAGATGAATTCACTTGTGGCAAATGACATCACTGGCTGGATACCTGTCTCTAAACTATAAATTTCAGAAACCTCCAAATGAGGTCACAGCTGTAGAACCCCAGTTTCTTCATGATATACACAAACTCTCAGAGTGGGCTTCATTATTCTCAGTCTTTGTCGGTCATTACATCACAAGAGGTGGCCTTTCAGCCCATCAAGTCCTTGTCAGTTGCACATGATACAATACAATCAGTCCCATTTCTCTGTCCTTTCCACACAGCCACACAATTTTATTTCCCTAAAGCTCCCATCTGATTTATTTTTGAAACTGATGTTTCCGCTTACTCCAGCAAGTTCCAGGTCATTAACACTCGTGGCATTGAAGAACTTCACTCCTGCGTCTTTTGACCAAACTCTTAAACCTCTGTCCCCTAGTTTCTGTCGCATTGTCTTAACGATTGGGAGGACTCAGTATCAGGTTGGGGTATTGATTAATTCTTGTGCTGGTAAGGGAGCAAACTTTTTTGAGTTTTCATGTGGGATGCTAACACATTAAGAGCTGGAAATAGGACAGAATAAATCAGAATCAGGCAACATCAAATTTGAAAGATTACAGGAGGCGAAGGCAGTAAGAGGAGATAATCCTTATTTGTAATCCTAGGAGTGCACAGGAAATGGTGTAACAAGTACCAATTTTATTACAGTAAGGATGGAAAATTAAGAAGACTGAGTAGTTTGGGGTATTTGAAATTTCAGAAGGGAATGCTCGTGAAGAGCCAACTACAGGAAAATTTATATAGAAATGATTGAGCATCTTTCAGATGACACGTTTTTACGTATAAACGATGACTATAACATTTGTGGGCAATTGCTACAAGATTACAATCACATAATCTGTTGAGGATTACTAGCAAAATACAGTAGTGTTTTGATTACGGAGCAGGGAGAGATTTGGGGACAGGACAGAGTCTCTGCAGCAATGTTACATTTCTAACAACATACACACTAACTGAAATCAGAAATTACATGTTGTACAGTCCAATCTGTTCTGAAAGGTCTCAACTAAAGTAAATTTTAATGCACAGTAACTGAAAACTCATTTCTCTATTTATAGCTACTTAAATTCAATTCACTTCATGGAATAGTTTTAACTCTTGAACAACCAAAGTACAGTGTAGCACAGGAACATTCCATCCATCGAGCATCCACGTTAGAACTACTGACTTTCCATTCTGTCCTAGTCTCGCTTAGTCCTGGTCAGATGTTTTGACTGTTGGTTTAAAATAATTTCAAAGGAAGAGAGTGAGCAAAAGCAAGCGAGCGCGAGAAAGAGAGTGACGAGTGCATGAGCGAAAGAGAGTGCGTGTGAGACAGCGCACAAGTGAGACACAGAGCAAGACAGAGAGCGTGAGCATAAAGAGTGTAGAGGCAAGCTCAAGTGGGAGATCAGGAGAGCAAAGAGGGGAAATGAGAGATAGCCTTGACAGATAACCCAAAGAGATTCTACAAGTACATTAAGGGCACAAGATGAACAAGAGAGAGAACAGGTTGCTAAAAGATCAAGGGACCATCTGTGTGTTCAGCCTCAGGAGATGGGAGTTATCACAAATGAATATTTTGCATCAGCTTTGACTGTGGAGAAAGAAATGGAGAGGAGAGAACTTAGAGAAACAAATTCTTTACTCAGCGGGTTGTGAGTTCATGGAATGCCCTGCCAGTAGCAGTGGTGTACTCTCCCTCTTTATGGTCATTTAAGCGGGCATTGGATAAGCATATGGAGGTTATTGGGCTAGTGTAGGTTAGGTAGGGTTCGGTCGGCACAACATCGAGGGCCAAAGGGCCTGTACTGCGCTGTATTTTTCTATGTTCTATGTTCTAAATATTCAGTTCACATTACGGAAGAGAAGTGCTGGAAGCCTTAGAAAACATAAAGGTGGATAAATCTCTGGGACCTGATCAAGTGTATTTGAGGACATTGGGGAAAATTAGGGAAGAAATGTGGGGCCCCTAGCAGAAATATGTCTCATTGATAACCACAGGAGAGGTGCTGGGGGACTCAAGAGTGGCTAATGTGCTTTTATTTAAGAAAGGCTGTAAGGAGAAGCCTGGGAACTATAGACCTGTGAGCCTGACAACACTAAGTTGTTGAAGGTGATTCTGAAAGATAAGAATTACATGCATTTGGAGAGGGAAATCATGTCTCTCAAACTTACTTGACTTTTTTGAGGTAGTACTTTTGGAATATTGCACGCAATTCTTGTCTCCTTTCTAATGAAAGGATTTGTGAATCTTGAAAGGGTTCAGAACAGATTTAAGGGTGTTACTAAGGTTGGAGAATTTGAGCCACAGGGAGAGACTGAATAGCCTGGGGCTGTTTGCCCAGGAGCGTCAGAGGCTGAGGAGTGATTAGATTCGATTCCCTACAATGTGGAAACAGGCCCTTTGGCCCAACAAGTCTACACTGATCTTTCAAAGAGTAACTCACCCAGACCCATTTCCCTCTGACTAATGCACCTAATTCACTTGACCTGCACATCTTCAGACTGTGAAGGGAAACTGGAGCACCCAGAGGAAACCCATGCAGACACAGAAAGTTGCCCGAGGCTGGAATCGAACCCGGGTCCCTGGCACTGTGAGGCAGCAGTGCTAACCACTGAGCCACCCCAAGGGTGGCCTTATAGAGGTTCATAAAATCATGAGGGGCATGGATAAGGTAAATAGACTAGGTCTTTTCTTTGGGGTGGGGGAGTCCAGAACTAGAGGACATAGGTTTAAATTGAGAGGGGAAAATATAAAAGGAACCTAAGGGACAAACTATTAACGCAGAGGGTGGCGAGTGTATGGAATGAGCTGCCACAGGAAATGGTGGAGGCTGGTACAATTACAGTATTTAAAAAGCATCTGGATAGGTATATGAATAGGAATGATTTAGAGGGATATAGGCCAAGTACTGAAAAATGGGGCGAGATTACGTGAGGATATCTGGTCGATATGGACAGGTTGGATCAAAGGATTTGTTTCCATGCTATACATCTCTATGACTAAGTAACTAAAAAGATCGATGAGGGCAGAGTGATCGCAATTGTTTACATGGACTTTAGGAAAACTTTTGGCAAGTTTCCACACAGTAAACTAATTATAGAACATAGACCATTACATACTGTGAAACCAATCTGAAGCCCATCTATCCCACACCATTCCATTTCATCCATATGGGAGGAGAAAGTGAGGTCTGCAGATGCTGGAGATCAGAGCTGAAAATGTGTTGCTGGAAAAGCACAGCAGGTGAGGCAGCATCCAAGGAGCAGGAGATTCGACGTTTTGGGTATAAGCCCTTCTTCAGGAATGAGGAAAGTGTGTTCAGCATGTTAAGATAAAAGGTAGGGAGGAGGGACTTGGGGGAGGGACATTGGAGATGCGATAGGTGGAAGGAGGTCAAGGTGAGGGTGATAGGCCGGAGTGGGGTGAGGGCGGAGAGGACCGCCTTCCTAACCTGCAATCTTCTTCCTGACCTCTCCGCCCCCACCTCCACTCTGGCCTATCACCATCACCTTGACCTCCTTCCACCTATCGCTTCTCCAACGCCCCTCCCCCAAGTCCCTCCTCCCTACCTTTTATCTTAGCCTGCTGGACACACTTTCCTCATTCCTGAAGAAGGGCTTATGCCCAAAACGTCGATTCTCCTGCTCCTTGGATGCTGCCTGACCTGCTGCGCTTTTCCAGCAACACATTTTCAGCATTTCATCCATATGTCTATCCAACAACCATTTAAATGCCCTTAAAGTTGGCGAGTCTATGATTGTTCCGGGCAGTGTGTTCTACACCCCTACTACTCTGGGTAAAGAAATTACCTCTGACATCTGCCTATATCAATCACCCCTCAATTTAAAGCTATATCCCCTCATGCCAGCCATCACCATCCGAGGAAAAAGGCTCTCCCTGTCCACCCTATCTAACCCTCGGATTATCTTATATGTCTCAACTAAGTCTCCTCTCAACCTTCTTCTCTCTAACGAAAACAGCCTCAAGTCCCTCAGCCTTTATTCATAAGACCTTCCCTCTATACCAGGCAACATTCTGGTAAATCTCCTCTGAACTCTTTTCAAAGCTTTCATATCCTTCCTATAATGCGGTGACCAGGAATGTACATAATATATCAAATGTGGTTGCACCACAGTTACGTAAAGCTACAACATAACCTCATAGTTCCAAAACTCAATCCCTCTACCAATAAAAGCTAACATACCATATGGCTTCTTAACCATCTTTTCAATCTGGGTGGCAACTTTCAAGGACCTATGCACATAGACACCGAGATCTCTCTGATCATCCACACTACCAAGAATCTTACCATTAGCCCAGTAGTCTGCATTCCTGTTACTCCATCTAAAGTGAATCACCTCACACTTTTCCACATTAAACCCCATTTGCCACCTCTCAGCCCAGCTCTGCAGCTAATCTATGTCCCTCTGTAACCTACAACATCCTTCGTCACTCCCCACAATTTGTGTCATCCACAAATTTACTAACCTATCCTTCTATTCTCTCATCCAGATCATTTATTAAATAAAATGACAAACAGCAGTGGACCCAAAACAGATCCTTGCAGTACCCCATTAGTAACTAAACTCCAGGATGAATATTTCCCATCAACCACCACCCTCTGCCTTCTTTCAGCTAGCCAATTTCTGATCCCAATACAAATTAGTAAAGTTAGATCACATGGCATTCAGGGTGAGCTTGCCAGTTGGATACAAGATTAGTTTGACAGTAGGAGATAGAGGGTGCTAGCGAAGGGTTGTTTTTTGGACGGGGGGCCTGAAACCAGTAGTGTTCTACAGGGATCTGTCTGGAGTCCACTTTTATTTGCCATTTATATAAATAATCTGGATGGGAATATAGGAGGCATGGTTAGTAAGTTTGTAGATAACACCAAAATTGGTGGTTTCGTGAACAGCAAACACAATTATCTAAGATTACAAAGAGATCTTGATCAACTGGGTCAATGAGCTGAGGAAATTAGATGGAGTTCAGATTAGATTACTTACAGTGCGGAAACAGGCCCTTCGGCCCAACACCGACCCTCCAAAGAGCAACCCACCCATACGCATTCCCCTTCATTTACCCCTTCACCTAACGCTACTGGCAATTTCCCATGGCCAATTCACCTGTGGGAGGAAACCAGAACACCCAGAGGAAAACCACGCAGACATGGGGAGAATATGCAAACTCCACACAGACAGGTGCCTGAGGTGGGAATTGAACCCAGGTCTTTGGCACTGAGAGGCAGCAGTGCTAACCACTGCGCCACCATGCCACCCACTATTTACTCAGGATAAACGTGAGGTATTGCATTTTGGCAAAACAAGCAAGGGCAGGATTTATACAGTTAGTTTTTGGGTCCTGGGTAGGATTGTGGAACAGAGAGACCCAGGGGTTCAGGTATGTAATTCTTTGAAATGTGCATCACAGGTAGACATGATCGTTAAGGCGCCATTTAGCAGGGTTGCCTTCATTGCTCAGACCTTTGAGTCTAGGAATTGGGATGTTATGTTTATGTTGTTCAGGGTGTTGGTGAGGCCTCTTCTGGAGTACTGTGCCCAGTTCTGGTCTCCCTGTTGTCGGAAGGATATTAAGTTGGAGGGGATCAGAAGAGATTCAGCAGGATGTTGCCAGGAGTGAGGGCTTGTGTTGTAGGGAGAAGTTGGTATTTTGTCACTGGAGGTTCCATAAGACAGAAGCAGAAATTAGACCATTCAGTCCATAGTGTTTGCTCCGCCATTCAATCATGGTTGAAAGGTTTCTTAACCCCATTCTGCCACTTTCTGCCCATAACCCTTGATCTCCTTGACAATCCCCTATCTACCTCAGTCTTAAATATATTCAATGACCTGGCCTCCAAAGCCTTCTGTGGCTGTGAACTTCATTGATTCCCGACTGTTTCTCTGTTCTAAAGGGTTTTCTCTTTACTCTAAGGCTGTGCCCTCTAGGTCCTCATCTCTCCTACCAATGGAAACATTTTCCCCACATTTACTCTGTCCAGGACATTCAGTATTCTATATGTTTCAATTAATTTCCCCATATCTTTCTAAACTCCAGAGTCCTCAAACATTCCTCATATGTTAAGCTTTTCATTCCTGAGACCATTCTAGTGAACCTCCTCTGAACATGCTACAAGGCCAGTACATACTTCCTGAGATATGGGAGGAACTTTATAGAGGCTTATAAAATCATGAGGGTTATAAATCAGGTTGATGGCAGGTGACTTTTCCCACGTTCAGAGGATGTCAAGACTAGGGAGCATATTTTTAAAGGTGAGAGAAAAGAGATTAATGACATAGAGGCATTTTATTTATATATAACAGTGTGGTTCATGCATGGATTGAACTTCCAGTTCTTATGAAGGATTAAGCCCGAAATGTCGACTTCTCTTGCTTCTCAGATGCTGCCTGACCTGCTGTGCTTTTCCAGCGCCACACTTGATCAACTCTGAACTTCCAGAGAAAGTCATGGATGCAGGTACCAGTTACAACGTTTAAAAGACATTGTATAAGAAATACTTGGAAGGATTTGGGCCAAATGCAGTAGGTGGGACTAGTTTAGTTTGAGAACATTGTCAGCCAGGACTGGTTGGACCAAAGGGACTAATTCCATGCTGTATGACTATGATTCTAGACTCTATAAGTATGTTAAGGGCAAAAGAGTAAGTAGGAACAGAATAGGGCACCTTAAAGATCAGTATGGCCATCATTATGGCTACAGGAGATGGGCGAGAAACTAAACAAAAATTTTGCATTAGCATTTACTATGGAGAAGGATTTGGGTGCGAGGGAACTTGGGAAATAAGTATAGATGTTGTGAAAAGAGTTCATACGGTGAAAACAAGGTGGTGGAGATCTTAAAGTGCATAATGGTAGATATATAAATGGGATACATCATAGAATCCCGACAGTGCGGAAACAGGCCATTTGGTCCAACAAGTCCATTCTGACCCTCCGAAGAGTAACTCACCCAGACTCATTTCCCTACACTATTACTCTACATTTACCCCGACTAATGCGCCTAACCTATACATCTTTGGATTGTGGGAGGAAACCAGAGCACCCGGAGAAAATCCATGCAGACATGGGGAGAATATGCAAACTCCACACAGAGAATTGCCCAAGGCTGGAATCAAACCCAGGTCCCTGACACTGTGAGCAACAGTGCTAACCACTGAGCCACCGTGCTGCCCGTGATGAGATGTTGTCCAGAACTTTATAAGAAGCTTGGAAAGAGATTGCTGGGCCTCTTTCTGCGGTATTTGTATCATTGATAGACACAGGTGAAGTGCCAGAAGACTGAAGGTTGGCTATTGTGGTGTCAATATTTCAGAATTTGGGGCGGCACGGTGGCTCAGTGGTTAGCACTGCTGCCTCACAGCGCCAGAGACCTGGGTTCAATCCCCAACTCAGGCGACTGACTGTGTGGAGTTTGCACATTCTCCCAGTGTCTGCGTGGGTTTCCTCCGGGTGCTCTGGTTTCCTCCCACAGTCCAAAGAAGTGTAGGTTAGGTGAATTGGCTATGCTAAATTGCCCGTAGTGTTAGGTAAAGGGGTAAATGTAGGGGAATGGATGGGTTGCGCTTCGGCGGGTCGGTGTGGACTTGTTGGGCCGAAGGGCCTGTTTCCACACTGTAAGTAATCTAATCTAATCTAAAAAGGTGGTAAGAAAAGCTATGGATTGGTGAACTATATGTCTGTGATGGGTAAATTGCTGGAGAGGATTCTGAAGAACAGGATTTACAGCATTTGGAAAGACAAGGACGGATTAGGGATGACATTATGCGTGCAAAATTGTGTCTCTCTAACTTGACTGAGTTTTTTTTTAAAAGATGTGACAAAGAAGACTGAAACAGGCAGAGTTGTGAAAATTATCTATATGGACCAGCAAAGCATTCGACAAGGTTTCACATTGTAGACTAGTTAGCAAGGTCAGATCACGTGGGATCCAGAGGGCCCTAGCCAACTGGTTCAAAGGTAGGAGACAGAGGGGGATAGTGGAGGGTTGTGGTTCAGACAGGAGGCCTGTGACCAGCATTTTCCACTAGGACTAGTGCTGGGTCCACTACTTTTTGCCATTTCTATAAATGATTTGGATGCGAATATCAGAGGCACAGTTAGTAAGATTGCAGATGATACCAAAATACGAAAAAGGTTATCGCAGAGTACAACGGGATCTTGATCAGATGGGCCAATGGGCCAAGGAGTGGCAGATGGAGTTTAATTTAGATAAATGTGAGGTGCTGCATTTTGATAAGGCAAATCAGGGCTGGACTTATACACTTAATGGTAAGATCCTGGGGAATATTACCGAACAAAGAGATCTTGGAGTACAGGTGCATACTGCCTTGAAAGTGGAGTTGCAGGTAGGCAGGGTGGTAAGGAAGGCATTTGGCATGTTTGTCTTCATTGGTCATAACAAAGAGTACGGTATAGGAGTTGGGATCTCATGTTGCAGCTATACAGGACATTGATGAGGGCACTTTTGGAATAGTGCATACAATTCTGGATGTTGTTAAAATTGAAAGGGCGCAGAAAAGATTTACAAGATGTTGCCAGGATTGGAAGGTCAAGGTATTGGGAGAGGCTGAATAGATTGGTCCATTTTCCCAAAGGGGTATTGGGAGGCTGAGATTTATAAAATTATGAAGGGTATGGATGGAGGGAATAGTCAAGGTATATTTTCCTATGACAGGGAAATACAAAACTAGAGGAGATAGGTGAGAGAGGAAAGAGTTTAAAAGGACCTGGGAGGTAACGTTTTCATGCAGAAAGTGGTGCATGTATGATGCCAGAGGATTTGGCTGGAGGCTGGTATAACTACAACATTTCAAGGGCATCTGAATGGAGACATGTATAGGAAGGATTTAGAGGGAAATTGGCCAAATGCTTGGAAATGGGATTAGGTCAGATTGAGAAGTCTAGTCGGCGCAGATGTGTTAGACCGAATGGTCAGTTTCCATGTTGAATAATTCCATAACAGTGAGAGAAAGACACAAGAGGGTGGCAAAGAGAATTAGGAGAAAGTGTATGGCAGGATGGCACATCTTGAAAATTAAGGCAAAGATCAACAAGTTATTGCAAAGATAATATGGTGGCATCTGTGACATAATGTAAGCTGATCTGGATGAGCGGTAACAAGTAAAAAAGGAGCAAGATCATCAGCTAAGAGAGAATTATGAATGTCCAGCCATGAGCTAACAGATTAGGTTTAAGATGATGAGGGAACAGCTGAGGACAGAAACAAGGAATCATGGGAGGTGACGGTCAGCAGTTTTTGACTTTAACCAGACATGACTGACGTACTCAAACTTGAAATTCAGCATCTGCCTACATTTGCCAGCAATGGATTAATGTCAGGTGGCAGCCAGGGAGACAGAGTCTAAGTCAAAGGCAAGTTGGTGCTGATCAGAGCTGTGGAGATGGCTTTAGTCCAACTAACATTAAGGCATAAAAGTCCACTCCCTCAATTTAAGACAGGAAGTGGGAAAAGCAGACTTTGGAGTAATATAGCAGTGTGCATAAGCAGAAACCTCATTCTTATAGTCACAGAGATGTACAGCATGGAATAGAGCTTTCGGTTCAACACATCCATGCCAACCAGATATCCTCAATTAATCTAGTCCCATTTGATACCATTTGTCCCATATCCCTCCAAACCCTTCCTATTCATCTACCCCTATAGATGCCTTTTAAATGTTGTTATTGTATTAGCCTTCACCACTTCCTCTGGCAGCTCATTCTGTACATGCACCACCCTCTGCATGAAAAAGTTGTCCCTTAGGTCCCTTTTATATTTTTTCCCTCTCACCCTAAACCTATGTCCTTTAGTTCTGGACTCCCCCACTCCTATCCATGCTCCTCATGATTTTACAAACATCTATAAGGTCATCCCTCAGCCTCCGACGCTCCAGGGAAAACAGCCCCAGCCTCTTCAGCCTCTCCCTATAGCTCAAACCCTCCAACCCTGGCAACATCATTGTAATTCTTTTCTGAACCCTTTCAAGTTTCACAACATCCTTCCGATAGGAGGGAGACCAGAAATGCACACAGTATTCCACCAAAGGTGTACTAACTAATGTCCTGTACAGCCGCAACATGACCTCCCAACTCCTGTACTCAATACTCTGACCAATAAAGGAAAGCATACCAAACACCTTCTTCACTATCCTATCTACCTGCGACTCCACTTTCAAGGAACTATGAACCTGTACTCCAAGGTCTCTGTTCAGCAACACTTCCCAGGACCTTACCATTAAGTGTATACGTCCTACCCTGATATGCCTTTTCAAAATGCAGCACTCACATTTATCTAAATTAAATTCCAACTGCCACTCCTCAGGCCACTGGCCCACCTTCTGGATGAGGATTCCAGAATCATTATAAATATTGACATGGAGGGGCTTCGTGGAAATCAGTGATAACTCTGAGGGATTTACATATTAATCAATCAAAACCTGCAACCAATTCTCAGTGATTAAAAACTTAACAGCAAACTAGGTTTGTTCAATACATCACATCAGTTGTATGATACTTTCATCTTTTACTATAAATTCTGTGTCCTATGAATCTGCCCCAATAGCCACCTGACAAAGCAGCAGTGCTCTAAAAGCTTGTATTTTCAAATAAACCTGTTGGACTATAACCTGGTGTTGTGTGATTTTTAACCATAAGTGATAAGGAAGAACAAACCCCTAGAATTGACACAGTACAACTAAAGGCATCAAAATGAACTTCCAAATGGAAGATTGAGGATTATGTTAGCTACAACTTCCTAACTCAATCACTTTACTGAACAAATAGATAAGAGGAGAATGACATAATATTCTGCATTTGAAACAAGTGAGGATACGACGATTGATCACTTGAATTGCATGTCTTATTCTTTCTTTCATATTTCATGTGAACAAAGCTCCAGCCTCTAACAGTGAGTGATCACAAGAGCTCTGCCTGAGTGGATAGCGAAAACCATGCAGCATGGAAACATTGCATGTAAAGCTGTTACTCTAACAACATTGCTCTGGACAGTGATGTTTACCCAGAGTTGACCTTATTCCTTTAAAAAGCAATCAGAAAGAACTAGCACTTTTATAACATGTGATATTAATGTCAATTGAAATGCTACTTTTAGGTATAATGACTACTAGAGGCAGCTCTCAGGCTGTGAATGGGTTCCATTCTGGAGTTGGTTCGTAAGTCGGAACACCGTACAGGACAATATAAAGCAGCTGTTTCGTAAGAATAGAAAACGTACATCTGTTGGATCTTAAAAATTACACCCGTGTAATGGGACTGCATTCATAACAATGAACATTTGTAAATTCGATGTTCATATATGTACTGCAGTTCTTACTTCATATGCAGCAAGCTCTCAGTATGAGTAGTGAGCGACACCAAGCAATTTACTTCTGGTGATAGATAAAAAAGCACCACTGAACAGAGGCTGTCAAAATGGTCCTACTTTTCCTCTAACAGTGCGATGTGATCTTTAAAATCCACCAAACCCAGTCTGGAGGTCTGCTGGCGATATCTGCTGCAGTATGACAATACAACATTCCCTTTGGATGGGCTTCTGGTGTAAGAAGGAACAGACAGATCAGCTCAGCTAAATCACCAACTTGGCTCCCAGTGAGAAGATGAGTGGAAAATGGGTTTCATAGGTTTGGTCCTTAAAAGAGTCTCACCCTGAATTAGGAAGGCAGGCAAGAGAGGGAACTCAAAAGTAGCAAGGGTTTGCAATGCCTGGTCACGATGCAATGAAAATATTGCTGGCATGTCAGTCCTGGTTCAATGCTCTCTCTCACCTCTGCTTTAGAAGATCTGATTTTCACAGCAAAAACTAGAGGTCAAAATCTTGGGTAATACTGCAGTACCATGTTTGAGGGATTGCTGCACTGTTGGAAATGCCATTGTTCCAATGTGATGTCAATCAAAGGCCTGAAGCACTCTCAGGTGGCTGAACGAGATTTACCGCAGCTAACATTTATCCCTCAACTAATATTGACAAGAAACAAATTTATGAAGGGAAAATGCTACAAATGCTCAACAGGTCAGGCAGGACCTATAGATGATGTGGAAGAGCTGGAAGTGGACTGGGGTGGACAAAGTTAAAAATCAGAGCTGAAAGATGTGTTGCTGGAAAAGTGCAGCAGGTCAGGCAGCATCCAAGGAGCAGGAGAATCGACGTTTTGGGCATAAGCCCTTCTTCAGCTCTGATCTCCAGCATCTGCAGTTCTCAATTCCTCAAAGTTAAAAATCAAATGACACCAGGTTATAGTCCTGCAGGTTTATTTGGAAGCACTAGCTTTCAGAGCGCTGCTCCTTCATCAGGTAGCTGTGGAGCAGGATCATAAGACACAGAATTTGTAGCAAAAGATTACAGTGTCACGCAACTGAAATAATATATTGAACAAATCTAGGTTTGTATGTGTGCGTGTGTGTGTGCTGAATCACCACCTTGACAGTGAGAATTAGCTGCAGGCAGATGATGCAGTTTAGAATCTGCTGCCATGACAGCCTCGCTCCTTCAAGACACATGATCAGAATATAGAATTTTTTTTTTAAAATCCAAAGCACAGGGTATTTGTTGCCAAGATTCTTGACATTTGAATTTCAGTTTACAATGCTACCCTGCTGGGTAATGATTTCACAGGCACTCTGAGTTACATCACCTAAGTGAATGAATTGAAACAACTTTGGTGAATTTTATACCATGAATGCATCACAGCCACATCCACTATCCTAGCCACCCAACAAGGCTATTGGCACAGATGGAATCCCCAAAGTCATACAAGACTGCAATAGAGAAGCAACCTAGACTTGCATATGACCATTCTCTCTCTCTCTCTCTCTCTCTCTCTCTGGAAGAAGGACAGCAGGCCAGGAGAACTCTGCGATACTGCAAATGAGACCTCATTCAAAGATGAAGTTAAGACCAATCGCAGTATCTACAGAAGGATCTCCCATCCTCAGCCACAAAGGTGGTCATTGTAAAAATCCTCAACTGTCTTCTCCCAGTGGCTGGACAGTATCTACCAGAGGCACACTGCATATTCCATGAGCTACATGCAAGACAAGTTCAAAAGAAGTGATGGAACGATGGAACAAAGGAACAGGAGTAGGCTATTCAGCTCCTTGAGTCTGTTCCACCATTCAATGAAATCTTGGCTGATCTGTGACCTAACACCATATACCTGCCCTAAGCCCATATCTCTGAATAGGTAAAAACTGATGAAGGGCTTTTGCCCAAAATGTCGATTTTGCTGCTCGTTGGATGCTGCCTGAACTGCTGTGCTCTTCCAGCACCACTGATCCAGAACCATATCTCTGAATACCTTTCGTTAACAAAACTTCATCCTTCTCAGATTTAAAACAAACAATTAATCTAGTATCAACTGTAGTTTGTGTGGTAGTGCTTCATAACATCTCGCGTGAACAGTCTGGCCCTCATTCTCAGACTATGCCCTTTGTTTTAGAAGCTCCAACCACTGGAAATAGTTTCCCTTTATGTGCAGTGCCTTTTCCTGTTAATATCTTGAAGACTTCAATCAGATCATCCCTTAACCTTCAAAATTCTCAAGAAAACAGGACTAATTTGTATAATCTCTCCTCATATCTTAACCGCTGAAGTCCAGGTATCATTCTTGCAAACCAATGCTGTACTCCTTCCAAGCCGATCTATCCTTCTCACAGCGTGGTGCCCAGATTTACTCTCGGTCTCCCAAGTGGAGTCTAACCAGGGTTTTGTATAACTGCAGCACGGTCTCTGCATCCTATACTCCAGACCTCTGGACACCAACAGCTACCTCTTAACATGATCTTACAACTGAGAAGGATTACGGAGCACTGTCTTCAAATTTGATTGGCCATAAAAATTCCTCCCCCAAATGACAGTCTGCCAGCTGTGATTCTCACCAACAGAGCCAGCACAGACACACTACTGTGCAGCGTGGGGTGATGAAAGACTTTGTCACTGTACCAATACTCTTCTCTATCATCCTCACTGTAACCCTAGCGCCATACAGCCTTCTGCTGGAGTAAAGCTTCTCTGCTGGATAAGCAGGAAATGGTTCAATCAACATTACATCCAATCCAGAACAGCCACCTATCCAACCTCTTGTTCAGCCGCAGGATGCAGACAATTCCTGTATATGCATATGCTCAGAGACAGAGTTCCACCCCATCATGCAGCCAATGAAGGAATGGGCTTTAGGCTAAACATTCAGAAGACAGAAGTTCTCTCCGAACTGCTCTCACTACACAACACTGCTTTCACCCAACTATCAGGATCCACAGCAAGCCATTGGACAACATGGATCTATTCCCTTATTTAGGGAGTACCCTCTCAGAGGGCAGATATCCATGGAAAAATTCAATATTATCTTCCAGTGGCCAGTGTTACCCTTGACCATCAAGGATATAAAGCGCTTGATGACCAAGAGCTGAAACCTAGCACAATGCTTATGGTGCACAGGGCCACAGTGTTACCTGCCCTCCTGTGTGAAACACACAGACAATATACAGCAGACAACACAAATCCATTGGGAAATATCAGCAGCGACACTTCCACAAAATCCTGCAAATCCAATGGCAGGGTAGGCACAGCAAAATCAGGGCCCTCTCATTCCTAGTACTGACGCACTGGTAACAGCCAATCAGCTGAGTCAGGTGAGTCACACCCTCCACAGACCTAAAGAAAGACTTCTCAAAGAAGCTTCGTCATAGGAAGCAGTTACCAGGAGGGCAGAGAAAACACTTCAACGAGGTCTTCAAAGCTTTAGAAGAAATGAAATATTCCCTTCTCTAACCCAAGGCTGTGTAGAATGGAGAAATATTCACAAAGGTGCCAATAATTTTGAGTGCTTGCCCAGATGGAGGACAAGTGCAAACAGTGGGAAGGAAGCTATAAGCATCTGAAAACCCAAACCTCTCATCCATCTGCTTCAGCAGAAGTTGAACTGTTTAGTCAGTTTAGGACTGACAACTCCAGATTGGTTGAAAGTCTGAAAGTTGAAGGGCTGCCAAGAAAAGGGCGAGAACAGCCATCCAACATTTTCGTGTGTATTTTCATTGAACAGTGATTACAACACTAGCTCTGGTTAAACTTAACCCTCCCTAACTAATAGGCTAAATGTAACTATTCCACACTTGTGTGTCAGTAGGTAGAACAGTCTACTCAGTGTTCACAATCAAACACTTCTATTATGCATTACCAGCCAAAAAACAAAGATCTGGATTTTAAAAAAGATGGGGTATGGAGACAGAGGCATGAGAAAGAAAAGAATAATGTATTTTTAAAAATTCATTCACAAGATGTGGGCATCACTGACTGGGTCAGCGTTTATTGCCTATCCATAATTGCCCTGAGGTAGTAGTGTGTGAGCTGCCTTCTTGAACCGTTAGAACCCACACGGGGAATATTTTTCATGGTGCTGTTAAGGAGGGAGTTGCAGGATTTCCCAGTAATACTGAGGGAATATTAACATAGTTCCAAGTCAGGATTACATATGCAGGTGATGGTAATTCCTACTGATTTTGACCTTTGTGGTGGTAGAGAGAACATTTGTTTTTCAGAATCTCCTTTTCTCAAAGCACTTCCAATATTCATATGCTGTCAGATATATGAAAACAACCCACTAGCAACACTGCACATCGAGATGCCTCGAAAGAACAGAGAATATGAACAGTGAACATTTGTTTGTTCCCTCATAGTGGGATAGAGGGGGCAGGCATATCGAGAATCGTGCACCTTGTAGTTAATTGTTTATGTACTTGCCAATGTGTTCTAGGTTCCGACCTGATTCAGATGGCATCCTAGTATTATTGCTAAATTATTCATCCAGAAGATTTACAAGGATGCTGAAGGATTGGAAGGTTTGAGCTACAGGGATAAGCTGGATAGGTTGCACCTTTTCTTCCAGGACCATCAGAAGTTGAGGAATGACCTTACAGATCTTCACAAAATAATGAGCAGCATGAGTAGGGTGAATATCCAAGGTGGGGGAATCTGAAACGAGAGGGCATAGGTTTAAGGTTTGAGGGGAAAGATTTAAAAAGGACCTGAGGGGCAATCTTTTCATGCAGAGGGCAGTGTGTATTTGGAATGAGCTGCCAGAGGAAGTGGAGGAGGCTGGTACAATTACAACATTTAAAAGGCATCTAGATGGGTACATGAAATAGGAGGGGTTTGGAGGGATAGGGGCAACTGCTGACAAATGGGACTAAATTAATTTTGGACGGACGAGTTGGGCCAAAGGGTCTGTTTCTGCACTGCACATCTCTATGACTCTAAACCTAGGTAATGTTCTGCAGAAAATAAAACAAAAGCACTGCAGATGCAGTAAATCAGAAACAGGACCAAAACTTGCTGGAAAAGCTCAGCAGGTCTGGCTGAGAAAAATCAGAGTTAGTGTTTTGGGTTCAATGACCCTTCCTCGATGTTTGGCAGGTCTGGATTCAAATCCGCTACAGCAGACAGTGGGAAACTGAATTCAAGAAAAACCTTGAATAAAAACTAACTTAAGAGGAACCATGTAACCAGTGTGGATTATTCTAAAAACCCATCTGGTTAACTGATGTCCTTTAAAAAAGGAAATCTAATCTCCTTACCTGGTCTGGCCTACATGTGACTCCAGGCTCTCAACAATGTGGTTGACTCTTACAATGCCCTGTGATTAATTAGGAATGGGCAACAAATACTGGCCTAGCCAGCGACACCCACATCCCATGAACGGATAAAATAATAAGAATAGTGCTAATTACTGCTACCAAAGATAAAATAACACAGTACAGTATGACCTCGATCATCCGAACATCAATTATCTGAATTTCAAATGATCTGAATTTCAGATTATCTGAAAAAGATTTCAAGGTCTCGATGCTTGGGTAAACTGATTATCTAAACATTCAATCATCTGAACAAAATACTCCCCGCCCGTGTCGTTTAGCTAATTGAGGTTGTCCTGTGTTAGTTGTTGATTTACTGCTGTCGCATGTACCAAGATACACACACTTGGTATGGTGCCATTCAGAGTGTATCAGAGTAGTAGAAGAGAGTACAGAATACAGGGTTACAGCTGCGGAGAAGGTGGGGAGCGAGGGTGTGAGCGACAAGAGGACAGAAGAGAGTATTACTGGGGTTGGAGGGGTCTTGTGAAATATATACTTACACAGTCATTGAGGACTGAATACAGAAATTACTTTCTTTCTAAATTACATTTAATGTAGTGAAATCTCTCAAGAAAGTTTACAAGAGTACCAAGAAAAAATTAATCAGGAGCAAAAGCAGAAATTGCTGGAAAAGCTCAGCAGGTTTGGCAGCATCTGTGAAGAAAAATCAGTATTAAAGTTTTGGGTCCGGTGACCCTTCCTCAGAACTGATGGCAGCTAGAAAAAGGTCAGTTTACATGCAGAAGATGGGGTTGATGGAGGGGGTAAGGAGTAACCAATAAGTGGAAATAGAGCCCAAAGAGAGAGAAGAGTAAGGCATTCAACAAGATTCCCCACGGGAGACTGATTAGCAAGGTTAGATCTCATGGAATACAGGGAGAACTAACCATTTAGATACAGAACTGGCTCAAAGGTAGAAAAGAGAGAATGGTGATGGAGGATTGTGTTTCAGACTGGAGGCCTATAACCAGTGGAGTGCCACAAGGATCGGTGCTGGGCCCTCTACTTTTTGTCATTTACATAAACTATTTGGGTGCGAGCATAAGAGGTACAGTTAGTCAGCTTGCAGATGACACCAAAATTGGAGGTGTAGTGGACAGCAAAGAGGGTTACCTCAGATTACAACAGGATCTGGACCAGATGGGCCAATGGGCTGAGATGTGGCAGATGGAGTTTAATTCAGATAAATGCGAGGTGCTGCATTTTGGAAAAGCAAATCTTAGCAGGACTTATACACTTAATGGTAAGGTCCGAGGGAGTGTTGCTGAACAAAGAGACCTTGGAGTGCAGGTTCATAGCTCCTAAAAAATGGAGTCGCAGGTAGATAGGATACTGAAGGAGGCATTTGGTATGCTTTCCTTTATTGACCAGGGTATTGAGTACAGGAGTTGGGAGGTCATGTTGCGGCTGTACAGTACATTGGTTAGGCCACTATTGGAATAATGCGTGCAATTCTGGTCTCCTTCCTATCGGAAAGATGTTGTGAAACTTGAAAGGGTTCAGAAAAGATTTACAAGGATATTGCCAGGGTTGGAGGATCTGAGCTATAGGGAGAGGCTGAACAGGCTGGGGCTGTTTTCCCTGAAGTGTCGGAGGCTGAGGAATGACCTTATAGAGGTTTACAAAATTATGAGGGGCATGGATAGGATAAATAGGCAAAGTCTTTTCCCTGGGGTCAGGGAGTCCAGAACTAGAGGGCATAGGTTTAGGGTGAAGAGGGGAAAGATATAAAAGAGACCTTAGGGGCAACCATTTCATGCAGGGGGTGGTATGTGTAAGGAATGAGCTACCAGAGGATGTGTAAGTAAAAAATGAGGTCTGCAGATGCTGGAGATCACAGCTGCAAATGTGTTGCTGGTCAAAGCACAGCAGGTTAGGCAGCATCTCAGGAATAGAGAATTCGACGTTTCGAGCATAAGCCCTTCCTGATGAAGGGCTTATGCTCGAAACGTCGAATTCTCTATTCCTGAGATGCTGCCTAACCTGCTGTGCTTTGACCAGCAACACATTACCAGAGGATGTGGTGGAGGCTGGTACAATTGCAACATTTAAGAGGCATTTGGAAGGGTTTGGAGGGATATGAGCCGGGTGCTGGCAGGTGGGACTAGATTGATTTGATATCTGGTCGGCATGGACAGGTTGGACCGAAGGGTCTGTTTCATGCTGTACATCTCTATGACTCTAAGAGCAGTTGGACAGACAAAGGAGTGGATAACGATCTGGCTGGGAGAGTGAATAGCTGTTAATGAAGACTGTCAGTGGCTGACAATAGATCGTGTGCAATGGCAGGCTATGTGATAATGAGCTGCAAATGTGTTGCTGGTCAAAGCACAGCAGGCCAGGCAGCATCTCAGGAATAGGGAATTCAACGTTTCGAGCATAAGCCCTTCATCAGGAATGAGAGAGAGTAAAAAATGAGGTCTGCAGATGCTGGAGATCACAGCTGCAAATGTGTTGCTGGTCAAAGCACAGCAGGTTAGGCAGCATCTCAGGAATAGAGAATTCGACGTTTCGAGCATAAGCCCTTCATCAGGAATAAGAGAGAGAGAGCCAAGCCGGCTGAGATAAAAGGTAGGGAGGAGTCCCTCCTCCCTACCTTTTATCTCAGCCGGCTTGGCTCTCTCTCTCTTATTCCTGATGAAGGGCTTATGCTCGAAACGTCGAATTCTCTATTCCTGAGATGCTGCCTAACATGAGAGAGAGTAGCCAAGCAGGCTAAGAAAAAAGGTAGGGAGGAGGGACTTGGGGGAGGGGCGATAGAGGTGGGATAGGTGGAAGGAGGTCAAGGTGAGGGTGATAGGCCGGAGTGGGGTGGGGGCGGAGAGGTCAGGAAGAGGATTGCAGGTTAGGAGGGAGGGAACCGACTGAGACAAGGTGGGGGGAGGGGAAATCCCACCTCCATCGCCCCTCCCCCAAGTCCCTCCTCCCTACCTTTTATCTTAGCCTGCTTGGCTACTCTCTCTCATTCCTGATGAAGGGCTTATGCTCGAAACGTCGAATTCCCTATTCCTGAGAGCACCCCCTATGTGATAATGAGAGCTAGTGTGTGGAGTAGGGGGCTAGGACATTGGGTGTTCAGACCCTAAAATTATTGAACTTGATATGAGTGTGGAGGGCTGCAGGGTCCCCAAGTGGAAAATGAAGTGTTGTTCTTCCAGCTTGTGCAAGGCTTTATAGGAACACTACAACAAACTTCAGGCAGAGATGTTGGCCAGGGAACAGGGTGGGGTGTCGAAGTGGCAGGCAATTGAAAGCTCTGGGTCTTTTTTGTGGGCAGACCGTAGATGTTCTGCAAAACAGTCACCTAGTCTATGCTTCACTTCCCCAACTTAGAGAAGCCACATTTAGAGCAATGAATGCAGTGGACTAGACAATAGGTGCAGGAGAAGGCCATTCTGCCCTTTGAGCCAGCACCACCATTCATTATGATCATGGCTGATCATCCTCAATCAGTATCCTGTTCCTGCCTTATCCCCATAACCTTTGATTCCACTATCCTTAAGAGCTCTATCCAACTCTTTCCTGAAAGTATCCAGAGACTGGGCCTCCACTGCCCTCTAGAGCAGAACATTCCATACACCCACCACTCTCTGGGTGAAGAAGTTTCTCCTCAACTCTGTTCTAAGTGGCCTACCCCTTATTTTTAAACTGTGTCCTCTGGTTCGGGACTCACCCATCAGCAGAAACATGTTTCCTGCCTGCACAGTGTCCAATCACTAGGTTGTGGAAATTGCTATTTCACCTGGAAGTATGTTCAGGCCTTTGGCTACTGGAGAGGGAGGTGGTAAACAGATAGGTGGCACACCTTCAGCAGTTGCAAGGAAATGTGCAGTGGAGTGGGGTGGAGGAGATTGTTGGGAGTGAAGGAAGAATGGTCCAGGGTGTCCCAGAGGGAACGGTCCCTGCGGAAGGTGGGCAAGAGATGGGCAGGGAATGTGTGTCTGGTGTTGACATCCCACTGGAGGTGCTATATAAGCCAGCTGATGATCTTCTGGATGTGGATGCTGGAAGATCTTCTCTCTTTGGGCTCGATCCCCATCTATTGTTTACCCCTTAGCCCCTCCCCCAACATTTTCATATAAAACAACATTTTTGGTGGGTCAGTGGTTGGCACTGCTGCCTCACAGTGTCAAGGATCCAGGTTTGATTACAGCCTCAGGTGACTGTCTGTGTGGAGTATGCACACTCTCCCAGTGTCTGCGTGGGTTTCCTCCGGGTACTCCAGTTTTCTCCCACAATCCAAACATGTGTAGGTCAGGTGGATTAGTTAGAGGTAAACATAGAGTAATAGGGATGGGGAATGGGTCTGAGTGGGTTGATGTGGAGTTGTAGAGCTGAATTGCCTGTTTCCACACTGCAGGAATTCTATGAATCTGAGGAAGGGTCACTGGACCCAAAACATTAATGCTGATTTTTCTTCACAGATGCTGCCAGACCTGCTGAGTTTTCCCAACAACTTCTGTTGTTGTTTCTGAGCTACAGCATCTGCATTTCTATTGGTTTTCTTTTTAAGAAAAAAATTCACATTCAGCCACCTCAGGAGATATTCGGAGGGCCGGTTTCCACACTGTAGGGAATCTAATCTAATCATATCAGATTAACAGTCAAAATATTTGGTCAAAAATCTTAAAAGGAACAAACAGATTTGGAGTGATTTCGGGAGAGAATTACAGGCAAGGCAAAATGGTTAAGTATCAGCTGCGGAGTTACAGCTGTGGGGGGACATGATAAATCAGCTACTCCATTAAACACCACCAGACTGTAGCATAGTCCAGTATGGAAGAGGGAAGAGTCAATGGTATAGATACAGGCAGGACTGTCAGGTCCCAAATGCCCAACCTGGCTCCTAGAAGATTTGAAGTCTGGAAGTTCACAGATTAAGCAGGAGTTTGAACACATGTTGTTACTCACCTAAGACTCAGCTGGGTATGTTGATACGGCTAAGAATTATGTTGGAACAGGAATACTGGCATGTACTTACTGAGTTGAGAAGTGTGGTGCTGGAAAAGCACAGCCGGTCAGTCAGCATCTGACGAGCAGGACAGTCAACGTTTCGAGCATGAGCCCTTCATTAGGATGAAGAGCCTATGCTTGAAACGTCGATTTTCTTGGTCCTCGGATGCTGCCTGACCAGCTGTGCTTTTCCAGCACCACACTTCCCAACTCAGTAAGTACATGCCAGTATTCCTGTTCCAACATAATTCTAGCCCTCCACTATCACCTGATGAAGAAGCATCGCTCTGAAAGCTAGCGTGCTTCCAATTAAACCTGTTGGACTATAATCTGGTGTTGTGTGATTTTTAACTTTGTACACCCCAGTCCAACACCGACATCTCCAAATCATGATTATAAATGCACAAGTGAATAGAACTTAAGTACCCTTGCGCTGAGGAGACATTAAATCACAAACATGTTTAAAAATTCATACTTTGAGGCAAGTATTCCTTCCTGTAGCACAATGGTTTCATAATGGCTGTACATGAACCACTCTATTCACATTCAAGTGAGTAGTAGATACCATTGTTCTGCCAACACAAGGGTGAACAGAGGTGCTAATGATTTGATGTGCACAAATGTCTGCATAATACTGGCCCATTGTCAAAGCAGCACTGCATACTTGGAATACTCTTCCAGGAAATACAAAATAATGGTGAATCAAATGCATCCTACAGAATGAGAAAAGGCTGCTTTTGTTAGTGCAGAGGGGGTGTGGGAGAGAGAGAGAGAGAGAGAGAGAGAGAGAGACAATGAGACAAGAGGGGTAGGAAGAGGAAGGCAGAAAATGAGGTGGGAGAGGGAAAGGGAAAATGATGTGGGGATGAGGGGGGGTGAAAGAGGAAGGTAGAGAGAGAGGAGATGGGGGGGGAGGTGGGAGGAGAGAGGGGATTTTGGGGGACAAGTGCAAAAGAGACGGAGAGGCAGGAGAAAGAGGGAAGAAAGTGAGAGGGAAGAGAGAAAGAAGAGGAGAGAGAGGGAAGAGAGAGAGAGAAGAGAAGAAAGACGGGGTGGGGGGGAGGGAGAGAGAGAGACAGACAGACAGACAGTCAGTCAGTCAGTCAGTCAGACAGAGAGAGAGACAAAGAGAATAAAATCATTGAATCCCTACAGCGTGGAAACAGGCCATTTGGCCCCACAAGTCACACTGACCCTCCAAAGCTCATCTCTATGACTCTAAATTGGACATGGCAAGCTCCCAAAATCAACAATTTACAATTACCATAATGCACTTTTAGTGTTATGGAATCTCACAGCACAGAAACAGACCCTTTGGTCCATCTCAACCATACCAGCCAGATGTCCCAATCTGACACAGTCCCATATGCCCACATTTGGCCCATGTCCCTCTAAACCTTTTCTACCCATGTACAAAATGTCCTTTAATTGATTTATTTATTGTCACATGGACTGAAGCACAGTAAAAATCTTTGTTTATAAGTAGTACAAGCAGATGATAGTTAGCAAATGTGTACAGATCTAAAAGACCTGGAGACACACATGTTACATTGTATGGGGCGTGTGCTTGGCAAGATCAGTGTTAACAAGACCAGCATTACTTGTGGCTAGAGAGTCCATTCATCGGCCGGGAGGAAGCTGTTCCTGAACCTGCTGCTGCATGTTCAGGTTTCTGTAACTTCTGCTTGATTGGAGAGGTTGTAGGAAATCATTACCAGGGTGCGAAGGATCATTGATGATATTAGCAGCTTTTCTGCTGCCACGAATCATGTAAATGGTGCCCTTGGATAGAAGGTTGGCTTCCGTGATGGTCTGGGCCTTGCCCACCACCTTCTGTAGTTTTGTATGGTCGTGGGCAAAGCAGTTGCCACACCAGGCTATTATGCATCCTGACAGTATGCTCTCAATGGTACATCTGTAGAAGTTGCTACGGTTTCTTATGGATAAGCCAAATTTCCTGAACTACCTGAGGAAGAAGCAGTGTTGTTGCATCTTTTTGACCAAGGCATCTACGTTAGGAAGTCCCAGATGGGCTGTCGGTCATCATCGCCCTGAGGACCTTGATGCTCTCCACCCTCTCAACCTCAGCTCTGTTGATGTAGATGAGTGTGTGTTCGGCTCCTTTCTTTCCAAAATCAATGATGAGTTGTTTAGTTTTGCTGACATTGTGAGAGAGGTTGTTCTCACTGCAGCACATCAACAAGTCCGCTGTCGTCTTCTGTACTCTGACTAGCATTGTTAGATATCCATCCCACTACAGTGATGTCATCAGCCAACTTGTAGATGATGTTCATTTGGAATCTGGCAACACAGTTTTGGGTATACAGGGCGTATAGTAGGAGGTTGAAGATGATCCTTGGGGGCTCCAGTGTCCAGCGTTATTGTGGAGCAGGTGCAGTTACCTAACTTCACTGATTGCGGTCTGTGGGTCAGAAAGCTGAGGATCCAGTTGCAGAAGGCAGAGGTTTATTCAACCTCTCCTATAACACAAGCCCTATAGTTCCAGCAAATTCCTTGTAAATCTCTTCCCCACCCTCTCAAATTTAACAACATTTTTCTGACACAAATAACCAGAATTGTACACAAGTTTCTACAAGTGACCCCAGCAATACCCTGTACACATTCATCAAGGGAAGCCATCAGTCAGGACGCTATGGATTTGCTTAAAGTAAAGCAAAACACTGAAAATGGCGCAGATATGAAATCTGTTCCAAAGAGAGGTCACGCTGAACTTAAAAAGTTCACACTGTTTTGCTCTCTTTACAGAGCTGCTGACTTTCTCCAACATATAAGGACAATTCCCTGCCCAGTCTTTAAAGTCATGCCATAAGATTGGACGAAAAGGGCCTTGGCCTCAATGTTTCATCGAAAAGGTGATATTTCCCACAACGCAGCACTCCTAAACATTGTACGGAGGGTATCTGCATTGATGTTAGAGCTCAAACTGCAGAGTGGATTTTGAAATCTGAACCTTTTGACTCAGGCAAGAGAGCTGCCCAACAGGAGAACAGGAAAGAACAACAGACTTGCAATATGGTCAAAAAGGAAGACACTGAACACGGAGAACACACATCCATCACAGCTTGGCAAGAATACAATGCAACATTTTATAGTGCTGTCGTAGTATGCAGTGTTAAAAGGAGGAATTTGTACACACAGGTAGAAATTAAAGTATAGGGGGTGATAAGCTTTAGTGAACATGAAAGTATACACAATCTGGTGTGCAACACAAAACACAGAAAACAGAACACTGAGTGTTCGCAGGCTGTTTGATCATGTATGCCTCATTCCTCACCCAAAGCCCACCAATGTTGTAATAGAACATAGGACAGTACAGCACAGGACAGGCCCTTCGGCCCTCACTGTTCTGCTGACCTTATATCCTACTCTAAGATCAAAATAACCTACACACCCTTCATTTTACTATCATTCATGTGTCTATCCAAGAGTCTCCTCTGCACTCTCTCTAAAGCTTCCACATCCTCCCTGCAATGAGGCAAGCAGAACTGAACACAATATTCCAAGTGTGCTCTAACTAAGGCTTTATAACCTCACAGCTCTTAAACTCAATCCCCCTCCTAATGAAAACCAATACACCATACATCTTCTTAACAACCCTATCAACTTGGGTGGCAACTTTGAGGGATCCATGGACACAGACCCCAAGAACCCTCTGTTCCTGCACACAGCCAAGAATTCTGCCTTTTACCCTATAACCTGCATTCAGATTCAACCTTCCAAAATGAATCACTTCACACTTTTACTTCACCTGCCACTTATCAGCCCAGCTCTGCATCTTGTCAATGCCCTCATGCAACCTACAACAGCTTTCCACAGTATCCACAACTCCACCATCTTTCATTTCATTGGCAAACTTCCACCCGTCCACTTCCTCATCTGAGTCACAGCGATGCACAGCACAGGAACAAGACTCTTTGGTCCAACCCGATCATGCCGATCAGACATCTCAACCCAATCTAGTCCCATTTGCCAGCACTCAGCCAATATCACTCTAAACCCTTCCTATTCAGATACTCATCCAGATACCTTTTAAATATCGCAATTCTACCAGCCTCCACCACTTTCTCTGGCAGCTCATTCCATACACGCACCACCCTCTGCGTGAAAAAGTTGCCCTTTGGTCTCTTTTAAATTTTTTCTCTCTCACCCTAAACTCATGCTCTCTAGTTTGGGACTCCCTGACCCCAGGGAAAGGAACTTGTCTATTTATCCTATCCATGTCCTCATGATTTTCTAAACCTCTATAAGGTCACCCCTCAGCCTCTGATGCTCCACAGAAAACAGCCCAGCTGTTCAACTTCTCCCTACAGCTCAAACCCTCCAACCCTTGCAACATCCTTGTAAATCTTTTCCAAACCCTTTCAAGTTTCACAACATCCTTCCTATAGCTGTAGTATTTTCCATACCACAACAGCAACTGCATTGAACGCAGGTCTTTTCTGTACTCAGTTCTTTCGCTGAGTTCATTATTCCTTTCCCTGTCAGTTTTCTCCCTGATGATCCTGCATCCTTATGGTCTGGCTAATACCAGTGAGCCCCTCTGGCTCCTCAACAACAAACTGTTTTAAAGTTGAGCCGAGATAGTGATGTAAGCATATCAGTTGGGCTGTACTGGCCGTACAACTATATCCTCCCTCACCTAATTTCACCCCTCTGGCTCGAACAATGTGGCTCCTTCTAAAGTCATCCTGACCTTGGCAACCTTATTCAGCAGAGACTTGGAGATGATGATGTACGGGAGTGTCCTGTTTATATGGACGCACAAATTTTATTGTCAGATACTGGGAGGCGTCTGCTTTACAAGCACCTAAGGGAACACACAAAATGCTGGAAAGCTCGTTGTGATTTTGGTTTATCTGCTTTCGGACATTTCAAGTGGGTGGATTTTGTTATTGGCCTAGTTAGCAGACACAATAGTCACTCTAAAGAGATATCTCTTTGTTATAGTGTGGCTGTGATGCCTGGTACAGTATACAAGGGGAGTAGCTCGCGGGTGAGCAATACACTGTGTTGCTTTATTCTATTTGGATGAGCTCCAATGAATGACAAGAACCACACCCGTGAGTGTCCCTCCAATAAATCTCTATTTCTCAATCCAGATTACCTCTCCAAGAAAAATATAGAAATTTGGAAGCTGCTTATGTTAGCTTCTGCCATTCCCAACAATTTCATCTGTCCCAATTATACCAGAAACTCTTGCTGGTTGACTGGGGGGGGAGGGTGGGGAATGGTTCAGTGGTTAGCACTGCTGCCTCACACCACCAGGGACCCGGGTTCAATTGCAGCCTCGGGCAACTGTCTGCGTCGTGTTTGTAAATTCTCCCAGTGTCTGCGTGGCTTTCCTCCCATAGTACATAGATGTGCAGGTAGATGAATTGGTCATGCTAAGTTGCCCATAGTATTCAGAGATGTGTGGGTTAGGTGCCATAGTCATGGGGAATGTGAAGTAATAAGGTTGGGGAATGGGTCTGTAGAACTGGAGATCAAGGAGAACTGAGGAAAGCATAGAGGCAAGAAATATTGAGATTCTCTTAGTGACCAAAATTATCAAATCCATTTTTGTTGAAAAAAAATCTCTCCAATCCTCAAATTGCTCAATAAAACTTTGAGTCATAGAGATATACAGCACAGAAACAGACCATTCGGTCCAACATGTCCATGCTAACCAGATATCTTAAATTAAGCTAGTCCCATTTGCCAGAACTTGATTCATACCCCTCTAAACCCTTCCTATTCATATATCCATCCAGATGCCTTTTAAATGTTGTAATTGTACCAGCCTCCACCACTTCTACTGGCAGCTCATTCCATATACGTACCACCCTCTGAGTGAAGCAGTTGTCCTGAGGTGCTTTTTACATCTTTGCCCTCTCACCTTAAACCTTTACCCTCTAGCTCTGGATTCCCCCACCCCATGGAAAAAACCCTTGTCTATTTACCCTATTCACGGATCAGTTACACCATGTGACAGCATTTCCCATTTGGGAGATTGGGAAGTTTCACTATGCTGAAAGTATGATGCACATGCACGCTGTCACTGAGAGGCAAGCAGATCAACTCCAAACAATACATGACCGCCAGTTGAGTCATTCATTAGGAAGGATGCAAGAAGGGTGCAATGGCACACGTAATTTCATGTTCCCTTCCATCCTTGGAAAAACACTGTATTAATCGTTGGTTCTAGCACAAAGGTGGGCAGGAACCTGGGACAATATCTCATCATTATTGGTCAGTGGGAACATGAGCACCATAACAGATTGTAGACTAATACAAGAATAATATATGCAGTATAATAATATATACCTCTTGCACTTTCAAGCTGATCACGTTTCATTGATTTTGCAAATTAATTTCCCAAGTTGTAAAAATTTTGCAACCCTTTTAGTCCCTTTTGGAATTAAGACATAGAGAGCACTGCTGCCTCACAGCGCCAGGGACCTGGGTTCAATTCCCGCCTCAGGCGACTGACTGTGTGGAGTTTGCACGTTCTCCCCGTGTCTGCGTGGGTTTCCTCCGGGTGCTCCGGTTTCCTCCCACAGTCACAAAGATGTGTGGGTCAGGTGAATTGGCCATGCTAAATTGCCCGTAGTGTTAGGTAAGGGGTATATGTATGGGTGGGTTGCGCTTCGGCGGGTCGGTGTGGACTTGTTGGGCCGAAGGGCCTGTTTCCACACTGTAAGTAATCTAATCTAATATTAAAAGTGCTATTTTTAACCCTAGAGCAATCCAAACTGGTATTTATGTATGTGTGGTATAAGCTGTATATAACTGCAAATATATGTGCCGCACTCAAATACTTATATTGAAAATTTGCACAAACAGCAGTTGAAGTAAGTTAGGGGGCAAGAGGAAAATGCCTTTGACCACAAATCCCTCAGGCAGTGATCAGCATGTAACATCCTTGAGACCCTGCGAGAAAAGGGGGGACTATATCCTGTCGGGTGCTTCCCTGAATATACTGTCAAAGCCATTTGGCAGAATGTCTCATTATCAGAACTTTCTAACAAGCATCTAGAGATAGCTTGGTTGGTGGTGAGAAAGGCATTACCTATCAGATTCTTCATGTGCACCTGCATTGCACACTGCCCTTGAAACAGCTCGGGGGCAGGGGTAGAGACTATCACACATTTCCTTCTTGAATGTGCCTTTGCAAAGAAGGGCTGGAGAGAGATGCAGTAGTTTTGTCGAGGTTGTTGAGAGCAGCTGCATGACTCAGCACTCTGTGATCTTGGTACTGCTCCCTGGCATTCACACAGAGACAAATGTGGACTGCACCTGGAAGACTATCAATACAATGAAAGACACTATCTGTTATTCCAGTGTATAGAGCTGACCTCAACTGGGTGTTACAAACTGGCACATTACAATATCTAGCGCTCCACACGGAGGGATGCACTAAAGCTTGGGGAAAGACTACTCTCTAAGGTCTTTCTGCCAAGTAAAATGAGGGTTCATTCAATTATCAGATGCTCTCACTGCCTCAGGCTGTAAATAGTGTCCTACATGAGGAGGAAATGCCTTTGGTTGTAACTGCAAGAATGCTAAATTCCAATTTGCTTCATATACGCAAAGGTTGTATAGAATTTTATACCTGTGCATATACACGGGTAAGTTTTATGGATAAAGTATATTTTTTCAATAAAAAAAGTTAGATTATTTATGGTGATCCCAAGTGAGGAATGGAGATTGGTCTCAGGAGATCTCTCTGCTCCTCTCCATATTTTGAGCTACAGGACTTTTAAAATGCTGATGTGATAGTCTGGACGTCTGTTAAATTGTGCATCCAAAATACAACACATCTAAACCATTTAGCCTGCAGCATCCCAACTCAGAGACAGCTGTGCTACAACTTCAAATACATTGAGAATTAAATCCCTCTAATCCTACACACACACATTTGCATTTCATTCTTTGATAGGATTTGAGAGTTGCTTGTTATAAGCATTTGTTTGCCAATTTCTAAGCACCCTGAGTGGTATGCTGTTGATCTAGAGTTGTACATAGGCCATACTAGGTAAGGAAGGCAGAGCTTCTTTCTTTAATGGACATGGATGAACCAAGTGGGCTTCTTACTACCATTGATTTGAGTTTCACTCTTTAATAAATCACATTTAAAGTCCTTAATGGGATTTGAATCAGTGGTGCAAGACATTAACTTGGATCTCTCGATTACTTATTACTAATCTAGAGTCTAATTCCTAGAGTCTAGTAACACTACTGACACAGCATTGTACCCTGCTTATATAGAGCCTTATATATCAAGGTGAAACTGACCAGCAAAATGTGACAAGGATCGGTGCTGGGTCTATTACTTTTCGTCAATCATGTAAATGATTTGGATGTGACCATAATAGGAATAGTTAGTAAGTTTGCAGATAAC